>NC_089427.1:3516081-3835725 GCF_013426205.1 Metarhizium brunneum
GTCGGGCTAGTCTTTCGGTAATCGCCGTGGTTTATATTATCTTGGCGTGACTGGCAATCTGCGAGCCTGGAAATGACGTGTGTGAAGGTATTGATCCGGTGGAGATGCAAACGGGGGCATCCTTAGATACCGCGGTCTTGGATGACGTCGCGAAAGACACGATGGCCATTTGAAGGGACAGGTTGGACATGAGTTACTCGAAAGAACGACAGTTGGAGTCGAAGCGAAAAGAATACGTGTCAAATCATGGGTTCTCACTGCAGCCTCGTTGGCGCAGCTTGCTAGATGATGATTCAGCAGAGCTCTGACGTCGTTTGGCCCGCGGGTCCTGGTCCGACTCCTGGCCCGAGTGAAGTGATCATGTGGTCCGCCTCGCAGCTGGACAGAAGCTGGCAAGCTGGTTGCAGGGACCAGTTGACCCACGCTGCGGGTCTCAGACAAGCTTGGGCGGATCCCAGGGCAGCTCCAGGCACTGTCATGACATCCAGGGGTCCGAAAGCTCGCCATGGTTCGGCGACATGGTGACAAGGACGGCCAGGAGCATCGGTGAGTCACCGCTCGCTGAAGACCCTTTGTTCTCCCCAGGCGCTACGGTTGGATTCTGGGCGCAGGCAAGTCCGGCAAAGTCACGAGGCTCAAGGCTTCAGGCTCCAGGCCGCGAACCCGCCTCTTCCGAAGTCGAGATGCATCGACGCCGGCGACATCGGACGCCGGGGGTTTCTGGACGGAGATGGCTTCACAACTCAATTCATCAGCTAGGGGTTCGAAAGGTCCGATATCGTGTGTTTGCACCGAGTTCTGCACATGTTGCCAGGCTGTCTCCCCGGTAGACGGAGGGTGTCTTGGACGTGTTCCAGTCCCGGCTCCGCCGCTCTACGCCATGATGGCGATTCGATGGCGAATGTGGTGGCGAGGGGGGGCTCAACAAAAATAAGTCCAGGTTGCTGCGGCTCGCAGCCTCGCACTCTGGCGAACTGCCCCCGACCAAATCGGACGCGAGAAGACGATGGACGTAGCACCTCGGACACCTTGACGGCGGACACCACCACGAAACGACGGCAAATGCACAACATGCGCAGGAATGCTTATCCGAACTCCGGCTTAGCGCCAAGTCAAGCGCCACCGAAGGCCCTTGGGCGCTTTGAGTGGCTAGTCTTGGTGAAGTAGGTTCTTTACCAAGCCAGAGGGGCAACGTGTACCTAGTTGTCTAGGAAATGTGCAGTCAACTTGGGCAAAACGAGCCCGATAACTAGCTGACATGGACCAGACACCAGAGTACTTGGCACGAAGCGGGATGGGGACCAGCAATTGATGTAGCTTGAGCCCCCAAGGAGACAAAGCGACCAGGGCAGTCATGTCGATCAGTCCATCAGTCGACGCTTGCGTACCCCATACTTTTTGTTACCCCGCAATCAAGCATGCGCCAGGTGGATATGCCGAGTACCGGCTACACGAAGCGTCGGGCGTTAGTTTGATGTCTCGTGTGGCCCGAGAGCTCCAGGGTCGTCTCAACCGTTCAATTATCATCCCCCTGGAGCAGTGGCATTTGAGTCGGTTTCTTGTTGTTTCGCTTGTCTTCTGTACCGTGTACGTGCTCGTGCAAGGCGATTCGGCGCAAGCAGAGGAGGTCCGCAGGTCAGATGCCGTCGTGATTGCGTGCGTTTGCATGCAGGGGGATGCTCGATTGAGGTGCTGCCGCAAACAGAGCTGCATATCCCGTCAGCGCAACGTGGCCCAATTGATAGTGATACTCTGTGAGCAGGCAATTGGACAATTGAGCAATTGAGCATTGCTGCAATGGCAAGCTCCCCCGTATGACGTGCCACTGAGCTCGTCAACAATGGATGGGACATGGACGAGGGACCATGTCGAACCTGGGAGCTCCAGCTGGCCCAGCCGGCCCAGCAGCTGGCGTCCGGTCACGCGATGGCCTGCTCCATTGCAGCTTAGTGACATGCTCATGTGCCCCACTTCTCTCGGTTTTGTCTCCTGGCTCCTGCCCCCGGCCAAGACTTGTTCGTCACCGTTCACATCGACCTTGGCCTGGGCTGCGTCCTCACCGTGGAGGGCAGGCACGAATGTAATCCCTCGTCGCAAACAGGAGACATGCAAAAAGCACAAGGCCACATCTGTTACTTGGTCCTTGTCGGTTGCAATAGGTAATATCCTGTACCAAGATTGAAGCGTCAAGTGGCCAGTTTACCGTGCCAGTGCCGGGGCAGCGTCTCTGTGAACCTAGGTAGGTACTTTGGCAATGGACATGGACCAAAGTGGACAATGGCATCATGGCAGGAGCAACCGCACCACCATCGTGGCAACTGCATCGCCCCAACCAAAACGGGCCTTGCATCCACCCTCCAGGTGTGCAACAAGTATTGAGACCCCCGTATCAGCGCCGAGTCGGCCTAGACTGACGTGGGAATGTATACTGTCCTCTCTGTGCACTCGTACTTTGCCGTTGACTGTTGACTGGCACAACTGCTCTTCTGCCGTCATCTCTCTCATGACTCCCCATGAGCACTGATTGGTCCCCGCCTGCCCTCGCGTGACTTTGTGATATAATAGTACAGCTTCCCTCGCCTCTCCCATTCCAGGAAGCTTCTTCATCTCTTCAATCTACTCTGTACCATTCCCATCATCCCATCTTCACTTTTCATCAAAGCGAACCCACTCTGAACGACTTTACGCTTGCGACACTCTCCAGCCCTCCAACAACTCTTGACGGTTATTTAAATCCATTTGACACATCTCTCCTCTTCTCCCCCTCTCAGCACCTTCATCACATCATCGCATCACTTCAAGGATTCTCTCATCAGGACCTTCTCTTGATTCATTTCACCAAGCAGATATTCACTGCTTGACTTGACCACACGTTGATACCGTTGATTTTAACACACCAATCTCCAAGAGTGAGTACCTCATTACCTACGAGTCCAAAGCGCAAACACGGTCCTAGTATCACGTACCTCATCTGCATGTGTTGAGCACCTCGACCGGATGCCCATATGCGACTCAAGGCCCCTGAAGTCAAAACAAGGCACTAACAAATTTGCGGCAGTGACTCGCACCGTCAAGGCCAACGACCGTGACCACAAGGGCCTCGCCGAAGGCACCGCAGTTATCCTAGACCAAATGCCACGCTACACCGGCAAGGCTGGCTTCACTGATACCGACCCCAAGAAGGTCAAGAAGAACGGCTGCGGCAGAGGAAACTGGTAGGTTGACTGATGTCTTTATCTGGCCATGTCTTGAGCAACCTGGCTAACATACAACTCAACTACAGGGGCACCTTTACCGACGATGTCATGGGTCAAGACTTCTCCTTTAATAACGCTCGTCGTCGCTCCAACAGCAGCTCTGCCTCTCACCATCTCAACGACTTCAAAACCAAATTTGAAGTCATTGACTCGGAGCCCGTTTTCGAAGAGTCTGTCCACGGACCCGTCAGTGAGGAGGACGATGTCTCCAAGACTGACTCATCTGAGAGCGGCCGGTCCGCTTCTTAAATGAGTACATCTCATGTCGGCCAGTCAGGACCCAGATAGTCATTCGTCCTACTTTTACGGATTGGGGTGCCCGAAACACTTTTTGCAAAGTCGCTATTTCAACACCATGAAATGAAATGAAACCATATAATTATACGAAACATTTGCTTTTTACATATGAAACCGGAAACTGGAGTTTGGAGGAAGAGGTATGTAACAGGATCGGAGTTTGACAAAGGGAGACCCCTCTTCTTGTGGCTATTTGGGACCTTGACGAGCAGCTAATCTGCTGCTCTTGACATCTGCCCGGTGGGCGAAGGATGCATTGTATTATCTATCATATGACGTCTAATGACGCTGGCCAGAATTCTGAGAATGAAAACAGATTCCGCCCTGTATATCAACACTGTGTTCAAGTGAAGCTGTTCCAATGCCGTGACCATTCATGAAATGTGACACCATCCTATCTACCAGATGCTGGCAGACCTCACCTTTTGCCATCATGCTGTCCATCGGGATAAGGCAATGACACAAGTACAGGACCAAGTTGGACGGCATCGACATACAGTCTCCCATCACCCCCAGACCCGAATCTATAATGCAAGGGAAACAAACGGACGCAAGGCCACGCGTAAATGTCAAAACGACGGCTCCTGCGATTGGAGAGGACCCCGCTCGGCGCCACGGTTCACACACTTGCGGGAGGTCACTCAAGTCAGTTCGATGTCCGCCAAACTGCCGATCTGGTCTGGTATGACAACATGGGGGCCAGAGGGGGCCGACTATCATGTACGTGCGTGCTCCCCTTGGCAGCCTGTTCCCCCCCAAAAAGTGCTCATCGCGGCCGTTTGTTTGTCTTTTTACTTGCTTGTACGACGGGCCGGGTTTCCCACTCACCCGATCATGCAGCCCGCAGCGCAACGTCCGTGGCCATTGGCAGGAGGGGGTCGGTTTGTCGGGCTCTGCCAAACGGGCAAAACTGGCCGTTGCAACGTCCCCGATCGAAGCAAGTGCAGAGTTCCGGCCCCATAACGCCAACGGTCTCCCCCCTTCGCCCCGGTTCGTGTGTGGTGTCGATCAAAAGTCCAGAGCTGCTTGACTCTCGAATCTTGAATCTCGAGCCAAGCTCGTTGCAGTCCCGTCCGTTAGTACATTCGTGCATCTGGAAGACCCCTTTGGGTTCCCTTTGGGCAACACTGTTCCAGTCCCCTCTCGCAGATGAATTGTTTTCCCTTGCCAAAAAAACATAAAAAAGCCCCCCTTTCTCAGTAATCAAGAGAAGTAAAAAAGACAAAAGAGCAGTGTCAGACCGACAGCCCCCCCTTCTTCCTTAGCTCCTCCCGTATTGAGGCCCTCAGCTCCTCGACAGCCAGCTCCGTCTCCAGCACCCTGCCCACGCCGGTCCTCCACGTCTCCTCCAGCCCGGCCATCTCGGCGGCCACGTCGGCCTGCCGCCGCCTCCGCGCGTCATTCACCCCGTCCACCTCGCCCTTTGCCCGGGTGAGCTCGGCCTCGGCCCGCCCCAGCGCCGCCTCGAGGTGGTAGTTTGCCAGGAGCCACGCGGGCGCGCCGTGCCTCTCCAGCAGCTCCAGGTTCTGCAGCCGCCCGCGCAGGTACGCCGCCGACGTGTACGCGCGGCCGAGGACCGGCGCCGTGCCCGTCTCCCCCGGCGGCGGCAGGTCCTGCGCCTCGTAGCGGCTCGTGTCGAGCGGCGTCAGGGCCGTCGACGACGCGACGCGCGCGAGCTCCGTCTGCATCGTCTCCGAAAAGGCCGGCTCCGGCGCTGCCTGTCGGGTGGTGTCCCCCCGCGGCGAGGCTTGCGCTTCTTGCGTGACGAGCGCGCGCGCCCTGGCCAGCTCCGACTCGGACGGCGTGTCGATGTCTGTTTGCAAATCAGTCAGCTTGCTTTGTATTTCTGGCTTTTTGGAAAAAGGGAAGAGGGGGGAGGCGTACACGGGAGGGATTCGTGGAACGCAGGTGCCGCCATCGTCGTGGTGTTGTTCTTCTTCGTAGGGAAAGCAAAGAGAGTCGGGGAGATGGAAATTTTTGAGCCCTGCAGCCTTGTGCCAACGAGCTATCGCAGGGCACCTCACAATTTTCTTACATAATCGGGCCTCCACAAGCCGTTCCGCAGCTAAGCTGTGCGACACAAGCCAATCGTGTCCCAAGTCCCGCTTGACTGTTGTGCACGGACCAAGTTCGAGCTCACCCTTGTCACTAGTGGAGTTGCGCAAGGACCCTGACACTTCGGGGGGACGGGAAACCCTCGGTGGTATCACGGCGAAGCCAAGCTCCAGACAGGGATATTTACAAGTTGCACATGTTGGAATACGCATCAATAGGGCATGCCGGCGTTTGTATTTTCGAACCAACAGATTCGCATTTGATCTCGCTTTATCCCTTTCCATAGTATGTCACCGGTGATCAAACAAACAAGCATTGGCAGATATATACCTCCATGTTTGCAGAAATATGGCAGCATGCACCTTGTAGACCATCATTAAACGTCTCACAGCATGGCAGTACGACTCTCGAATCAGCTCGGTAGTCATAATTCACTATCAAACAAGGTATCTATCTGTTCATGTAGCCATGGCTCTTTCTTCCTTTAGGAAAATGAGGTTAAAGGCGTGTAATTCCTCTCCAAAACAGGCAAACGCCGACTCGAAACTCGTTTCTTCCATCATTCGGCCAATTCATGCAGTATTGTACCAGGGCATCGCCGTCTCCTCCATGCCCACCTAGCCAAACCTTGGCAGAGCCTATTTTGGCCATCTTGAAGTCATGGCCGAATTTTCAGTCGTCCACCGCATCAAAGCCCACACGGCATCATTTCAAGCTTGTAGCAGTGCCCTAGTCGCGGTGCAGAGGGTCCATTTCCTCGACTCCAGTGGCGACACCTTCGTATCTGGTACGGCGCAGAATACCCTCTACAGGACCCAGGAGTCTCTGGAAAGCATTCTTGCCAAGCGTTGCCACCTTGACCTCCGTCGAAGCCATAACGCTGGCAGCTCGAGGCTGATCATTGAGCAGGGCCAATTCACCAAAAAAGTCCCCCTTCTTATAATGCAGCACCTTGTTGCTTTGGTCACCCTTGAAGGCGTCTGCCTCGCCGCTCTCTAGCAAGAAGAATGAATGACCTGGGTCCCCTTCCCTAATGATGATCTCGCCCGGGGCATACTTCTTGGTTTCGAGGGCATCAGCAATCTTGGACCGCTCATACGGCGTTAATGATGACAGGAGTGGAACCTCCTCCAAGAAGGTCTCGTACATTCGCCTCCTGGCAAAGGTCGACTCCATTAGTATGCGGCGGAATGTGATGCGGTCCAAGGCCCATAGCGTGCAGTTGGGTTCAACGGAAATGACTGTGGCAGCACGTGGGGCGTTGTACATGAGGGCGAGTTCACCAAATGATCCTCCGGCCTGGATATTCCCAACCTGCTCACCCAAGCCGTCCGGCCCAGGCTGGATGGTCCCACTGGGGTTGACGTGGACATCGAATGATCCCTTCTCCACGACGTAGAAGAAGTCGCCAGCATCACCTTGGCTGATGACCTATCAGATGTTAGCGTCTCATTCCCACTCATTGCCTCTGGCATTGTGGCTCACCTTGATACCCTTGGCAGGAATTGGCTTTTCAACCAACGCGCCGAGGATCTGGGCAGTTTGCTCTTCGTCGAGATGGCTGAACAAGAAGTTGCCCTCGATAGCCCTTTTGAGACGCCCCAACTGGTCGGCAGTCTTTTCATGAAAAGGGGGCGACCAGTTGTCGTAGCTGTCTGCACTGGGCTTTAGCGACTCAGCCGACACCGAGGTGCGACGAGCAAAGTTGTATTGGGCAGGATAGCTGTCTGGGTGTGGAGGGCCTCGGACAGTTGGAGGTGTATCTGTGCTGGCATCGCCACCAAAGGTTCCGGCAAAGCTGATGCCAGCACCCGGGCCGATCCCTGTGGTTTGGTTCCTGCCATTCTCATTCTCATCTTCCTCGGCCAGGCTGTGCATAACATTCTGTGACCGATCGTTGCCAAAGGGGTTTGCATTGGCCCCGAACGGGCTCGAAAAAGGAACAGACATTATGGCTAGTATGAATACTGCAGGTACAGGATCGATGGTGGTTCTTCGTTTGTAGGCTTGGTAGAAGATATTGGAGAGCGAAGCTCGGAGCGAGTTTGATTTGCCGGCCGGCAATAACGATGGCCTGTCGGGACTCTAGTCAATTACGGAACATGATTTGACAAATCAATCTGGCTGCGTCTCGAGGAGCTGTGGCAGCAAGGGCATTTCTCATCGATGGCACGATGAGACAGGCGTGAAAGAGGGGACTGCAGACCAACCAACCTTGATTATGTAGGAGGAGCTGGATAAACAAACCAGTCTCGGCCCAATGTGAGGGTAAAGACCTGCATAACAGCGATGCGTTAGCATACGGGTATGACCTTCTGATCATGTAACATCGATGGGGGGAGTTGGGGGCCATGTGACTAGTACGAGCTGGGCAACGCCGTGGAAGCTTTTGGAGCTTGCACAAAGTCAAACCATGCTGGCAGAGTCATGGCTTTGGGCTTCTGGTGTCGGGCGTAAGCAGGAGAGATGAATCCGACTGTCCTCTTGGCAGAGAAAAGCTCTGAATCAACGGAGCGGCGCAAAGAAACGTCATTGTGTTACCTGGCACCACGAAGCTGGCACGCCAATGCCATGGCGGGAAGCTGGAGAACAGAGGGAATGGCCGTCAACTCACCTTGGGGAGGAAATCAAGCAGCTGGTGACAGTCAGGACCGAGGGCGGGGATAATCCAAACTAAGCCAAGGTCAAGGGAGATGGGGAGCTGAGGAAAATGGAGCAGAGAAGCAGAGACGAGAGATGGAAGAGGAGGAGGGGTCGTTGCAGTTGCCACTGGGGCCTCGGGGAGAACCCTGCGGTGGCCGGTGTTGCTGTGCAGGACGATGCGACCACTCAGCCAGCCGACACCAGCCCGGATGAGATGGGATGGGGATGGGGATGGGGGAAGAGGGAGGTGGGAAGAGGGATGGAGGGGGGCTTGAGCTCCAGGTCGAGAGGGAAGACGAAACGCAACACGACGCCGATGGATGAGCCTCTTGCCTCAGACTCCAACGCAGGTGTTTTTCGGCGGCGGAGCGATGCCAACGTCTGGTTGAAAAGTCGGCTTGAAACAGGGAGGGGCAAGTTGCGGGTGCGCGGGTTGATGGATGAGCGACGCAACGCGATGCTTTCCAAGCGGGTCGAGGAGGAGGAGCAAGAAGAAGGAAAAGAAGAAAGGACAAGGTCTCAGGTGCCCCGAGTGGATACGGCCAGGGAAGCTGGGAAGCTTGTCAATCTGCCTGTGCAAATGCTCCGGAAAAGGCGCGCCACCAGCACGTTGGACATGGAAAACCTCGAGCAGCTCGCACAGGCAGCTATGGGCAAGCAGGCAGGCTGGCAATGGAGGGGTCTCTCTCAGGGCCTGAAGGAGGGGAACATGACGGGCAAGAGGCTCGCAGCGAAGCTTTCTAGAAGAGCGCACGGACCACACGTCCCGCGCCTCCACTGCATTTGTCAACCAGCAGGAGCTTCTCCCGGCCGAGCTTCCTGCTCCCTGGGCTCGCGGCGTCCTGGAGCTCCAGAACGGGTCTGGAAGCGGACATGGACAGCTCCTGCCTTCCGTGCATGCGTGCAGGTGTCATGCTGCCTTGCGTCCGACGCTCCCACCGACTCTTCACGCCGCTTTGCGTCGCACAACCGACTGACACAAAGCCACACAAGTGATGCAGAGAGCTGCGCATTGTCGTCGGTAGCGTCGGCAATTGCCTAATTTTTTTTTTTTTTTTTCGTTTTCTTTTTATTTTTTCCGTCCTTGAATCGCCAGCGAAGAAATCCGCGCAAGAACAAGCTATATACCCACTGCATGCGAACCGAGCGAACGCTCCAGTCAACTGACTTGATGTAGACGATGCGTAAAGAGAGGCGATACTATTACTACTACGGCTCTTCTCATCAGACCTGCATTTGCCCATCGTAGCGAGCAAAGTGCAGCCACTACCAGACGGGTAACGGAGAAGAAATAGAATACGCAAATAATCCCATGTACATATAACCATCGTAAAGGCCAACACAAGGCGCAGCGAGATACACACATGGTGCCAAAGCTCAAGGATGGACAAGAGCCAACCGTGTTGCTGGAAGAGTAGCCAACTTTTAAAACCCCGCGGCAACGTAGTCGGAGAAGGCAGCTGAAAAATACGAGCAGCACAGCTGCAGACCAGGAATTTTATACGTTGAAGACTACCGTGCTAGCCAACATCATCTCGACTGAGAAACTACCCAGTCGGCCTCATCCAATCCCAGTGCGAATGATGCCGTGCCTTAAGCATATCCATCTCGGAGAACGGACAAAAGTCTACTCAGGCGTCAAGGTCTCCCACCTGACAGCGCCTTTCTTCCCTCACGGAAGCCTAGGAGCCATGCTCTCAACTATCCAAATCGACACGCCGGCTCTACATCGTGGCCAAGACCACCTAGAATACAGTACACGGGGCGTGAGCAGCGTCCAGGACAGGTAGTGTCGTGACAACAAGGCAAGTCTATTCTGATACATCTCCCAAGTAGTTTGTCTGGGCATCGGCCCTAATGGGGCGACTCGCCAGCTTCGAGACATGACTATTGTTGTACGCAGTTCCCTCTGCGGTTATACACCAGCTGGGCCCCATGGAGCCTCATGGGTATCGTCCCATACAAATACAAGCATTCGAGCACCGCCTCCTCTTCTACAAGCAGGATGAACCCCCTCAACTGCACCATTTTGCTCCGCGACGCCAGAATCCCTCTCACCTGTTACAACTGGAAGACACCGACGCCAAGCCAAGCCAACCAAGACATATTCAAAAAATAAAGTTGAAACAAAAGCAATAACAAAAAAGCACCGGGTATGACGTCCGTCCGCAATGCGCCAAAAGTCAGTGATGCTGATGCCAAGCTCATTCTACACCGCGCCCCCTTTTCCCAATAGCCTGCGACGTTAGCTCAATGTTACAGAACGCTACAACACTTTTAGTCCGACTCGAACTTGTATTCTGGTGAAGACTCTTCCTTCTTCACCTCTGACACGGGCGATTTCATTTTGTCGTACTTGTGCGCCGTCTTTGCCGTGGCACCAGCCTATGATCCCACGGCAAGACAAGAGTCCAGCATCCCATCCAGCATATCCATATCGCCGGTCTCTGCTCCGTCCCACCATGTTTCCTGGTCCAAGTCCATGGCGTCTCCGTACCCGTTGATGGTGGGTTTGGCGTCATAACCATCTACAAGTTCCTCAACCGCGGGAGGCTCGTGATAATACCACGTATAGTCGTCCCACTGTTCGAGTTCGCCCTCGCGATACCCATAAATGACTTGCGTCGACAGAATAGGGAACTGGGCCATGCCTGTATCGGCCATTTCGAGGGCCAGTCTCAAGTCGGCCATGCCCAACGGCCCGCGTTCATTGGCGGCTTTTGCCTCAACAGGAAGCAATCCACCTTTATCACGCGTGATTTCTCCACGAATAGCCGCCTCTTCCTCTCGATGAAGCTGTTTCTTGTACTTGTGCGTCTGAATCCATGTCATGCCGATGCCGTAGCCCGCGTTGCCCGAGTCGCCGGCACCATTACTGCGCGTGCGGCTGAATATTTGGGTTAATACTTCTTTGATAAAGGTCTCTGTAGCCACTGTTACTAGTTGTGGCGCGTCTGATGCGTGACCGCTGGGAAGCCCTGCCTCGTAGCAGAACGGCAACATGCGCCCACTTATAACGCCAACATCCGGGAACTCCCCAGACTCAATAGCCAGAGGTTGCGCAAATCGTTTTCTAATTTCCAAGTCAAAGTCTACCATCAGTCAGAATGCTGTATCGACACTTTTGAATGGGTACAAGTACTGACTCATATTGTTAATACCAGTTGCAGTGGTTGGAATGGGCTCGACGGATGTGGATGATTTGCGGTGCGTGTCCGCAAAGAGATTTGATAAGCTCTCATGGGGATCATACTAAAGAGGTACGTCAGTGTAAAGAAAACTAAATGAGTGGCGTAAGTCGGTAGTTACATCGTTGTGTGCAAGGTCCTTTATGCGCCTGCGATCTCGGGGTGGTAATTGCATCACCTCCCCCTTCAACCTTCTTTCGGCAGCATCACCTGTGACAGGCTTACTGCCAGCGCCAGGCATAGGCTTGTCGTTTGCGCTAACCCAAGGCGCCAGGCCCTGGTCGGGCATCTCTCGTGTGACATTGCCGAGTATGGCGGCAATGAGCTGGTTATGAAGATGGTCCCTCTCACCATTGTTGTCGGCTAGGATGGGGTCTATTCGTTCCGAGTATTCGGCTTGGCTGAGACGGCCTTGTACAGTGTAAGCAACACCCTGCGCATCACAATATCGAGACATAACGATGCCCTACCAGTCAAGAATTCGGTCGTCGACTCCTTATACACGAGCCATTTCTCTCCGCCGATGGCGCCCTTGAGCGCGGAATACACCGGTTCAAGGTCAATGCGGGCAGGAATGATTTGGCTGGTTTTCACAGGCTTTCCGGAGCCAGGCGCAGTGATGGACAGAGTTTTGTTCGATAGAGTCGGGGTCGACAGGCTGACGGCCGGACGGCTCAGGGCCGCGGGGTCGATGTCGGGCATAGTGGAGGCAGGATCACGGTCGACGTCCTCAACGTCGCGTGCGGCGAGATTGCAACGCGCGACGCGGAGAACGGGTCATGAGTTGCATCAATCGAATGCGGAGGGTTATGCGATCGCGGCACCAGAGTCACCTTGATGACCAGAGCATGGTGAGGTTGCAAAGTTGATGGCGGAGGACGGGCAGAATCGACGTTAGGGAGAGAGCAGCAGACGGATGGGAGTCGAAATTTTGCCGGGAAACAGACAATGAGCAGGCGCGGACTGGCCGGCGATGATGCCGTGTCGCGGGTACTTGAGCGCCGCGGGGGGGCTCTTTCATCTGCCAGTACCCCATACATGAGGGGCTGGCCTCTTCCGTCGCCCCCATGGACACAGGTCCCCCTGGCACTAAACACAAGCTGGAGCACCACCGTGCCAAAGCCTTGGAAGTTGGCCTTTGACGCTGTGCCCAGTTGAGCCAGCGGCACTGGGGCGATGGCGCCCTCGTCGCGTCTAGCGCGTCACCATCTCTGCCTCAAAGATCCAAGCCCTCAATCCGCCCCAAAATACTGCCATCATCTCCAGCATCAGCTCATCCCTCGTGCGGCCATGCAGCAATGGCGTCGGAACGCATCATCGGGGCACTCGAGCACCTAATAGCCCACATCGTCCCGCAAGACCCCGACGAAGATGCAGATACCGCCCAGGACCGGCACGATGCCATCTTGAAGAATGCGATGTCCATTATCGACAGGTGCGCTGCTGCCTCCTCTTCCGTCGCCCAACGAGCCCTTGCTAACAACCTGTCTCAGCCCTCAAGGTCCATCTATTTCCGCCGACGTAAACCATGCTTCGGACCTCATCAAGCGGAGGCTGATTCAGACAAACCCCGGTCTGGCATTGACGTTTTCAAATCTATACTCGCGGTTACTCGCACTTCCTGTGCTCGACAACAAATGGGCCATCCTGTATCTCCTCTACCAACTGGCCGACTCACCAGACCCAAATGAACCTCTACCCCTCAGCCCGATCAAGCCCTCCGCACCAAATTACCGAGAGGCAATCCAGAGAGATGCCGCCAAAAGACAAGGTCGAGACCGAACCAAGGCCGCAACTCCCGTCCCCAGGGGGGAGGAAGAGCAGTTCCGAGATGCTTTGCAACCAGAGGGGTTGAAGCATGTCCCCGCGCCAAAACCAGGCCTCGCTGGGAAAGAACACCCCAAGAGGGCCGTTTCCTTGCAATCAACTTTACTCGCCAACAACTACACCGAGGTTGATCCTCCCGAGGCCGACATCCTGCGAGATCTGCCCTTTACCCTCCAAGGACTCTCGTCAACGACACTTCCCTTCTCCAAACCGGAAACACTCAGATTGCCTCCCACTGTGCCATTGCCTCTCGTGTCTATTCTCCACACCCTTGCCGAGCCATCCCTCCTATATCGAGGTCTTGACGAGTACTGCAACACCCCAGCTACAGGTCTACTGGGGCAAAGTTTGCGGTCCGCTATTGGGAGCGAACTTCGATCCTACCTCAGCCTTGTAGCAGCCTTAGAAAGCCAGATCCGACAAGCTCTGTCGTCACTTGATGAAAGCGAACCTCGTGGTGGAGCTGGAAAAGCTGGCGTCACATTGAAAAGATGCGTGGTGTGGACGCGAGAAGCAACAATGGGCCTACGGCTAATGAGCGTCATGGCCAAGGAGTCGGAGGATAAAACTGGTGGGCAACTGATCTCTCTCATTCACAGTTTCTCGTCATCGCACGGCGATCCAGTGGTTGCCGCCTTTGCAGAGAGGCTACTAGGCAGCTTCACAAGGCCGTTTTATGATATACTGCGGCACTGGATATACGACGGGGAGTTGTCAGACCCGTACCAGGAGTTCTTCGTCCAAGAGCAGAACAAACCCGCCGACGTTGCCCACTTGAAGGGAGCCGGCAATGTCTGGACAGACAAGTATGAGATCCATCAAAGCATGGTCCCCAGCATCATTACACAGGACTTCTCCCAAAAGGTGTTCCTCATCGGAAAGTCTCTCAACTTTATTCGACACAGCTGCGGCGACTCGGTATGGGTCGAGGAATACTCCAAGGCGGCGTCAAAGGAACTTCGATACGGCGACACGGCGACACTGGAAGCTTGGATCGACGAGGCATACAAGACCACCATGCAGCGCCTCATGGATCTAATGTCCAGCAAGTTCCATCTCTTTGAGCACCTACAAGCTCTCAAAAACTACATCCTCCTCGGCCAAGGGGATTTCATAGCTCTCCTCATGGAGTCTCTCGCTGCAAATCTAGACCTGCCCGTCAGCGCCCAATATCGACACACGCTCACAGCCCAACTGGAACACGCAATCCGCGGGTCCAACGCGCAATACGACTCCCCCGAGGTTCTCCGCCGCCTCGATGCAAGAGTGCTTCAACTCTCCGAAAACGACATGGGTTGGGATTGTTTCACTCTGGAATACAAAATCGACGCCCCCGTTGATGTCGTCGTGACGCAGTGGGGCAATCGCCAATACCTCAAAGTGTTTAATTACCTCTGGCGCATCAAGCGTGTCGAATTCGCCCTCCTCACCACCTGGCGCAGGTGCATGACCGGCTCGCGCGGTGTTCTACAAAACTCTGACCCTGTCGTCTCGCAGACATGGAAATCCACCCGCGGCACTCTCGCTGAAATGACCCATTTCGTCGGCCAACTCCAGTACTACATCCTCTTTGAAGTGATTGAATCATCGTGGGATGAGCTCCAGAAGCGCATCCATAAGGAAGGCTGCACCTTGGATGACCTCATCAACGCCCACCAACGGTACCTCACCGACATTACGCACAAGGGTTTGCTCGGTGCAAAACGCCGAAACCAAGGCTCAGAAGACGGCGATGACGAGTCTTCATACCGCGGACAACTCAGCTTTCTGCTCGAGTTGATGCTAGACTACCGGAAGTCGGTAGATGGGCTATACAGCTGGAGTGTCTCTGACTTTACGCGCCGCCAGGAAGCAGATGTACGCATTTCCATGCGATCTGATTTCGACGACAACATGGGCGGTCAAAAGGATGTACCATCCGAGTTTCCCAAGTTGAGGAAGAGACTGCAGCAGTTGGGTGCCTCGTTTAGTAGTAGACTGCAGATGCTACTTGGTGACTTGGCCTACCAGCCAGATGTGGATATGAGATTTTTGGGAGTAGCTATGAACTTTAATGATGTGTATCAGCCCACGAGGAGGAAGACGAGGACTACGACTGCTACTTCGGCGAATACGTCCAAGGCATGAGGGGCCTTTATTGCTATGAAATGTGCAGTGGTGCCTCATGTGCAGAAAAGGTGCTGGCGTATTTATGGCCCTACTAAGGACGAAGTAACGATGTAATGAACCAGTCGAAGATGATTTGTGCGTATCCAAAAGCGTGCTCATCGATGATGATGTTTTTGAACAATGGGATCGCGTCATTTTGCCCACTGTGCTAGCGACGCATCATATGGAGTTTTGAGCTGAACAAAAAGCATGTTGTCTTACTCTCCATGTCTTTCGACGCACCGATCACCAAAGGCGATCTGGGGCTCACCTCCGGCATGTGTTGTTACTATTGATCCCAGTGGCTTGTTACGAGCGCACGTTTCCTCTCGCAATTCGACCTTGTTTGGTCCATGATTCACTACTCATGTCCCTGTTCTGCTAAACTTGAAGCTTGCGGCATGGCACTAGTGGAGGTCCATTCTTTACAGGCATTGCAGAGATGTACCTTTGGTGTACCATCGGAGTCAACTTTGCGAAGGAATTGACTACTAACCAGGTAGCTGTGCGAAATGGCCCCGTCCACGAGATTGTACATACAGTGCTTAAAGTTCCTCTCAAGCGATGCATGGATTAGGTACGCGTCAGCGGCCCCTGTTTCACCAGCTTGGATTGGCTGCGACAAAGGCCGGCGTGAGAGAATAGAATTTGTACTTTTCATGCCTTTCTTCGGTGATGTAGGTGTGTTTGCGGGTGTGGCCGAGTATCCGCAATCAATGGTCTTTCTGAAAGCAAAGGAGGCCTGGGAAGTGTTGGCCATGAGGCTATGCGGATCTCTTGGCATTTCGCCATGACGACGAAATCATATGCTCAACATGGCATTTTTGTAGCCCCCCCGCATTTCGATGCTGATGCCTCTGATGAGGTCGTTATACTAGGCGAGGCGCAAGCGAGGCGACTCATGTTATGTTATATCTCGTTGGAACTACTGAGAATGCATGCGTCGAGAGTCATGCTTGCTTGGGTGTTGGCGAGTCTATCGTGATCGATCGTCGATGAAGGGAATTGACATTATGCCCTCTAGGGCATAGATCATCCCGGGATAAGTGAAGTTACCCCTATTTCGAGGCTGGTCCAGTGGATGTGATGCCCTGACAACGGAGCATTTTTATGCAGAGTCAGGGGTCGTGGAACATTCTTTCCTTCGTTTTGCTGCCCAACCTGGAAGCTTTGCTAATACGAGACAATGACAGGGTTTCAAAGACAAGAGATGAAAATCCAGGAACCCGGCTCGGGTTTCACTTGTTGGTATTCGTGGCATTGAGGTTTACCCTCGTCCCCTGTTTTAAATGATAGAGCTTTGCGTTGTTAGACGGCCTTCATTCGCTTGTTGACATGGCTGCGTAAAATCCCCACAAGCCGGGGAAGCAGACGAGAGATTCCGTCCGCCCAAGCATCGGCCTAGTGTCGCTCATCGCCTGTTGCCGCATGATTCTGCGAAGAATTTTCATCTTTGACGACTCATCTGCCCTGAGAATTCCCGTCGCATCGTTCTCCTGGCAGCACTAGTATCGAGTCCGATGTGCCGCGATGTGGTTTCCAGAGAACGAAAACTTGATCAATCCAGCGTCGAACGCACGCAAATTTCGAACTGGATATTGCACTAAATTCATTCTCAAACAGGTATTGATCAACTGCCGATGAAGAAAGTGCCGGGGGGGCTTTGTCGATCGGAACAACACGGTAGGGCTCGCGTCATTGACTGTACAAGACGGAGATAGAACCTGCCCAAATCAGTACGTACAGTACTCCGTAGACATAATATTATGATAGCCGTATTAGAAACAAACTTCCACCTCCCAATGTTGCCATAGCCCACACACAAGCCCATTCTCACGTGTTGACAGCGCCCATCCATGAACCCGCCTCGGAACGGGCCAAACAGCTGCCGCAAGCTCCGTATCCGCCCGCCCTCGGCGCATCAGATCATTACTCGGCGCAAACTGTTGTTGTCAAGCGGGATGATTGATCATCAGTCCCCGAATCGACCTACTATCGAGTTCCCAACTTGTTGTCTATTGATGTGTTGGGACGTCATCGAAACAGCGGCGTTGCTGGGTCCGACTCCCAGCGAAGCACGACTTCTTCCAGCATTTAGACATGCATGGGCTCATAGTCTTCCGAGTCTGTATTCCTCGCCAGAAAGACACGGGGCAACATGGCGACGATGAAAAAAAGTCCGGGGTAAAGAGACAATGGTTTGATACCCACACCCCCCACGACGGGCTTTGTATTGTACGGAAGCGCATGTGCTGCTTTAATCAAGGAAACGGTCTCCAAAACCTTTCCATGGCCTAGATGGTCCTCCTCCTCGCTTGGTGCACCTTGGTTAAGGAAAGCACCGTTGTCTGGCGCCGTCCGACTTGTTTTTACCCGTAGGGACAAATGTAGAGACACTCCGCGGCGATTGGGCTCTGTGGTGCAAGGATACCTAGTCGCACAAGGCCAGCGAGCCCCAGACACCAAAGCGCATTGCTAGAAATAACAGTGCATTGGCCCCTTTCTGTTACGTACGACGTGGTGTTTTTTGTGCCTGACCCAAGGCGTGCCGTCTTGCCGTCACCATGCCACACCCACACATCTAGCACCCTGGCCATGTCTCCAATGCAAGCTCTTTCTTTCCCCGGACTTTTTTTTTTGGAAGATTCCGGATTCTGGAATGTTTGCTTGGCCCATTTCTTCGTGGGGTAATCAATAAGCCACGGCCGTTGTGTCTTATTTCTTGATCCTCCTTTTTTGAATAGAAAGCGGCGGCACCCTGTTTACCGTCGAGCAACTCGTAATGTGAGGCTGGAGACGAAATAACGAATAATGCACATCTACTGTGGCATTGCGGCTCGCCCATGCCAAGGTCCGTGGCCCTGTGTTGGTGGAAATCTGATTCAACAGACACGACAAAGTTCAATCTTTGAATAGGGAACCAAGCAAGTGAGACCGGGCCAATGTTGCTCCAACACATTTCCGGGGGCACGTCCCTGGGGGCGAGAGTAATAAGAAAGGATGGTTCTAGGGCCAGTTGGCTTCTGATGTGGGCGACTCTGCCTGGTCTGAGTGGTCTCTGAATAATGATTCCTGCGTGTGCCCCAGCTGAGCCGCCGCTGCGATGAGTCAAGGCGTGTGCGAGGTACCTCCCTCAGGCAGATAGATGGTGCGTTTGGATGCGTGTCCATGGCAGCGGGAGCCAATATCTGCATTCGCGTTCCTTTGCAACGAGCTCCCAACAACTTCTTGCCTTGTTGCTCCGCCCATGTCCTGCACTCCGTACCCCGTTGACGGGTCAGAGTTGTTGGGTCCCAATCATGACGTCTGGATGTCGTCGCGGACGCGGTAGTAAGGCAGCCAGGAAAAAGGGATGCGTACCTGCATGGCTGCGCGCCAGCATGCCCGACTGTTTGGCAGGCTCCAACGTCCGGTTTGGCGCAGACGCCTTGTAATGCATCTTTCATCTGCTGAAGGCAACGTGTCGTGTGCTTGCAACCCCAGATTGCAGGTGCTTATGCTAAACGAAGAGGTCGGCCTCCTTAGGCCCCGACTGGCTCAACGAGCTGCTTCTTTAGGATCGGGTTGAAGGGGCCTTTGGGGTCTTTTCCCCCAGGCAGTGGCTGATGTAATCTTTATCTTTTTCTTGGGGGGTCCGCAGGTTTGAGATGGGATTATTTTTTGAGAGTTGGGGGCTGATGCTCCTGCTGATGCTCCTACTGGTGCTGAAAGCTGACTCGGGTGTGTTTGACGGACTCTATTGTCCTGACCAACATTGGAGCCAAAGGCAAAAGGCTCCAGATGTCCCATTGAAGCCTGGTTGCACCTGCCTTGGCAGGACCCCAAGCTCGCACACAGGCCGTGTACCAAGTTCCAATCCGGCCGTGATGGCTTCATGCACAAGCGTTACTCCTTGGTCACTCATGTTCTCTCCTCTGCACCGGGGAGACTAAAGGCGCAGGAATGCAATCTACGATGCTAGCTTCGTTTCGTTGCTTTCAGGCACAGCAGAGAGCGCCCCGGCGTCAGAATGCACTGCAGCCAGTGTCTCGCAGCAGGCACACGTATGTGCTGTGTGCTCCGTACGCGAGATACTTCTCGGTAGGCATGTACAATGCGCACAGGTGCCGTACCCCGTATTGTGCTCCAAGTACGCGGCACAATTCATCTGGGCTCTGGGCAGTCGGGGCAGGCCGGCCGGCTGGTTACATGTGAGGCATGCTGCCACGCCGGCTACATGTTGGCATGTCAAGCTCGACATTGGACTTTGGAGCTCTTTGAGGCAACAGCAGCGCTGACTCCTGCCGGGCACCCACCAAGCCACTAGGCACACGCCCTTGGTTGGCCCCGTTTGTCCGCTTTTCAGCCCCGTTCCTGTCGCTTTGCCCCTTCAACGCTCCTTCCCATTGACCCCAGGTGCCCATGAGCATGAACTCCCCACCCCCAACCTGACAGAGTCTTCACTCCCCGCCCGTCCACGCCGACCATTGAACCTCTCGGCTCGAGGCTCCCAAATCCCTATTCCCTTTCCCCGGTGTCATGGCTCGTTTGTTGCCCCCGTCCTGGCCCTGCACGCCATTGTCTGGCAGACAAGCATCTCTTTTCATTGTCTTTTTTTCTTTTGACATAAATTCACCACTCCCCGGGCCCGGCTTGTCTGGTTTTGCTGCCTCCATTGAGTCCATCCACACTTATACCAAAACTCTCGCCTCTCTGCTTCCAACTCGCACCTTCTCTCTGCCTGCGTTGCATCAACACAAGTCCTGATAAACATTCCGCTCCATATTTCCACTTGGTCGGCGTCGATCAACAAAGTTGTTGGCCCACAGAATACACACCTGTCACGTATCTATCCTGCTCTATCATTAGAGCTGCTTGGATTCACAGTCTCGGTTCCCAGTTTTCCGCCAACTCTACCCACAAATTACGCAAGCTCGTCGTGTTCAACTCGTCGGTTTACGTGGAGCGCAACAAAGCTGCAATTTACAGTATGCGTTCCGCCTTGCACCTCTGCAAAAAGCATATCCAATCTTGCTTCTGATGACTAACTCATTGCTGTCAAAAGGGAAAAAAACAAAGACTAGTCCACTACAGTCCTCCTGCAAACAACACAACCAACATGCCTCACGTTGCCTCACCCGTCGCCATGTCCTCTCAGCGAAATGACCTGCGGCTGTTCACGTCGCAAGACTTGTACAGCCTCAACGCCAACTTGTCCTACAAGGGCAACCGACCATCAACACCAGTACGACGCATCCAGGAGAACGACTACACCGTTCCCGCCCCCCCTCCGCCCAGTCCCGTCAGCTTCAGGGCCGACAAATGGAGCATGCCCAGCCGCAAGTAAATGGCCATGGAGCGCCTTGAAGGCGACTTGTCACACTACATCGGCCCGACTTGCATTTGTTATTGGGGTATAGGCCAAGTTTGCACGGGCCTATATTCCACACAGCCATCTGTGTTTTATTTCGTTTCCATTACATTTCAGCGGCACAGGGAGTTTCGGGCATATCACTGGACTGATTTCTATGTATCACAAGACGTATTAATGTGGAACAATATGGAGGGAGAGAAGGAGGGCGAAAGAAGAAGATGGGGCACCAGCCAAGACACAAAAAAAAACGGACGGCAAGGGAGTAAGCCAGGTATAGATTTGTTATATTGCGTGACGTTCCAGTAGCCAAATTTTGCGGGACGGAAAACGGCGGCGAGGGAATTCAATTATTTTGTTCCTCATGTTGACAAGTCTGTTCCAAGCCAGTGCTCCGGCGTGACGTGCTGATGCATATTTTGGTGCTGCCGTGTGCCCAGGTTCATGGCATGAAGATGTGTGACGGCTACGATGGGCAGTTTCGTTGGATGGGATTAAAATGAGCACGCTGTCTGGACAGCGGCCGCCGTTGCACACGGGTACGTGGTGTCGGGTAGTCTTGCAGAGGATAGATATCCAGAGAAGCACACGGCGGCCGGCCCAAGCAAATCAAATCCCGGTACCTGCATACCGATCTGGGCCAAGAGGCCGGAGAAGCGGTGCGAAGGGGTCGACTCTGGTCCACGAGCACTGCTTGCCAAGCTGTGCTCTGTTCGGCGCCTCTCAGTGGCCGGCGCGCCTCTGCTGGCGTTTGATGGCGGTGCGACGGCGGTACAGCTCTGGCATGACGTGTACGGGGTATTCGGGCGGCGTGGACTCGGTGCTGGGAGGTGAGTATCCGTCGAATTGGGCGCGGTGTAGATGGATCCGGGGGTCGCCTTTTTTTTTTGCTTTCGCTCACCGGCCTGTTGAGGGCCAGGACGTCTGGCCGGTGAAGAGTGTGGCCTTCATGTAGCTGTGCCAAACTGACACCCGATGCGTTGTTTGTAGGGGCCGCAGGTGCGTGCGGATGTTTTTGCCGCTTGACGTTTGACGTTTGACGTTTGACGCTGCCCCCTTTTTTTACTTCTTTCGCTCATGTGGGTTGAAGGGTGTGCTTGGGTCGAGGTGCGTCCCATGTCTTAGTTTGGCGATGGTGGTTGGTGATGGCACTGCCTGGAGGTGGTGGCATAGGTGTTGTTGGCCGTGGGGGGATCGCATGCACCCATCAATTGAGACATGGAGGCTAATTATGTTTCTTACTGCTGTCTTCCTTTTTTAGCTGCGCCGCCTTGTTTGGTATCTGGTCCATCCATGGTGGCGAGTCGCGACGGGTTTGCGGTGCGGGTATAGAGTTTGGTGGGTGACGTCTTGTTTTTTTTTTGTGTCTTTGGATGGATGATCAGAGAAGTATACTTGGTGGATTTTGTGAATCTTATCCGCGGGCGTCTTGATTTGCGGCCTTTGGATAAGGGCGGTGTGTCGACGCCGTATGAGATGCGGCGTGCTGCATGGCACGTTGGTGGTTGTAGCTTGTGAGCTTGACCGCGTCTTGGTTTGCTTTTGCGGCAGGGACGGATACAAGGCGCGGGCGCTTTTGAATCGAGTCTCGGCTGCTTTCTTTGCCTTGTTTCCCGAGGGCCGCTGCTTTGCGCAAGTGGCACGAAGCCGTTGCACGATGCCCGTCTGCCTTCGGCCCACGATTCCGTCGGGAGACTGTCCGAGACGGTGGGCATGGATGCAGGATTGAGGCGACGTCTTGGCAGGGTGCAGAGGCCCTTGGCGCGCCGTTCCTGACTGCATTGGTGAGAGTTGCCCGAAACGAGTGTTGATCCGACTGTATCGGGACCATCTTGCTGGGTGGCGTTTCTTACGGCGTGGTTGTTGGGGGTGTTTTCTCTCTTTTCCGCTTGAAGACGAATCCATGTCATCTTTTTGTGCCCTTGAGCATTACTGCGTCGTGGCGTCTTTCCTTGGACATTGCAGGTGCTCTACAAACCAGACCCTGTTCATCTATTCACTCCGGCCTGATCCCGTCATCGCTGTTCCTCGGGCTTTGGGTGACTATTCTCGTCCCAGGGGGTGTGTTCCTTCAGCTCTCTGACTGGTTTAGCGGTGGAAAGGCAACATAGACGTGGGTATGAGTCGGTGAGCGGCACTTGAATAAAGGCATCGCCAAGTCATCGGCGGCTTACATGGCTGCCGGGAGTCGGCCACGCTGAAGCGCCAACCGGCATCAAAATTATCACTTTCTGCAAGCCGTCACTCGGCAAGGCCGCTGAGCTGCCGCAACGTCTTGTTCAAGAGTTCCCGTGAGAAACTCTACAGCCTGCAGGTATGCTTGCTTTGAATAAGCAAGCCCATCTTGGTACTATTGCTCTCAACGAAGAGCCCTAGCATTTATGTGACGAGAAAAGAAGCCCTACTTGGAGAAATCTTCTGCCCAAAGTCAATAGGATAAAATACACTATTCCAAGTAGTTTCGTCCATGCCGCTTAGAGCACTTGAACGAACCAATCTTGTCCCACAGGGGAGTCAAAAGTCCAAGATAGAGGAGCCCCCTTTATTAAGAATCTCCAAGCTTATTAATATCTGCTCTCCTGTTTTTGCCAACTAATCTTACCGAGAGTGGGTGCAAGTCCCGCAAGCCGCATCTGGCGGAAAGAGGATTTGTTGTCATCCCAATCTATTAGTGCGCCGACTGGGCACAATTGGCAGATAATCACTATTGCTCAAGGTTCTAGAGATGACGGAAGATACAGTCACACTTTCTTTTTTCAACGTGAGGGGAGAGATGAGACCACCATATTTATCGGCAGGGCGGTCCATGTAAATGCAACGAAAGGACGCCTGCTTTCGGCAACCATGGCACTGTTGGAAGCCACAAACAGATATACATAATATAAGTGTAGTAGTAGGCATTGAAGTATGCATTTTTAAAGTGGACAGCTAGCAATGTCATGTCGGGGCCTTGAAAGGTATAGTATATAAAGACAGGGACCTCGCTTAATATATGCTACTTGGATTCTAAGCCCAGAGCAACTTCTTTTGGAGTCACACAGTTTTGAACCGTCAATCCTACCCCCTATATAGAGTTGGCAGGGCAATAGGATATGAGATAAGAGGCTCGGAATCTTGCCATTCGGGCGTTTTGTTCGTGGCAACTGATGGAACATGACTGCTATTGCTGTGGGCAAATCAGATATTCCGTAGATAGTTGGTCTAATAGGAGCTGGGATATACTACTGTCTCAAAGATGACAGCAATTTACGTTTCACAGCATAAACCTTATAACGTTCTATATTGGAGTCTTAATCGCTCAACAGTACTTATTTAGACTACCTCATTGCATTAAGCCGCTTGTCCATCTCCCCTCCTTCAAGAGAGACGCTATTCACTAGATACCAGCGTGGTATGTAGCCAAGCACATTTTATTGACGACACGGGTCGGTCTACGTGATCCAAGACGCCGGATGGATTGAAACCCAGCCAAGGAATCTCCATGCCTGGCAATGAAGTTTGTATAGCATGGCGTACAGATTATAGCATAGATACTTTCCCCACGTGTCAAACAAGTCGAAGTGTTTTCTTGTATACTTTACTACAACGCGTTTAACTTGTAGTGGGCCTGCAGCATCAACCTCAAGATTGGCCAAGAATCAAGATATATAGATCAAATATTTTTCTGGTCTCTTACTCTTCTTGGCCTGATACTGTTACACGGAAAAGGCCCAACAGGTCGTGAAGCCCAACAAAGGGGCTTCACGCCGATATAGGACTTGTTGGTTACACGGCCAGAACACGTTCCCGGGCAAGGACCCTAGGCCCGGGCGTTCCTTTCATGTATATAAGACGGTTACCCTTCTCTTCCTTTCTTGTAGCAACTCAGGACCTTTGGCATCCTACGAGATTATTATTGAATTGAGCCCCTTATTGCTCCAAGCCCTCTTTCCGAGCCCTTGTCACAGATACAGCCCAATATTATGTTATTAGATGTTACGCTTGGACGTTACTCGCATCCTGTTTGTAAATTCACTTGACTAAATGAGCGATACAATACCCACCTTTAATATAGATCAAATATACTAGAACTCAGGCCTCATTGCTGAGACGCCGCGCGCTCGCGTCGCGGCGTGAGCTCTTCAAAGCCAGGCATTATATAATATATCTCTCCGAAATTTGGCACAGAAGTACCTGACCTGGCTGCAGGTCTGAATCCCGACTACCAACTCTATGGAAATGGAGGCTCGGGCCAGCCCCCCTAACACTACCATGTCCTCTATATTTCAGCCTTGTCCCGGACTCTCTCGATATACTTGCGTGAAAGCTCGTCGTACATGATGCTCAAGCAATTTGGACAGCCTTTTAAGACGTCAGCCCTGGCCTTGAACTTGTCCTCTATTCTCAGGCTCTCTCGATATACAGATATTCATAAAATTGGAGCCATTCTAGTCACCAGCCGATGGATGTCTAACGCCCCTACGTAGCCATGGTCGAAAGTATCGTCTTCGATAGCATTGTCAAGTCAGGCTTTTCATGTAATTAGGAATGCTAGACACATGGGATTAAACACGTAGAATCAGGAACAAATTTCTCACGGCTCACGTAGGGACATTTACCTCCTACACCGAGTAGATGCGGCGTGTGCGAACCTTGCGGCTGTTTTAACCATGATGAGATACTTCAAATGTCGCAACTGCGCAGTGATGCCCAATCCAGTGGCAACCGAAGCTACTGTCTCGCATTTGTCTACGAAAACGCCCTTGGCATATGGCTCGTTGACAATCGCAAGAAACGGACCTTGCTGTATTTTGCTTCGCGCCCATCAGCGCCGAGTTAGTCCACGCCTGTCACACGGGTTACGCGAGGGCTACAATCACGGGCCCTAGGGCAAAGATCCTTACCGACGTGTTGTATAAAGAGCCTTTTTTGGTCAATTAGGCCTCAAGGAAAACCAAGGACCTTTACCACCAAAGACTGTGATTCGATCAATCGAGTCATGTTGCTCCAAGCCCGTAGCCCGTGTCATAACACCCCGGCTTTTGCAAGTCCAACGACGTCGCGGGCGATGAGACCACGACGCCATCATAGAGGGGTGACTCTGGAAAAGCTACTCAAACGTAATGACTTGTCATATTTTGGCGGAATACTCTTTCCAGCGGCGTGGTCCAATACACCAGAGTCTCGTGGGAATCGGGCGAAGACGGAGAAGTCGGCCACTCGACAACAACACTACAACTCGAATCGACGAGCAAGCGGCATGAAAGGGCATAGCTCGAGAATAAAGGATGCCCTAGGAGCGATTCATGATATTGAGTCATACGCAGTGCCCTGTACAGCGATGTGGGCTGCGGCGTTCATGCACGCTTGACAGCTCCCAACCGACGGATCCCTGTTCTTGGACGTGGACCTTGCATTATCGAGGTTCCTACATGTCTTCAAATCGAGATCTGATCTCTATAGTTTTTTTTCGTCTTGATTATGAGATTGTTTTCAGTATGGGCGCGACTAGGCATGGTTGTAACTTGTGAGTAGTAATCCGTCATGGCGGCCAACGTCGAATTCGCTGGTCCTAGTTGTTACAACGGGGCATTGGGATGACTTGCATATCTCCTGTGAAGAGGGTTGATTTGACTCGGGGAATGAAAATAGTGTATGTGACGAGACATGCACGCTGTGTTCCATCCAGACCCTGAAAGTTGATCACCACTCCCCCGCTACAAAACTTGCATTATAACTGACAGATATTAATACAAATAAAGCGAGACTTTATTAGCATAAAAGCCCCCCGTAAACAACCTCCATAAACATCTTTATTAGGTCACTCATGGCGAAACATGCAGGGCTTGGACTGTACGGCACTTCAGGCTCTGAAGATTTGCCGAGGGGAACATGACGATGGAATTCAAGCTAATAAGGGTTGATTATTACAACGAGCGCATGAGGGTAAAGAAGGAGCTGGATTTCTACCAAGATGGCTATTGCCAGCACAGAGGTTCGTATATAACCCTCAACAACTTCTTTGTCAGGCCATTCATGGCTACACGTACGGGGGTTGGATTGTAATTCAACGTTGTGTTCGCTTCCACGTCCAGAATGGAGTCGTTGCTACGTGTCCTGTAGAGGACACCAGCCGCACCGACCAACAGTTGCAATGACAGGGATCAGAATTTTAAAGAGGTTATCGATACACATGCGCCGGGCCTCCGGGGGAAGCCGGAAGGCGAAGGCGAGGTACATGACTGGAATATTGACTGATCAGGGTTCGGGTCGCATTCTGTCAATGCTCGATGAAGCAGATAATGCACATCAGATCATGGCATTAGATGATGCTTGCCGTTCCGGGCGTAACGTCGCCAGTGGTAGACTGGAAATAAGCTATTAAGGTGCCTGCCAAGCAACCTTGACTGTGGCATCTTGCACGTCTCAATGTCTTTATGTAGTCTCAAGTGCTCCATAATAAATAAAAACGTTTCGATGCAAACAAGGGCTCCCTGGTATGGATCAAATAACTTTGTGGGCAGTGCCACGTTAATCCAGGCATACTCAGCCAATCAAGATGAAGCCTGCAAGTGACAAGCGGGCTATTACTACCGAAAACGTGAATTGACTAGTTATCCACGGCAATAGGACACGGGATGTGGCGAAGCTTCTTGGCAGCTTGCAGACTTTGTCAGGAACCCGGACTATGGAGCGAGAGAGACGTCAAGACCTCGCCTATTTTTTCCTATACGGATACGGCCTCGGGAACTATTCGTGTCCAAAACACCGAGTCTTGTAGTCGAGTAGTCGACATGTCTGCGGATAAGCATCTTGCTAGACGAGCCTTTGATCGGGCCTGGTTGTCCCCAGTCATGGTTGGTTGTTATTCTTCATGTCAACTTGCATACTAGAGGCTTACATTGTAGTATCGCCTTGGATTCAGTTCACTATGGTATTGAATTGACGCGCAGCAGGCTATAAGCCAGCAGGAGACGGGCTAATTGGAAGGGGCCAAGAACCATGCCCGAGTAACATTAACGAGTCAGGCTCGTGCAAACCCGCGCTTCCGGACGACAGGGCCTTGTGGCATTCATCTGCCGAAATGTGGACGCTGACTCAGTATGCGTTGCACCATCTCCGGCAAAGTAACACCGCGGCCATGGGTAACGTGGTGGCATATACGATAGCAACTACAACACATACACACGCAGGCTATATACATGTGTGTATATATATATATATAGTTGTAGCAGGCAGGAAACAGTAAATTTTGCAGAATAACAAGAAAACCAAATACAACATTCAAGCACGAAACTTCCCCTTGTCCTCGCTGGCACTTTGACACATGATGCATCTCTCAACCAAACACTTGAGTGTTCTGCTCGGCGTCGTAGCAGCAACCTCTGCCGAAATCGCCTCACAGGATTTCCTCCATAACATCACCACCTACGCTCGCTATGCGGCCTTTGGATACTGCGACAACTTGACAGACGGCAGGGACATCAACTCCGGAACCAAAGTCTGTCCCAGCGACGGCGGAATCCCCGGCGGCTGCGGCGACCTTGCGGATTCCGTCGTCGTCATGGAATTCCCCAGCGCCGAAGGCGTCTCGGGCTTCGTCGCCGTCAACAAGAAAACGGAGAAAATTGTCGTCTCCTTCCGCGGAACAGGCAGCGCAAAGGACGTCGTCGCCGACCTGAAGACTTGCAAAACACGGGCTGGCCGGACACTCTTCCCATGGCTCAACGAACAGCGGGAAAAGTTTGGCAACGCTTTAAATAAAGGTTTCAGGAACGTCGTCGTCAATATCGTCGGGGCGGCCTGTTCACTGGCGGGCCAGTAAGTCGAATACTTGACAACTCCCAGCACACACAATTCAAGTCTGCTAACCACGTGTGCCGCAGACCTCCGGCCGGCGACCGCGATGATCTCCTCCCGCTCTGCCACAACTGCCTCGTGCACACGGGCTTTTTCGAAGGCTTCATGGGCATCAAGGACAAGATGTTGACGACGGTCCGGCAGCAAAAGAAGGACTACTCCAACTTCGAAGTCGTCGTTACCGGGTACTCGCTCGGCGCGGCCGTGGCCACCTTGGCAGCGACATATCTCCGCAAGGCTTCGTTTGAATTGGACTTGTATACGTTTGGGTCTCCCCGCGTGGGCGACGCCACGTTTGCCGAGTTCGTCACCAACCAGGGCCGCGGGAAGAACTTTCGCATCACCAATGCCGACGACCCCGTGACGAATGTGCCTTGGAATGATCCGGGCTTTGCCCACGTTTCGCCAGAGTATTGGTTCCCCGGCGGCATTGCCACCAAGGAGATGCAGGTCTGCGATGGGGTGAACAATGTCGCGTGCAGTGGGCAGTTTGAGTTCAAGCTTGGAAACGTCGTGAAGGGTAAGGACGGGATGAGGCCCCATTTGTGGCAGAACTATGCGGTTGGGTTTCCTTTTACGGGGGCTACGGCCTGCCCGGGCCGAGGGGGGCGAGAACTTGAAGATGCTCCGTTTACACCGGAGGAGATTGCTGAGATGAAGAGACTTGCGGAGCAGAGTGACTAGAAGACGGGGTCTGGTGTATAAGGGACAAGACTTGTATTGGTGCAGGGGCGAATGTAGCTGGCTTTACGAAATAAATGACATGCTGAATGTTCTGGTAGTAGTTTATTTGACGTAGACTGTTTGGCTCTCGGGAACTGCTATTCATGTGCTAGAATTAGTCTATATTGCTCGTGTATTTGTCAAGTTCACGTGGACGCTTGAAAGAGTATAATATGCAGTAAAGATTGCATATAGCCTTTAAGATATAATAAAGGAGATATGAGAAAAAGTAAAAAGTTTAGAATAAAGTATATTCTTCCATAGTCGAGTTCTCCTCGAGCTCTAGATCTTTTCCTTGCTTCCCTTTCCTCTCTAGCATCTAGATCTTGGTGAAAGTCGCCTAGCTAAGCAGTCAATACACTTGCTTGGACCGTGGCAGAGGACCATGCGGTCGTCATTTTCCGTTTCCCCGCCATAATTACCGTTTTGTTTAAGCTGTCCGATAGTGGTAGGGAGAATAATATAAAGGCCACCTAGTCTAATCGATCAGTAACTTGTCTATGCTGTGGCGGTACGGGCACGGGCGGGGGTTAAACAGGACTTTGATGAAACGATTATTCACACTGAGTAAAAGAAAATCCTGATAGTAAACTCTAACTAAAGGTGGTTCTATAATAAAATTACTGTATAGAAGCATTGTTTGGGACAGCTTAAACAAGAGACTATTTGTTTTTTTGCACAGGAAGTGGGATCAATAATACGTAACATTGAATACTTGACCACTCGACAGAATCCGAAAGGCGCATCCCCTTACTACCTAGGTATTTAGTACATTTACACTTTTCTTATATATATTTAAGTATTTATATAAATAGTTTGTTATAATATATATTTACTTACTATAAAATGTATTATAATATAAAGCCTAATAGCCAAGTACCTAGCAAGGCGTAAGCGCACCTAGTACAGAAAGCGATCTCGTCGAGCAATTCATTGACATCATGGGGCCTAGGCCTTTCCAGTCTGGTCAATACTTCAGTGAATAGACCTTAGCGCTGTTACCACGTGCATGTTCACAATCGCTTGGAAAACTTTCTCTTTTAGGCCGGAAGACTGTTTGCACTGGCCCTGCAACGTCAACTGGTAATAAGAAAGGCCCATGTCCTCTGCCAACTCATTTCCTCGTTTACTTTCTGTCCGGCCAACACACTTGCTTCCTGGCCGTTGACATCAGCTCGTCATGGACCAATTCGATACAAGTCCCTTATCGAACCTTCTACATACCGAGGAAAGTCTCTTGTCATATCGTCCGGGCGGCTACCATCCTGTTTGTTTGGGCGACACGTTCAAAAAGAATCGTTACAGAGTTGCCCATAAACTAGGACGGGGAGGGTTTTCCATCGTCTGCTTTGCTAGAGACACTCTGTAAGCTTGGTTCAAGAGACTCTGTTTTTGCAGTGGTACTAACTTCCCAACATGCAGCCTTGAGGCATGGGTGGCTCTGAAGATCGAGATGGCTGATACAGCTATTCCATCGCCCGAGGTCATGGTACTCATTCCCTGATGTTTACAATGACGCCAACTTGCATCAAGCATCCAAACTACAATCCAGGTTTTGTGAACTGGTGAATGATGCAGAGCAGTCTATCCAAGCCGCCTACCCTAGTGTCTGTCCTGACATTGACCGGATGAGTTGTCTGCTTGCGTCATGGACGCTTCATCCTGGAGCTGCTGTTGGCCCATAGCGTGAAATACTCGACGCGCTGGTACTCGGTGGACTTTGAACTGGTTAGAACGCTCAACTAGACTTGCCCTTCTCCAGGTGTGTCGTGGTTCCCAACTTCACCAACGGCGGGTCCATAACGATACAACACACAAGTATCGTTTATTTCAAACCAAACAAAGAAATACATTCAAGACCTCACGCTACTTGATTATTTATGATGAGATAGCTAGAAATGAAGTTTTTTTCTATTTCCCTACCCAATGTTTTGTCTTGGGTTACCCCTTGCAACTGTAAATACATTGTAACCTTGACTGAGACGGTCAAGGAACAGCATCAGCTCCCGTTAGCTTGCGGCACGGGCGTTTATCTGTTGACGCCAAGTGAGTCTGATTGGTGCATGTTCCGATAAACTTTTTGATTCCGAATCATTACCGAAAAGTGCACTACCCGACAGGCGGCTTCGTTTGTCGGACAAGACACATGCGTCCGACACCCGTGGCGAGACATTCGTCGACATGACCAAAGACTGCATGCGCGGTTCAGGGCCGTCCGGCGATATTATTGCGTCAAGTCGCACTTGTCCTCAGCAATAACCCAACATCATCAACCTATAGGCAAGACGAAATTATATGCTACAAAAAAAAATGGCATCTCCAGACCAACTCCAAAATGTCCGTCCCATGTTTGAGCTCCGCAACCGCAGCTACATTGTCACGGGAGGCGCCCAAGGCATCGGCTTCGCCTGCACCCGCGCCATTTGCGAAATGGGCGGCAACGTGGCCGTCTTCGACATTCAGCCAGAACCAGTCGCCGAGTTCTCGACGCTGAGCCAACGATTCGGCGTCAAGACGACATATATCCAAATGGACGTCACCAACGAGGACAGCATCAAAACAGCATTCGACAAGGCCCTCGACAGTCTGGGAACGATTGACGGATGCGTCCCCGCCGCCGGAATTGCCATTGATAAACCGTTCCTAGACCAAACCTGGGACGAGTTTACCAGAATCCAAGACATTAATGTACGTCTGGTACTACGACTCTTCTCAAGTACTCTACTGACTCTGACGGACCTAGGTGAGAGGCAGCTTCTTCGTCGCCCAACTGACCGCCCGGCAAATCGTCAAGCAAGGCACAGAGGGCGCCATGGTCCTGATTGCTTCGCAGTCGGCGCACATTGCCCTGCCGGGCTACCGCATGGCCGCGTACAATGCGTCCAAGGGCGCCGTTCTGATGCTTTCCAAGGCGCTGGCCGTGGAGCTCGCCCCCCACGGCATCAGGGTCAACACCATCAGCCCGGGCTTCGTCGACTCGGACATGACGCGGACGGTGAGGGAGGGCAAGCGCAGCGCGAGGGAGGGCGAGCAGATGTGGCTGGCGCCCCCGAACCAGAGGCTCAGCACGCAGAATGATTTGACGGGGGCGGTGGTGTATCTCTTGAGCGATGCGGCGAGGCATACGACGGCGGCGGATATTCAGATTACGGGGGGACTGCATGCGGGTACTATTGACGGGTTGATTAGCTATGAGAAGTAGCTGTTGGGCCGACTTTGACCGGAGACTTGGGAGATGTAGCTTCGTTTTGTAGCTTAATTATGACCAAGTACCGCGTGGAACTTGAAGAAGAGACGATAGACAAGTCGAGACGGAGATTTGACCATTCCATTGACATTAGTACACATGTGACGAGGTCAGCTTCTCAATCTATTGCCTGGTTGTGGTAGATACGAGTTTGCCAGGCTCAGGGGCAGTAGCAACGTTTTTCTACGGTTCCCAGACAAGGTGCAAGAGCGATAACATATATGCTGCAACTAAATCACGACGTATCATTGATTCTGGTTGTATATACTCGCGCAGCACTCGAGGCTAAACTTTACCCCAGTGCTGCGCCTCTTGCCATTCCTCCATCAAACCCCTATAATCGCGCGGCTTATACGGCGCAACCAGCTCCATCAGCCGCGACTGCTTCCGATGAACCTTCAACCCCAAATCGTTCAGCAACAAATCAACATAGGGCACCGAATCAAACGCAAAATCCGGCAGCTCGGCCCCGTAGCCATACGGATACCGCCACTTGCCAAACTCCGTGTGCAGCAACACCTCCTGCATCACATCAGCCTGGCCCCCCGGCCCGCGGCGCAGCTTGCCGTCGAAAAAGGCCGAGATCCAAAGCGCCTGCACGCTAGCAAACATGGTCGTGCTAACCGTCGACACCATGCCCGCATACGCGATATTACAGCTCGACACGTGGTCCAGCGGCACGATGAAGCGGTAGTTTCGCAACGGCTCCACGCTTTTCGGCGCGCCGCGCAGCGCAGGCTGCTCCCTTAAAAGAGGGAACGAGGACAGAATACAGTCGTCCGCCTGGCTGACCAGCGCCCCCTTCTTCTCCTCGGGCATATCGGCAAGGGACGCCTGCGGATGAAAGTTGACAAACTCAATGCCGGATTTCTTGTCCCAGCCCGTAGCGCACACGACCACGTCCACGTCTGGCAAGACGTCCCCGTCAGAGAGGTACACCTTCTTCCCTCCCACCCTGGAAACACTCGCAACGTGGACTCTGATCTTGCCCTGCTTGACAAGATGGAAGAAATTGCTGGGGTAGTTGTGTATGCCGACGCCGCTTCCCGTCCAGAACACGCTCTCCCACGGCTTGAGCTTCCCCAGCTCCGGATGGCCATTATACCCATTCGCCCGGATGACATCGGCGCTCAGGAGCCGCCAGAAGGACCGGGTGAGGAACCGGCCCACGGCTGTGCCGTGCAGGAACCGCCGTGCGAGGGAGTACCCGTCCTCGCCGCCCCAGGGACACGGGCTGAACCACGTCAGCAGCCGGGTGTTGAGGAGCTCCTCCGTCGCCCTCTTGAAGGGCGTGACGTGTGCTGGGCAGAGCCACACGGGGCCTTGGCCCGTCGGGCGAATCACCAGGTCGACTTGTGCGTTGCCGCCGTCCGTGGCGAAGGCGTATGCGCAGTCGAGGGCGGATTTACCGCCGCCGATGACGACGGCCCTCTTGGCAGTCTTGACCGTGTCGCGCTGTTCGCAAAAGTCCTTGGCGTGGAAAAACGTCGACTCGAGGGTATCTTGGCCCGGGTAGTGCGGAATATTAGGCTGCGAAGTGAGTCCCGATGCGACAATGACCCTTTTCGCATGCAGGATTTCTGGTAAACGCCCCGGGTCGGCGTTCTTGGACGGCGACGTGTGGACGATCCAGGAGTTTTGGGCCGTGGCCTCGAGGGCATCGACGCGCGTGTTGAAGCGTGTCCTCTCGAGCACGCCGAACTTGGTAGCAAAGTCGGTGAGGTATTTGTGCAGCACGCCGGCGGGAATATGCTGTCCGGGCTTGACGCCGTACACGTCCTGCGTCATTGGGAAATCCGGGTACTCGTAGGAGCCGTAGAGGTTGTTGGACTTGAGGCCGGGGTAGAGCCTGTCTCTGGACCATGTTCCTCCGCAGGTGGAATCCGCTTCGAGGATGGCAATCTTTTCATGGGGGTGCAGCTCGATATATGTCCTTGCCGCGGCGAGACCGTACCACCCTGTTGGGAGTCAGCGGATTGTGTCTCTGATGCTGCTTTAGACGTACCTGCTCCTATCACAATGACGTCGTACTCTTGCCGTGCGGACATGACGTAGACTTGTATTGACGAGTAGCTATGAAATACTTGACAGTTGGCTTACACGTATTGCTCACATCCGTATCCATGGTGCTTTGGCCTGGTGAGCTGGCACTTTTTGTACCTGCTCGCCTCCGTCATGGCTTGTCGGGTACGGCCCGTCATGGCGGTTACATGGTCGCGATGGTGTCTCGCCCGACGGGGGTCCGTGTGGCCATACCCGACGGATCGTCATGGCCAGAGGAGATACTGAGGCTCTAGCCGAAAGGGGTCGACCGTCGATAGGAGGAGTTCGGAGGAGCCCGATAGGTCGACTGATAGGGACATGATCGACTTACTGGCTCAACGGCGACAGCTTGGAAAGAGGGCAAGTGGCTTGCGGGGTAATGCAGGGCGCAGAGTATTTGGAATAGATAAAGTACTGCCAGGCGGCTAACACACTCGACCATCTTGTCGGCACAGTGGTGGGAATGGTGGCCAGACAGCCAGTACAAACTCGGTAAAGGATCATATACACGTTCAAGGCGCTACATGTTGATGATGTACTGAGCACTCCCATCACGGTCTTGAAGATACTGTACAGGTAGAAACGTGAATAATCCCACACTAAATCGAAACCTCCCGTACCTCCCCTCCAAATAATCCATTCGACTCTACAGAATTCTTATCCCGCATCTTATTCGCCGTTTCCACCCCAAGCACAGGCACCTTGTACTCAAACCTCTTGCCGGCAGCCGGCCCCCTCCCATCCGGGAGCGCATACGGAAACGGCAAATACTCCGGCATCAAACCTAGTTGCCTCAGCGCCGTGCCCTGGTCCCAAGAAACATGCTCGTGGTAGAGCCTGTCGCCGCGGATATTCACAACGGCCGTAAAGGGGATCTCGAGCTCCCGCCCGGTTGGCGGAACGCCCGGAAGCCTAAAGCATGTAAGCAGTCAGAACACACCCGCGCGGGAGGAAGCACTACTTACAGCCAGTCGACTTGTTGGTCGTGCGTCGTCTTGAATATAAACTCGTCAATGACGCGGTCTAGTCCTACCGTGCGACTCGTAAGCTCCAGGTGTGTGTTGGCAGAGTTGCAAAAGATGAAGTTGTTGCGGTAAAACTCTGTGAGGCGCTCGCGTCCAATGCCGCCCGTCAACTAGAAATGCGTGAGTACGCGCCGGATTCGTCTTGCAGACTAGTTGGAATTCAGGATTCACTCACGGTAGGAACGTGGTTCACATATGGCTCGGCAACCATGGTACTCATCGTATGTTCTACCGACCGGTCCGCAAACTCATAATACGTGTGCTCGTCCCATATTTTTTCAAGGTCAAAGTAGGGCCCGTTCATGAGGGGCTTGAGAAACGTGAGATTTCGCGTGTGCGAGAGCGACTCGGCGTTGTAGCGGAAGTTGGGATGGGAGGGCACGGCAAAGCCTGGTTTGGCGGTAGGATAGAAATACACAGTCAAACAAGGCGACCTAGAATTGTCACCGGGACCCGCGAGGTGTTGCAGAACCGGAATAGATGCCGACGCCGGATCATCGTCGCCGGCGCGGCTGTATACAACTGCGCCGACAATTTGCTCGAATTGAGCGAGTGTAGGGGCCACGACTTTCCATGCCTCTGGCTGATATGCTGCAGTATGTTAGAACTTAGGAGCTGACGGAAAGAAAAGAACATTGGGGGTAGGGTCGTCTTGCCCACGAGTCCAACCGGGCGTGAATTGCACTTGTCGCACGTGGCAATCGCTTCGAGGGCCATGGTGATGGCTTGGCCGCCTCGACGCCGCAACGCTGATTCCTGCACCTCGGCGACGACATATCCCTCCTCTGCCCATTTCAAAATAGGCGACGGGACGCCATTGGTAATTGTTAAATGGCCGACGTAGTCTGGGGTGACGAGAATAAGGCCAGGTCCCTCACCACGCCGGGACAAGGGTTTAAGAAGGTGAATGCCCTCGTCCAACGCGGTCAAATCCGGTGACGGTAGCGGAGGTGGCGGTTTGGAAATGTCGCGATACATGATGAGTACGGAGAGTTGAGAGGGAAGCCAATAATTGCACAGACTGGCATCACAATGTTTCCTATGCCTTGAGGAGTGAGATAAACTGGTCTATATTTGTTGAATGTCTCAAAGAGTCGGATGAAATTGAATTGTTTGCATCGACTTGGTTAAAGTGTGCTGCGAAGAGGTGCGTCATCCGACGCAGTCATGTCTGGTTCAACATCCGAACTGATAAGCACCAGACGGCTTCAGCCGCACTGTAGTAATTCCACGGCGGATACCGTCTTGTCGTGATGCCGGCAATGCTAAAAATGACTAAAACCAGATCGCCATTTCAGATACAACATTGAAGGTGCTCAGGCCTGTGCCACGCACAAACACAAACCCGCCGCCTCGAAAGAGAGTTTGAGAAGTGTCAATGCTGATATTATTTCTGCTATTTAGGATGCTCGTTTAATCAGCCACATCTTGTCCTCCCAACTAGTCAAAGCATCAGTGGTAGGCCACTATGAAACCTTATTGTATAATGCTATACATATGTAGTTTTATACAGTAAAGGTATAATGCTAGGTAGGTATAATAAATAATATTAAAAGCCATTATATATATATAAAATACATATATTATATACTATATATTATTAATTTGTAATTTATAATTTTAAATTTATGCTTTAAACTAACTCCCGATTTACAAGTTCGATTAATAGCGACTCGACTCTCGAGTTTAAAATTATACTACGTAGAAAAGCGCTGGGATACAAGGCCATCGCCGACGCGTTTGACGCGTGACAGGGTTTAATAAAAGTTGGCCAAGGTGGTGGTCGGCTGACCTGCAGCCAACGGTCAAACCCCTATCAACACGGCGTCAACATCTTTTTGGGAACACAACACTGTCCCTTTGACAGAAAGCCCAGCCAATGCAAACCAGACTCGTCTATGCTCTCGTAAGAGGATATTACCGTCTGCGAGCTTCTTCCTTGAACAAGTACCTGCCTACTGCACGACTGGCTCGGGCGGTTGACTGGGCTTCCTCCAAGAAGCTACGACATCGAAGATCAAGTAACCTCTGCCGACGACAGAAATGGTGTCACGACAGTAACGCCTGGTCCACCCACAAACGAAGACCGAAGGGAAAAGGGGCCAGACGCCGCCGACGTGGTAGACCCGTCAAGCAAACGAGATTCAAGATACTTTGACGTGGTCCGAGATGAAATCCGAGATGGGTGAGGACCAGGAGATCGTGCTGGTTCCCTCGGGGACGGTGTTGGTTGAGCACACGCCTTCTGGTAAGCCGTTTGCACCATGGAGACCAGGAGACGACAACGGCGAGCCAGACAAGCAAGGAACGGAGGGCGATACAACAAAGTTCACGGCACGCTGCTTGTCAGATATTCTGCGCCTGGTATCGCCATTGCTCAACACGTCACTCGATCGTCGTTGGGTGGGTTGGAAAGAATCAGGCCCCGACAACCAAGGGATCCGCCACGTAGAGCTGAAAGGGTTTGATTCGGTAGCACTGCACCATGTGCTAAACATATTGCACCATCAAGCTGACCTCAATCCGGAACGTCTCACGGTGGAAGGGCTGGCGAAGATGGCAGTGATTGTACACCACCTGGGATGCCATCAGGCGTTTGTGCCGGTGAGCAAGGTTTGGGCGGCGGACTACCAAGGGCTTCCGAAATCGGGATTCAGCAGAGACGTGGTTTTGTGGCTGCTTGTGTCGACGGTATTTGCGATGAGGCCCATCTTCGACTCGGCGGCCACGATGGTGATCAAGGAGGGAACTGGCCCGCTAGATACGCTTGGTCTGCCAATTGAGGAAAGGGTAGTTGGTGAGTGGTCCGAGGCGATTGTCTTTTCTATGCTCTTTATATTTTGCCTCAAAATGCTAGGTGCCAAGACTAACAGCTGGGTCGCTCGGCGTTGGTAGACAAGCATCGACTGGATAGGATCGAATTGCTGGTACAAAGCTTGTTTGCCGTGGTAGACAAGCTTTTCCATGGCAGTGGATGCACGACTGATTGCGACTCGTTCCATCTCGGAGCGTTGCTGATACGAATGACGCAATGCAAATTATATCGGCGGCCGAGTGCGCCGTACGATGGGATCAGCATCTATAGGATATGCAAGATGGTGGAGGGGTACGGTGCAGCGACGGGGAGATTTGTAATTATTGAGGCATGCCATGGACATTGGGAAGTTAAGAAGGCATGTAAAGTGCGCAGTGAGGTTCAGAGGATATTGGAGACAGCCAAGATAGAATTTAGTTTGGGCATCGAGCTGGGGCGAGGTGGTTGTAAGGGATGAACGACTCAATGTATACATGCATGTACATTGATGTCTAAAAGCAGCCAAGTCTTTCATATATGATCTCTGGTCTAGTCCACTGTCCTCGCCCGTGTCGTCGTCGTCCGTTGATTCGGCAACAAGTGCCGAAGTTGCGCGAGGCCACGGATGCCGCCCAACGCGCTGGGGGAAACGGCGCCTCCCAGGATATAAAAACTAAACATGTAAATCACTATTACATCATTGCTGTCTTCCAGCAGCATTTGAACTGTAACCTTGCCTTGAATGACCGACTTTGTCATAAAAGAACATGCTCGAATTGCGAAGCAACCATACCCCCTTGTACTCCGTTGACAGTCTTGAGTAACATTATGTTGAGAATTCCACATGAACACCACGAATACCTGTATTACCCTGACGTGCAACCGCTGCGCATCTTTGGCAAATGGCGTAGTATAATGACGGAAACTTTGGTCCACCGTACCAATGCAGCTTAGGATACCCAAGATGGCGGCTGCGATAACCCAGGCGAATAAACTGACTGACGAGAGTTTCCAAGAGCATTAATCCAAGTTTAGGATGCCTTGGATGCTTGCCCCATCCCTCGGTTTAAGATACAACCTCACGTTGGCCGGGCCCGTCACAAGATTGGGCGCAAGACCACATCCCGATATCGGGTTGGTGTCAAGATGTTCTACCGCGCAAACCGAAAATGTGCACATAATTCGCATCAGCACAGTGTACACTTCGCGAAGCGCAAACAAAATCGCCCGACACATTCGATACCCTAACCCGAAGCTGAAAATCGGCAGGTCGGGATTCTCAAGCCACCGCTCCGGGCGAAAGACTTCGGGATCACGATAAACCAGGGGATCTGCACGTATCAGCTCTTCCAAACTTGCAAGTCCAACGCGGGATCATACCCATATTACAACCCCACGCGTTGTGAATAATCATGACGTGGGGTGGCACGAGTTTTCCATTATACGTAAATTCCTGAATACTAGCCCGGGGGAGGGAGACGCGGGCAGGAGAATACAGACTGCAACAGTAGTGTTAGTCGTGGTGCTCAGTTCTGCGGAACCTACAATTTCCATACCGAAGCGTCTCCTTGACAAGCGCAGAGATGTAGGCAACTTCTTCTTCATCCCTCATAGCGGCGTCAACGCCTCGCTGTCCGTTGGGTAAACCCGGCGAATAGCATTATAAGCCCTCTCTTGTAGCTCCGGCCGAGCCGCAAGCAGCATCATACACCATCGTACTGTATTTGTGGCCGTCGCAAGGCCCGACGACACCAAAGTGACCAGAATCATCGACACTTGACTCGAACTAAGCGGGTTTGTGCTAAAATAATTCTTCGTGTACAGACAAGGGCTGTACGTGCCGTTTTCGATTTTACCATCCACCTCGTCCTTGAATCCAAGCACGTATGCGTCTCGGCGGTCTCTCAACCGCGCGGCCTTTCAGGCCAACGGCGTAAATGGAAACAGGCGCAGCAGAGGCAAATAGTCGAGGTAATTTCCCGAAGGGCTCCGCAGGCCCAAGAGCTGGTCTTCCACGTTGATGATTTCCGTCGTGAGAGGGTCCTCAAGGAACATTCGCCGGCCGTAGCATATCGTCATCATAAGACTGAGGCCCAGTCGTGAGACGGGCATGTACATGTCCACTGGTGTTTGGCCGTCGCCGCAGCTATTCATCAGGTCCCGCAGCAGGTGGCGCGTCTCGAGGTCTATGTCCGCTAGGTGTGTTCTGACGGCTGGCTTGCTTCCCTCGGAAGCTATCTCTTTGCGAGTACGCTTGAGACTGGTGTTGAATTTCGAGGCGCCGATGGTTGTCCCGAGATTTTTCGACACAATCTAAGGGGGTTAGCTATCCATGCATAAAACGTGACAGGTGGCGTGGATGACGGACAGTGTGGAACCTGTAAAAGGAAGGCCGTGACGCCACGACTTGGGAGTTGCGGTGTAGAATCTGCTTCGCGGCCTCGACTGAGTTGATAACCAGGGCTGGCGTGTAGCCGAGATGGATTCTGAATACGTCGCCATACTGTGCCGCCCACTGGAGGTAGACCTTTTCCGTAGGTTAGCAATATATTGACAAAAGGTTACCGACGAGGGGCCAGCCTGGAGGACCTGGGAAGTGATTCAGGGGGCATGTGCGCGTTGGAGATGCGAGAATCAAGGTTAGAGGTAGTAGGACGACGGAGCTCAACAATATGAAGCATAGGGCTCGTCCGAAGGGGATAAACGCCGATATTTGAGTCTTAACTTCGGATAGAAAGGCAGAGACCAGAGGCATATTGTCGCGGAGGAGATTATGGGCAGCCTATATTAGATATGGCGATATACGAAGAGTCTGACTAGAGGAGAAATGCGGCTGCATTATATTGTTGAATCAAAGTCACTGAACCTTCAGTCTGATGTATACAACTGTGTTTCGCTTTGTTCTGTGTCTTCTGGACATTCATCGAGACCCGGTCACTTTATATCGATATAGCTCGGTGGTTCGGAGCAAGGCGGAATGGGTGACTACCGCTCATCTCTATTTAAATAGCATTCACAAACATGATCTGTGTAGTAATGTAGCCATCTTTCTTCCACGTAAACACAAGGTACTTTCGTTGTAAGCGGTTTGGACACTGCCACGTATTGTGTGGGGGTCGAATATATGTGACGTGTTGCAACCAGTCTCTAACCGACCGTCGCTCATACCTCAACGGTCTTCTGCATCTGTAGCGCCCGGAAAGCTTGTTCAATGCCATACAAAGCGAGTGTCCTTTCTCGTCGAGTCGCATACTGCCGTGCCATCCTCTTGCCGCAACTATGCGCTGTCTTTGGGACGGCATCGTCGGAATGAAACGTGGTCAGGGTATGAGCTAGCCCGCGGAAGCTGTCCATGCATACCGTCGACAGGTATGCGAGAAAGAGCAACCTGGTACTTTCCGAATGGCACCTTTGCCAGACACAGGCATCAACGACAAGTCCGGTTGCATCCGTGGCATGTCCGTATGTCGTGCACAGCAAAGACCAAGACGTTTGCCGACTGAATCCGCGCGCCTTGATCTCTATCACTGCACACGTTTTCGTAATCGTCGCGCTTTGCAGGCCCAAGGCCTTAGAATTGGCCGGTGTATCGAGTAAACACCACCATGTCGCCATACTCTCCTAGAGGACGCCTCCCAGACATTCGAATACGATTGATGGTACATTGTAGAGTGTTGAACTTTCTGAAAAGTTCTTTCGTATGCCGACGACATCCGGAAGGTTGGTAGTGCTATGGTGATCTTAATTCTTCACTATTGCGGTAGATGGTCTCTCGTGCCAACGTGTTACACGGAAAAAGCCCAACAGATCGTGAGGCCCAACAAAGGGGCCTCGCCGATACAGGACTTGTTAGTTACACAGCTAGAACACGTGCCCGGGTAAGGACCATAGGCCCGGGCGTTCCTTTCACGTATATAAGGCGGTCACCCTTCTCTTCCTTCCTTGTAGGAACTCAGGACCTTTGACATCCTACGAGATTATTATTGAATTGAGCCCTATTGCTCCAAGCCTTCATAATTGAACCCTTGTCACACAACGTGCGTCGTGCATTGGACTTTGCCTCTTGGAATTACTCCCACGAGCCAAAGTCAATAGTGTCTTGGGAAAAGTGAAGTAGTAACAATGGCCCAGGCCCACCTCTCTGTCCCTTATTACACAAAATAGCCATCTGGGAGTTGCTAACTGCAAATTCTTTCCCCCAAAAATCCAGTCCAGTCCACCTTGTGCAATACTGCGGAGGAAGCCAAATGATTCGTTTCCCATCCTTTAGAATCCAGGAACCCGATGCCCCATACCCACGATAAGTTATATCATTCGGGTTGGGACTATGAAATGTCTCGGTTTCAACAAGGTAGAATTGAGCTAGGTCGATATCGCCTTGGCTGGTAGAGACAAATGTGTTGTCATCCTGATGCGTGGCCAAGGTACTAAGCGGCCCCGTTTCAACCGAATGTAAAACATTTCCAGAAGGAACATCAATGATGTGTATGCCTCCTTTATTGGAACCTAATACAATCCGCATCCTGCCCCCAATGGTTCTTAGATCGGTTGACACGACATCTCCTCATCCCCTCACGGGAGTCAAGATATCGTCGAGGAAAAACACTTTGACAACTTTGCCAGCGTCCCAAAGATATATGCGACCCTGTTGCTCAGCTACAACAGTCCAGTTTTTGAAGACAGATATATTGCAATAATTGGGCTCTGGAAACGTCGGAGATTTGCTAAAGTCGCTCCCGGGTATCTGTAGATCGTGATAAAGGCCAGTTTGTATATTATATATTCGGATTGAATCAGATATCCTGGCAGCAAGAAGCGTATCGTCTCTGGAAAAGGACAAAGCTTGAGCCTTTTCTGCCCTAGAAAAAGTATCGTATAGATGTTTGGTACGGTTGGAAGACATGTCAAAGACTTTGACCTTGCCATCCTTTGTACCGTAACCAAGCTTGGTGCTATCCCATGAAAATGCCAGGTCTATTATCTCGTCATTCTCCCCATCTAGAAAAGAGTCTTGAGGCTCCCCTGAACTGCGCCACAACTCAGCACGCAAGGTGGAAAACCTTACCGCAAGCCACTGGCCATCATTTGAAAATTGGACAGAGGAAACCAGGGCCGTGTTACCACGGTCCCAGCCGCACGGCAGCGTCTTGTTGGTAGAATCAACTTTCCAAATTCGGGTTTGGATTTTCCCACTCTCTTCAATAATGCTTGCGGCTAAGAAGGTGCTGTCGGGGTTAAATACTAGTGCTGTGAACTTTTTGACTGCAACATCAAACTTGAATAGGGAGGTGCTTTTACTCAAGTTCATGTCCCAAACCTCTATCTGCGTATCGCTTCGTATAGCTGCCAGGAATCTGCTGTCTTCGGAAAACACAATCCTCGCCAATCTGCACATTGCAAAACTTCCGGAAAGTGTTGTCGTATACTCGATTCTTCGTGTCGTAGAGCCCCTTTGTTTATGTCGCCTGTATATGTGTAGGGAGTCTTCAGCCAGAATAGCGACTATGTCTTCGCTCGTAGATATGGCCATGGCCATATCGTGACGAAATATTCCATTGGAATAGTTCCGGGGTGTTTCTAGGATTTCCTTGGCTCCAGTTTCAAGGCTACAAAGACATATTTTCTCAAGCTCAACTGAGAACAACAGTGACCAATATATTGGGAACGGAACCAGTTGCTGCACACTCGTCAAGGTCCCGTCCCTATGTTGAGAGAATTCGCAATGATAGCACCCTATCTTGGCGTCTAGAATTGCAATATTGCCACCCCTTAAGACGAGTGCAATCTTCGTGGTGTTCCCAGGAAAGACAATCCTGGCAGGTTCACCGACCCATGTCTGACAGATAATAAGTCTGCCTGTGTTAGTATCCCATGTTCTTATTGAAGAGTTAGATATCGATAATAAATTCCTTGAGTCGTTTGATAATATTAGCTCATGCGCTCCAAAATGACCCTCAGATAACTCTGACCAGGTTTCATTAAGAATGTCAAGGACTCTGAGGCCAAGGTCATGCCTGTTGATAGCAAACTTTATACCGTCCTCGGATAATGATGCAATGACATCTGTTAATCCAGGCTTGTCATCATGTGGGACTTGAAACTTTTGCAAAAGAGCGCCAGTAATTGTATCTCGAATTTCAATATCATGGCTAGTTGCCGGAACGAATTGGTGGCTGTCTCGAGAATATGCTGTACCTACGTGTGTTCCCGATCTTTCAGGTAGTAAAAAGTACGATGGCCATTGATCCAACACAAAGGACGATGTTTTGACCCAACAAGAGCTTTTGTGACAAGGGCCTAGCTTGGAGCAATTACTCAATTCATCTAATAACAGTCTTTGGTATTAAAGGTCCTTGGTTTTCCTCAGGGCCTTGAAGGTCAAAGACGTCTTTAAATACAAGAAGTCGGTGAGGACCTTCTGCCCTAATCCCGTGACCGTAGACCTTGTGTAACCGTGTGACATTGGCCCATTTCCGTGTGACAGCTTTCGTGGCGGTAATATTTCCTGATGTAACTTTGCCGCGGAGTAAAAGTCATAACCGTGGTATAGAGTTGCAAGGGGCACTCCTCAACGGCATATCTGAAATAAAGGAAAAACATGTACGCATCCCAAAGAAGTTCCGGAAGCTCGGGTAATTCATAATTCAGCTATAAAACTTAGTCTGGGTAAAACATTTCTCATCAAACTTGATCGTGTCGCGCACAGCACAGAGCAAGCAGTTCTTGCGACGAATTAAAACGCTCTCCATAAGATACTTTGAGAAAGCTCCTTATAGAGACGAGTTATTTCGATTTTAAGCAAGTTTCTCAACTCCTCAGTCGAACTGACGTATTTGTTGAACTGTAGTAAGTGACCCGATAGTTCCCAGTACCATGATAGACAGCGATACGCGTGTTAAAGCCCCTCGCGATTGGCAGTTCGTTCAGATACTGACCTAGAAACAAACTTTTTCTATTAGAGATACCAAGGCAGCGGTAAGATGGCATATTTAAACTACATGTACTTACCTCGGCAGCAAGACCCAAGGCTGTAATAGGGGGACTTGCCGCAGGGACAGCCTGAAGAGGTTTATCAATCAAGGAATTTATTTCTTGGATAAAACCTGCCCCTCATATTATCTTATCAAGATTCTTATTTGACTTAGTTTTTTAAGCTTCATTTGGACGAATCTCTGTATTAGAGTCCAGCCGTGACTTGAAGACAGTTTGTTATCACTTGAATCTGAACCTGACGCAAATTTATTGTTCAAGACACTCTCAAACTTCTCTACTAAATCGGGTGTATTATTTATAAGTTCGTTATAAGCTGTATGCCAAATATCTTTTTGTATCTCGAAAAGTTCGGCGTCTTTTGAGTTTCTCTGGCAAGGTTCAAGTTCAGATTTTGCTGAGGCGCTTTTACCAGCTATCACAGTAGGCTTAACTGCCCGAGGCCGAGGTAACTGAATATTTTTTTCCTTAATTGATAAACTCTTGTAAGACTTGAAGCAATTTATTTTGACGATAACTTGGCGTTTTTACCTGCCTGGATCGCAAGAGGTAAATCTGAGACAAGGATCGAAGTTTAAGCGAGGAAGCTCAACCAAGTGAATTTAGGCTGTCAGAAGGTTTGCGGCAGCTATTGAATTTAAAGCTTTTCAGCCAGCTTGATAGAAGGTTTGTGGCGGCTATCACGACGTGTTTTCTTATAGCCAATTAATAGCCCCTCTACGGTATAGCGCCCTTATGTTTTACCATAATTAGCTTAAACGCTAATCTTATTAACAAGATAATACCTTTTGCTTTTAGTTGTCAAGGTTGCAAATTGTCAGCCCAGGCTCACTTTATAAAAAGCCTAAAATAGGAGAGCTTTTAAACGATAAATAATTTATTAGCTCTTATTACTTGTCTTGTTACTTGCCCGTTGCTTGCTTGGTTTACGGCATGCAAAAACGCTATTTTCCCGCCACTCCTCTTTATCGGTTCTCCTGGTTTCGTCTTGTGCACACGATATATACTAGTTGGCTAGAAAATTAGCTATTTTATAATATTTACTATTATAATTTAAGTAACTTATTAGACTTACTACCAGCCTACTCAGGTGTTCAGGCCACTTGCAGGCAATAAGGCAACCATGCCACGTGACCCGACCTCTTCCCCTTTTCCGATCAAGCTTGGCAATCCGCCTTTCTCGCTGCTACCAATCCAGCATTTGCCATGCCTCGGAACGTCTTATTACACAACAAACCTCGTTCATTCGAATCAGCTGCTGAAGAAGAAACCAATTTCCTTCTTTCTATCCAACATCAATATGCTGCGGAGAACTTGAGACGTAGACTGTGGGATCAGCGGGAGTTGATTCAAGCTACGGTCAGGCACCATCTTCGACTACACAGAGATGACGTCTGCACTGTTCTACCACCGGAATCATGGGTGCAAGGCGGCTTCAATATTTGCGTTGTAGTCGAGGTGAACTCCGAGGGCCTCTCCAGAAGGTTGATCTTCCGGTGTCCCATGCCTCACAAGCTTGCTGAGCAACGTTATCCTGGCACCATTGATGAAAAAGTCGGCTGCGAAGTGGCCACGTATATATGGATGCAAGAGCACTGCACTGATATTCGGATACCAAACCTTTACGCCTTTGGCCTCATTGATGGCGGTCATGTTCGTTGTCCCAGTTACTATCAATGTCACCTGAATGGTAATGATGCTAACAACTTTGCTTCAACCAGTTTACCCATGTCGGGCAGCGACCACTTTACGCTCGGGTCTACCACCGATTCTGGCGATGGATTCATCGCCTCTTTCACTACCCCTTGCTCTCGAATTACACTCGTAACGCATCCGCACCAGCCGTTGACACCGCCTATATGCTTTTAGAATATATCGGTCCCGAAACCGGAGAGATGCTTTCATGTACCTGGACGCAACACATGCGCGATGCCAGTCGACGAGCTCGCCTATTTCAGGGCATGTCGCGTATCATGCTCTCGCTTGCTCGGCTCCCACAACCGCACATTGGTTCCTTTAAATTCAATGCCAGTGACGGCACAATTCAGCTTTCTAACCGGCCCCTGACATGCACCATGATGATTTTCGAGAATAGCGGGACACCACGAACAATTCAGCAGCACCAACTCTACCGTACTACAGACAGTTTTGCCTCCGATTTTCTTACGCTGTATGATAACCACCTCCTTCACGACCCTCATGCTGTGCGAGATGCAGATGATGCCCGAGAACGAATGGCGATTAGGACATTACTTCGAACGATAATGCACTGCTTCATCTTGTCAGATCGGAGGGACGGTCCTTTCCTCCTACAATTGACCGACTTTCACCAAAGCAATATTTTTGTGGACCATGATTGGAACATTACTTGTTTGGTTGATCTTGAATGGATCTGCGCGCTTCCGGTGGAAATGTTGTCCGTACCATACTGGCTTACAAACTGCAGCATCGACGGTATCATTGACGACGAGTATGCCGAATTTGACGAGATGCGGCAGGCATTCCTAGCAATCATGGATGAGGAAAAAAAAAGCGTACAGATGGAACATGATATTAAGATCACAAGCATAATGAGAGATGTTTGGGACTCTAAAGGAGTATGGTTCTGGACCTGCTTGAGGTCTATAAATGCTTGGCTTTTTGTGTTTGAGGATCATATTCTTCCCAAATTCTCAGCTGATAGAGCACTGGTTGCTGGCCTGAAGCAGGTCTCGGCATTTTGGCAAGAGAACGTTGGACAAGTTGTCAAGGCTAAAGTGGACGACGAAGAAAGGTACCAGGCAGAGCTCCGGTCCCTCTTTGATACGGAACTATAAAGGGCGCAGAGTATGCAATTTACCGCAATTAACAGTCACATAAGATGGTCAACTGGACCACTGGTGGTGGACGGAAGCTGCCTGTCTGAATCGGAAGGGTACTCTTGATGTTCTATCTAAAGAGGCATAATTTATTCAAACTGGACACGTCAAATTATCATTGTCTTGCGGGGAGGAATATACTAAATGCCGTTGCCTTTTAAATATTCTCTCTGCCCGGCGTTCTGGACTGGTAAGTTAACTAACGGAGGTCTTTGGTGGGCCTAGGAGCACTTGACACATCGATACGATGTCACTTCTTTCCCCCCTTATTTTTGTCATTGTTTCCTTTCAATGTTGCCTCGCACTCTTCGTGCAACCCCTCCAGAGGAAATCACTAGGTTCATATCGTTTGCCTCGCCCGACTTTCCCTATTGTGTTTCGTGGACAGTGACGTCGGCCCTATCTGAAGTTTTACCGCTGGAGGTGCTGGAATGAGTTTGGCTGTTATAACTATCCGCCATGTCGGGAATAGGATACGCCGTGATGTGGTTGTGATTTAAACTTGCAGAAATATGTCGTGAGTGCCCTGGTTGGGAGCCCTATCAAGCCCTTAATATAGTAGTAGTAATAGCATCAATAAAACGTCATAGATTTTCCAGGTCATCCCAGTATCATACCAAGAAACGCATTACAAATACTCCCGGTCCTGCCGCGATAGTGACTTTTACGCAGCCAGAACCTCAATCTACACAATACAAATTGCTATCCTCACCATTGCCGCCCCTACCGCCATGGTGGTGATTATTCTCAGCCCTTCCGTCCTTTAGCCAGGCACTTAACCGCTCTTCCTTGATTTACGAGACTTCAAAGTCTCTTGGGACTTTAAGCTCCCATCTTTCCTTGCCCTTTCCACTTTTTGCCACCACGGAGACTTGAGCGACTTGTTGGACGTGTGTTGGAAGCCTTTCGCAAAGATGGTATTTCACCTTCCCCTAGCATACCGTATTCAGGTGCCTTGCTTGCCTGCCTTCGGCTTGAGCGCTCCTTCTTATAGATCTTGAAGTGCCTCTTTTGACGATGGGATGCCGTCCTTGTGCTGTTTCCGAGCTTACCCACTGTGTCAAGTGTAAGGGGACGACGCCTTCGGTCTGATGCCGAGGCCTTCGCATGCGTTGGAGCCGCCTCGGTGATTCGGCTGCCGGGCGTCCCATGTCGAATCTTGTCTGTTTGTTGAGGCAATAGACTCCGCTGGCTCAATGGCTTTTCTGTAGACGGAGCATCGCCTTTGGTGCTTGCCAGAGCCGCTTGTTGTCGTCGGCTACACAAGCGAGCATGGGTGTTCTGGCGCCAGATTTCCTCCTCCTCCTTGTCCTTGCAGCCCATTGTTGTGAAGCCGACTAAAAGTCGTATATTGAGAAGCCAAGAGGACCCCAGCCTATGCGCGGACACGCGCCGTAGTACTCAATGGTTGCGGCAGTATTCTTATCCCACCAGCTGCCTATTGCAGCCTATTGTTCTAGAGTAGATGATTCGAATTTTCCACAACGGTATGGACGCATTTCATCTGGTGCAGGGTTCTCCTTGATCCATTCATGCATGGAAACGGTGGCATTATACAAGGCCTCGATCTGCTCCGTTGTCCATCCGCTTTGATAGTCGTGAGCCCGAAAGCGGCCCTGTTCAATCCGGAAACGAAGAGGGTCCGAGTTGCGAAAGCCTTCCATGAATTGCCGCTTCTCACGGGCAGGCTCGTCACCTGGCTCGTTTTCATGTTGGCACCTAGCACTGTCTATGAGGTTCTCCTTGAGAAACATCTTTTCAAATTCGTACTCCTCCTCGTTCCAAGAGAACCGTTTGTGATTATACTCGAGCATTTCCCACGGGTCATCGGGAAAAGGAGTCGGCGTACGATATTCAGGGGTAGGATCGTAGGTGCTGTAACCACTGAGGTCGGTATCGCTATCGTCACTGTTCTTTTCAGGTGTCGGGGAACGGACAATTTCAATGCCCCATTCCTTGGAAAGCCGAGCCCAAAGTCGTTTCCAGTCCGGATCGCATACACGATTGGAAGGTTCAAACGGCCGGCGTTCGATCTTATGCTCTATTATCCTAAGGGTTCTTTGGCGTTGATGGTAGACCGGATCGTACTCGCGGAAAATGTTCCTTTCCTCGATCATGGTCTGCCGCAGTCTATACCACTCTTCACCAAAATGCTTGCGACCCCAGGCTGTATAGGATTCGGGACTGTATGGCTCTGGTTCGGGCGTCCATGGCATTCGCCTATCGGGATGGTACGTGTCGGGATCGTAGGTTTGGGGTATAGCCATCTCTATGCCACTCACGTATACGCGCACCCCGATTGCTTCTGTTTCTGTTTGCGCTATTGGGTGACGGTCGGCGTCATGGCTGATGCTCTTGGGCTCGGGGTTTTCACTGAGGTTGTCGCCGCTAGATGCAGTACTCATATGATGGGAGGCGGCCTCGACCGACGGATGAAGCGCCGACGCATCGGCGCGCCTGCGGCTCGCCCGTGTTTCCGGCGCCATGGAGACGTAAATGACGGGCAGGTTGGTGGAAGACGTGTGCTATGATGAAAGCCTACTGCCTGTGCGACTGGCGAAGCTGAGGATGGGGACGAGGGCAGGGCGAAGCTGAAACTGAAGAAGGGAATCCTGTTTTCTGTGGAAACCTTTGTTGCAGCTCAACCATCGCGTTCGCGGCTTCCTGTCTGTTTGCCGGCCCTGTCCCGGCATTTATGTCAAAGGGCACAAAGGACGCACAGAGCACAAGGAGCACAAACCGAGTCCGGTGGTTCTTTCATCAAGCATGCTTCGCTGAAATGATCTTTATCGAGAGGAACAAAAGATGAGGTGACGTCAGTCGATGTTTTATTAGATGCGACAGGTGGAGCTTATCTACTTCTGTCTAGACAGATAAACGAGACAGGGACGTATAAAGAGGGCTTTATCCCTCCCCCTTGGCGACCATTATTTCTGAGACATTTTTGTACGCGGTGGTTGTTGGTACCAGACGTCTTTGTGTCGCGGACACGGGCCTACGAGAAGTCCGGTTGGTGAAGTTGGGCTGCTGAAGGCCTGACAGCCAACAGGAGTGGAAGTGGTGCATCGGTTGTGTCCCACGTTGAGGAACATTCAGGAACCTTGTGAAAGAAGTGCGGTCTGTCAGAGATAACAAGACATTGATTTCATCGAGGCAATCTGTTACACGGAAAAGGCCCAACAGAGGGCCTCACAGACAAAAGACTTGTTTATTACATAGATTAAACACGTGCCCGGGTAAGAACCCTAAGCATGGCCGTTGCCTTTAAATATATATACAAGTTACTGTTCCCTCTCTTCCTCTTAAAAAACCAAGGACCTTTAACACTCTTCGATATTATCTTTGAATTTGAACCCTTAGGTTCCAAGACCTACTAAGCCCTCGTCACACAAATCCCTGTTGGTGAGTGTAATACCCAGTGGGAATTGGTCCATGTCGTCAGATTGGTGTTGCGCTGCGCTGCGAAGAGCTATGGTCTTTGGCAGTTGATGTGCTCCGTGGTGGCTGGCATTGTTGGACAGGTTCGAGAAGTGATTATTGTGGAAGTGCTAACGTAAAGAGATGCAGGCAGGACAACCATGGGCCGCGATGATCTTGACATGATTGTCTTCTCCGAACATGAAAAAGAAGGCATTGCCAACATTAATGATGAATTGGCTGAGCTGGTGCGTACCAAACGGTATGCGTATGAGAAGGCTGAGGAGGATGACTACTTTGTGAACTGGCATTTTACGGGGACCCTTCCGGAGGGGAAGAAGTTTCCCCAGGATTATATGGCTGTGCGTGACTATTTGGTCAACAAAGGGTTTACAATGAGGCTGACGGGTTGGGGCGCACCTTTTTTTCGGAAAGACTGACATGTACCTGGAGAGAGAGTGAACGGTGTGTGGGAATAGGCGGTCGAAGCGCTGTGGAAGCTGGAGAGGAGCGGATACGGGAGAGGTGCGTGGTGTGGAAATGCAAAGATAGACTTGGAGTAGGGTAGGGAATCGAGGCGTGAAGTGGACTTGAATCTATCGTGAGATGTAGACGGAATTAACTTCAGGTGATATCAAAGCCTTGCGACACGCTCCGTGCCGACACTCCAAATGTCTTGAAATACAGGACCCAGATCACACAAGCAACTCAAACTCGTTGACAGCCGCAGCTCCACGCTGTCCGTAAGATGCCCACATGCACATAGCTGATAATGTGGCCAGGCACCTTTTGGCACTGCCTGGCACTAGCTTTTAGCACCTTTGGCACCTTTGGCACCCGCCCGGCACCTCTGTTACGGTGCCGGCACGGTGCCCGCACCGCTACAGGTCCCCATAGAACCCCACTACCAACCTCTTACAGTCACAGGTCAAACCTGCAAGAGGTGGCGTAGTATTTTAAGAGAATTAAGCCTAAACCTGGCGCATTTCGTGTTTCCTACTTCTATCCAATCGTGCTCGTAGTCCTACACCTCCCTCAGACCAAGGGGTGGTGGCTACGTGGCTGTCACTATTAGCCATGGGCTCCATGTTGGCGTGACCTCACCGGCCTGTCCGATAAACGCCTCGCGTTTTACCACCCAGCCTGGAAAGCCTCTGGTCGCCAATTCCCGGTAACCCCCAACCAACCAGGCTGTAGTGTGGTGGGACGTTCAGGGCTCAATATATAGCCTCCGGGGCCTTTGTTTCCCTTCTCAACAGTGTTATTATTATTCCTCTCCTCTCGACGTTGAATCTGGAATCCAGATGAAACACTCTCCAAGGTCCTACCATGCCGCCTGCCGTTCCGTTCCAACCTAGCGAGGCTTGGATAGCGAGCATTACAGCCGTAACGATTGAAGAAGTGACGCTCTGTGCGATTGGTATTTTGGCAATATTTATTAGGGTGTGCGGTCGGGCTAGAGCCGCGGGTTTAAAAGGCCTTCGAGCCGATGATTACCTAGTGTTGGTTGGAGCGGTATGTTTTTGCATGTTATCATGGGCAATTCCACACATCGCTAACACATGTCAGCTATTCTATGCCATCCTAACTACGCTTTCGGCGTGTATCGGCTACATGGCCTGGGCCCTGACAAATACCCGCATGACGGACGAACAGCGAGCCGCACTCGCACCGGATAATGCCGAGTTTCAGCTACGGTTCGTTATTACCTGGGTCGAATACCCAGACCGAGATAAGAATAGATGACCAGTTCCTAACTTGCGCATAGGGTAATGGGCTCCAAGTTTCAGATTGGGCGCTGGGTGAGCTATATGGCGTGTCTCTGGGCGCTGAAAGCATCGCTTTTGTTCTTGTACCTGCAATTGACGGTATGTAGCAGCCATACCCGAGTTTTTCTTGTATCAATTAGTGACGGGTCAAGCAGGAAGGCCTTGGACGGCATTACGCTGTTCGCATTTACGTCGGCTTTGGTTTGCTTATTACAAGCTGGATTGCTGTCCTAGCAAACCTCCTTCTCGCATGCCGCCCTTTCTACAAATACTGGCAGATTCAGCCGGATCCCGGGAGTAGGTGCCTGCTCCGTGCCCTAGACTGGTCAGATCACGTTGTATTAACTGTTCTACTACTCTCTAGATATTTGTCAGCCGACTGTGTCCAGCCAAATTATTTGGGTCAACATGTCGCTTAATATTTTTACCGACTTATATCTGATATCTATACCAGTTCCCTTGCTTTGGAAATCCTCTTTGAAACCTGTAAAGAAAATAGGACTTATAGTGTTATTCAGCGGGGGCTTATTAGTTGCAGTTTGTGCTGTGCTTCGTTCTGTCCTGGTTTTTACCGTAAGATCTCCCCGCTCGTTCTCCCAACTAGTCCCCCCAGCTCTCAGCTCTTAGGTCACTCAATCACTAATACGTCATGTTGTGTTATTACAGGACCCTATCAATGGTACGCGTCTTGCCTGTTTATGGGCTTCGCGAGAGGTCTTCGTCGCAGTTGTCACGACCAACCTTCCTATAGTATTTCCTCGATTCGTCCGCTGGTTTGCCCTAGTGTTTGGCTCAATGCTCTCACTGGGCTCCCAGAAGCAAAGTGACAGGACGCCAACTGGCTTTCGGTCGTTTGGAGGGGGCGGCAAATATGGCCCGAGCTGGCTTCGTCGTGGCCCGCCTAGTCCGAACCCTATTACCGACTTGACTTTAACCGCGAGTCAAGTGGAGACGATAAACAGCAGCGATTTGCAGCTTCTCGACGCCGCGGATGGGCGTGGCGCCGAAGACCAGTCAATTAAAACATCGTTGAAGACTGAGCCTGACGCCACTTTGACCAGCCATAACGGAGATGACTTAACCGACGGCATTTTTCAGTGCTCTAATAGTACTAGTACCTCGACGAGAACGATGACCTGGGAATAATAATAAAGGAGGCCCGGCCGACTATAACTGCTATTAATACGTGTAATATTCTGCTTAGAAGCTGCATCCCAGAATTGGTGTTACTACTTCACGTGCTTTAAGGCTCTGGTGGTTTTATAAAGAAGTTCAAGTGTTACTTAAACTAAAATTTCTTTTTTCATATTATTTAAAATAAGAATTATGTATAATATATTTGCTATATTAAAATATATATATAGTTTTACTTATTATAAATCTAGAGGGTAAATACTTTAAAAAACCGTATTTATAATTAAAATATAATTCGTAAATGTCTAGTAATAAATATACTTAACTAATATTAGCTACTTTAATAATACATATAAATAATATCTTAGGTATTTATAATATATATAATATTTAGCTTGCACGATACTTATATTATACGCGTAATTTTATTTAACTATAAAGCGAAATAACGAACAATAATTAATAATATTTATTTAATAATTAAGAATATAAAAAAATAATAGTAAGCTAAAAAAGGTCAGTATATTAAATTATTATAAAACAATTAAAAAAAAAGGCTAGTTAATTATCAGGACCTACTAGTAATATACCTGGCTTAATAAATAGTAATATATAATAGCGCTAATTTTGCGAACTAAATTAATATTAGCAAGTATAAATTAGCTAGCCTAATTAGGCTAATAACAAGGATTAAATAAAGCTACTAAAAATACTTAAAAGGGAATTATAGGGGAAATTATATTAGGCAAGCTAGTTTTTATTTTATATTATAATTATAATTAAAATTTACTTAATTTAATAACATTATATATATATATATATTATAAAATTAAGAAATTTAAGCTATTACTCAAGTTCTAATAGAAGTGTCGCCCCGTGCCTTTTATCCCGCTGTCCTCGAACAACTTCTCTCTCCCTCTCCCTCTCTCTCCCTTCTTTCTTTTTGATGCACAAGGTCGGCGTTAGCGCCACGATACATTGTCCATGGCGGAGGCTACAACTGAATTTGAACTGGCACTGAAATTCGTGCGGAGCATAGAACGTCCGTACCCAGACGGACAATTGCTCGAATGTTTCCTCCAAGACTCGGCAGACCCTGTGCAAGCCGCTCGCTACATGCTCCAAAAATGTTTTGTTGAGGGGGGTGGCCTCGATTTGGAATCGTTTGTGTCTGATTGGAAACAGTTGATCAATTTGTGTACGTCGACGAGGTTCCGAGTAGGGTCAAGTTATACTAATTACGAACAGTTGTCCACAAAGGCCCGACCTACCAACTTCATGACAAAGCCGTCATTGCCAACATCATCGCAAGAGACCGTGGTAGGTGTTGCATCACCGGACTAGGCAACTCTCTCTGGGATCCGCTGGTCGTCGCTCCTGTACTACCAGCAGGGAAGATCCACGTGGACGAGGTAGTTGTTGTCTTGGTCAAACATTATTTTTACGTTTATTGACAGGTTTTCTTAGAAATTGCATGAAATTTTTGGGGCTTTCGTTGGACCCGACCTGCTGGACTGGGTGCTGTCGAACGCAACCTCTTCAAATCCCTATCGGAATTATTGGCTTGTCCGCAAATCTGCGGCTGCAGCGTTTTCCGAAGGGTTTTTTCAGTTCGCAATCGACAAAGGATCCGAGGTAGGTATTCCTTTGCCCTTGTTCTTATGTTCAACCATTTAGGTCACCCGTACTTACACAAACCAAGTACCGTGTTAGTGTTATCAGAATTGGGGGTCCAGCTTGGCCCCCCATCATCGAGAAGATCCCAGTCCTTCGGACTGACTATTTTACAACCCAATCCCTTTCCGGTGTGGATTGTCCGGACGCTTTTGCATTACAAATCATGTCACGATTCGCGAAACCCATTCGGTGGGCTCTGGTCTCGCGAGAGATCGCAAGTAAAATATCTAAGAGAGTCCCCAACCTGCTGCCAGCTTCCCGATGGCACTGTTTCTCAGAATGGGGTACTACAGCCGTTCTGATGGTTTGGATGTTGGTGCCGGCCCTCATCCGCGTAAGAGCGTATCGTGGTCTCATATGTCTCGGGGCTCATATGTATGGCCCGACTTGTAGCCTCAAGGTTCAAAGACTTCCGCTTGGCATGTACGTCAAGGTTGCGAGTATGGAATATCACGACAGCTTGGCCAATGAGTATGCTGCGATACAGCTCGTAAGGCGCCATACAGAAATACCAGTTCCTCGCGCATTGGATCTTGTATCAGACTCGGACAAGTCTTATCTTCTGACTACTAGAGTCAGTGGCATCCGCCTTGGGATGTGCATTGATTCGCTCAGCGATGACGAGGAGACGACTCTAGTTTGCGACCTACAGAGAAGCCTTGCGGAATTGCGGGCGATACCGAAGGTGGTTGCCCCTCAATATGCCATCACCAATGCTCTTGGCAAGGCATGTTATGATTACAGAATCATTGCGGGGTTGAACGTTGACAGTGACAGAGGAGATTTCGTTGGACCATTTGTTACCGAGGAGGAGTTTAACGACACCCTTCGCGTCGGCGCATTGCCGCATGTTTCGCATCGCAGCGGGCATCAAATCGTGTTTACGCACGGGGATCTGAATATGCGAAATATTTTGATGCGTAATGGGAGGCTTTCAGGGATCGTCGATTGGGAGAACTCAGGATGGTATCCGGAATACTGGGATTACACGAAGGCTCATTATATCACAAAGCTTCACCAGCGGTGGTTGAAGATTACTGATAAGGTTTTCAAATATTATGGAGATTTTACCGCCGAACTATCTACCGAACGTCAGCTCTGGTATTACTGTTTCTGAAATATATCTCTTATCGTTGTCTCTTGGGACCGGCGTATATCGTCCACAGTTATGGTGACGTAGGGCATCCTAACTGACTAGGTTGCGCATCCGCCCTCACCTAATCAGGTCTATGCCCAAGATATGTGTTCTTGTCGTCGCGCCAGGTTTTAAAACTCAATTTCTTTCGAAGTCCAAGTTCGGCGATGATGAACTATATGGATCCAGAATGTCGAAATCTGAAGGGAGCGCAAAAGTCAGCCAGAGGCGCTGATCGGAACCGTATTGTGAGTGTGACAAGGGTTCAATATGAAGGCTTGGAGCAAAAAGGGCTCAATTCAATAATAATCTCGTAGGATGTCAAAGGTCCTGAGTTGCTAAGAGGAAGGAAGGGAAAGGTGACTGCTTTATATACATGAAAGGAACGCCCGGGCCTAGGGTCCTTGCCCGGGCACGTGTTCTAGCTGTGTAACCAATAGGTCCTGTATCGGCGAAGCCCCTTTGTTGGGCTTCACAATCTGTTGGGCCTTTTCCGTGTAACAGTGAGACAGTTGCTAGATGAAGAGAAGCGTAGGAAGGAGGAAGCGACCAAAAAAGACAAGTTGAAGGCACTGGGGGCATGTCCTGCGGGGTATTACTGAATCAAGCAGACGGGCGAATATAGATGTGCTGGTGGCTCGCACTGGATGTCTGACGGGGACGTGGGCACATAGGCAACATGTTAAATATGCTGTATGCATTGATTGTGTAGCTCATAAAATACGATTCCTTGACTCGTGACGCGACCACTGCATACAATAATTGCAAAATTTCTTTTGCGTGGCGTGATCGTCCAGTGCGGCAGCGATGAAGCTGTGTCAGAGCGATGAAAAGAGAAGAAGATAACAGGGGAACAGGGGAACAGGGAAGCAGGGAAACAGGGAAACAGGGAAACAGAGAAACAGCCAGACGGCATAACGGAGGGCGCTGATGAGGTTTCTTATTTCCTCCGCAACAGGGTATTATTGGCGATACTATAACGCCTGCGTACTTGGAATTTAGTTAGACTAGATATCACCGACGACGTCGGCGACAATACCATCATAATCCAGTGAGTAATGACTACGCTGCATATATAGTTGGGAGTCTTCCATATTAGACTCTTACCGCTAGGCCCTTTGTTGGGTTGACACAATGCATTAGAGTATATAACCAGTCTCCTCACCTTGCAGACTTTTTTCGATTTCTATTTCATTCCTAATGCAACCATGATAGAGACTACTCTTGTTTACGCAATCGGGTTTGGTGTTTTCGCTGTGCTATTTTTTTGTCGTCCAAGTGCCTGTTCACCGTTTTGTAGAACTTGTCTGTCCGCTACTTTTAGAGCTTGCGCATTATCAGCCGGTATCTAGGATTGCTAAGCGTGCAGTGCATCTATATTTATAGCTCCCAGGTGCCATGACTCTGTTATCCAACCTTGACTGTACTGCGTCGAGGCAAGTATACGGGTCGCTAGAGCCGCAAGAACATGATATTAGTTTTTGTATATATAGCTTATATTTTAGTTTTACTCCCCGGAATTAACTTATATCATACTTGAAATAATGTGAATTATTACAAAAATATGTTATTATAAATTTATAGGCTAATAAAAAAAATTCTTTTGTAGCGTTGCGGCGGTAGCCCGGCCCTCCGTTCAGCTCTGCGCGGCCAGCTCCGAGTGAATAAATGCATCGATGGCCGCCGCAATCCCGCGGGGACATGCTCGTAACTGTGTTTGCATCTTCTTCCTTCTTTCCTGGGCGACGTGATTTGGTGAGCCCATCAAATGATGGCCAGTTTCCAGTTTGTTCACTGTACTGCATGTTGCCGCCCATGATAAGGCGGAACCAACACTTTGTTGCATGAGAGTGTAGACTACCCTCTCCTCGTATTTGCAATATATATCTTGCCCCGATAGCTTTGGTCACGTCGGGGCCTGATTTCCCAACGGCGCCGTTGCAGCTCCCACTCTCTGCCAGGTAGCTTCACCCCGTCATTCCTTTACTCGAACCTGGTAGTCTTTACCAGTTGTCGATTCCCAACGCAGCAGTCGCCAAACATGCGTCATAGCTTTTCTCGTGTCCCTCCGCGAGCAAGTCGCATATGGCTATCTGTAAAGGTGTCATTGGCAATAGCAGCACTTGTGCTCACATCAAGAGCCAAGGCGAAAGAGGCAATCATGCCAGCAAGTCGGTCTTTCATGCCGGGCGCATCACATTTCAGCAAGCCCAGGGCCTCTTTTTGCGTCGAATATCCGGTCCCGCCACCGACAGTCCCAACAGGCAAGGAAGGCACGTAAAGACTCATAGTCAGCACCCCTGTGCTTGGATCCAGCTCCGAAGTCAAATGGCTCCAGGAGGCTTCAGCCGTACTCCCCGGATCCTGACCCGTTGCTATGAACATTGCCGCAAAAACATTGGCCGTGTTGATATTTGAGCCGAACTGACCGTTGCGAATGCCGCCCTCTTTGAGAGTCTGCTGCGCCCAGTAGAGCCGCTGCGTACTGCACCCAAGCACAGCCTGGCAAGCAGACGGCGTGATTGTCCCCCAGGCGAGCACCTCGACACCCCGCGGGGTCTTGACATTCCCCCACGAGGGCTTCTTGTCCGACGACAGCTGGCCCTCGATGACAAAGTCCCGGATGGAGAAGCGGTCTCGGCAGGCGCTGAGGAGCATGTCGCAGGCATACTGCGTGGCCTTGGTGACCATGTTCTGCCCCGCGGCGCTGCCCGTGTGGTAGCCGCAGAAGACGTGAACCTGGGAGCCTATGACGGTGGCTCGCAATTCCTGGAGCCGTACGTGGCTGCTCGTCGACTCTGCCCACTGGGCAAAGCTGGCGCGGAAGGCGGGGAGAGCGCGGGAGAAGGCGACGGCGTGGCCGGGGTGCTGGAAGACGAAGACGGGAGCGCGGGACATGGAGTTTCCCAGGACATCGAAGCGCACGCCGCCCGAGAGGTTGAAGGCTTTGCAGCCGCGAGAGCAGCTGGCGACGAGGGTTGGCTCGTATGTGGCCAGGGGCGCGTAGGCGTCGTCTTGGAAGTCGAGGCCGGAGACGCGCAGGGGCCCCGCGAGTCCGATGGGCACCTTGCTGAAGCCGATGCAGTTCTCGATCCTGATGCCTGCGGTTTCATTGTCGTCTGCGTAGGTGTTTCGCAAGTCGAGGTGGCGGGCGAGCGATTGCGCCTTTGCAGGCCTGCGCAACTCTGACGAAGCCATCGGGTAAGATCAATGATGGGACGGGACGGTGTCTGTTGGACTTGACAACATTGGAGTGGGAAAGCCTGGGGAATGTGCGCGTAGGATTATAATGTCTCGCGCGGGCATCTCGGTGTGATGATGCGCCCTAGCCATAGGTACCAGACCAGACCGGACTTGTTGGCTCACGGACTCGCGTGTGGAAATGCCGCAGTCGACTGCTCGATGGACCATTGTCTGATTTTATCGTCTGATGTCTGGTTGCTGATGTCAAGGCGCAATGGTAGCGGTGGCGTCAACCATTGACAGAAAGCGACGGTCTGGTCAAAGCGCCGGCTCAAGTGCGGTGCTGTCGAGTCTTTGCTTGAGAGCCACGGGCAGGCGTTGGGAGGGATGGTTCGATTCAGGAGTGGCTTCAACGCTCTGACCGCCTTCGAAACTTGCCTAAAAGGTCTGGAGGGTACGATGTCCAACTAGTTGGGTAATCTTGGTGAGAGCTCCAGCTGAGAAGACAGGGTTCTGCCGGCTTGTCAAACCCGTGGCCACGTGTGCGGGCGCAGATGCGGCGCACCAACAATGAAGACTCTGCAGCCACCACATGTGGTTATTCTTGCGGGCCCGGTAAACGGTCCGGATGGGATCCCCTGCGGGCATCCGAAATCAAATCGCTACACATGTACATATGTAGTCTGGTGCAGTCTGGTCCGGTCTAGTCTGGTCAATGCTTCTCACCAAATGCCTGTGGTGCGCACCGGCCTTGTCAGCACTTGAGGGACAGCCTAGGGAGTTGGTAGCTACATGTATGTACGATGACATCACGTTGACATTTGATGTATCCGCGGCCCTCGTCTTTGGGCAGGAGGTACAAAGTACTTTCCGTCTTTTACCTACTCGCCCTTGATTTAATACCAACAAATCGCGTCGCACATCGTATTTAATTGATTAAAATAAAAGTGAGTTATTAAAAAAGAAAATAATCAAGGCTTTATACTAAACGGTCGGTCACCGCCGGCTCCTCGATATCGCCTTGTACTTTCTCGCCGTTCTGTTCCCATAGTAAACCTTAACTCGAGCTGCTTCTACATGCATGCTAGCTGTCTATCGGATTTAGCAGCACATTATTGTCCCCTAGCTTCATTGAGCCCCAAAGGCATGCCCACTTTACACGGCCAAGCCGGTCCGTGGCACAGCTTGATCGGTATGGATACTCGCTTAGAACTCGGAGAAGAGGTCCGTGGCCCAGGACCTACCAGATGTCAATACGTCAAGTCAAGAACATGGCTGGTTGTGTCCGGCGGCACGGAGACCCAGTGCCACGTGGCCAAGGCCGACGATATTTCCCACAAGTCCCCATTCGATTGCAGATAAATAGAATCTCGTTCCTCTCTCATACAGAGCCCTCCACTGTCCGATATTTTTGGCCCAGCCACCAGACGACCATGGCATCCAAAGGGGATATTCAGATTGCCACCCTGGCTGCCGGCTTCACCCTGGGATTCGGCTTCTTGACCGTTTGGGAAGCCATCAAGCAGACCCGCAGGAACAAGCGCCCATGCAGAAGCGCCTACATCTACATGATTTGGGGCGAGATTCTCGCCAACCTTGCCATTGGTGTCGTGGGATATCTCCTCCTCGACGGCGTCATATCACCCACGTAAGTGTACGGCTCATTCCAGCCGCAGACCGGCATCCTGACCGCTTCTAGGGTACCGGTTTTATTTTGCATCCTGAGCCTCTGGGTTCTCCAGATCCAACTGCTTATGCAAATCATCATCAATCGAATTGCCATCATTGCAGAACACAGGAGTACGATATTCAACCTCAAATGGGGCACCGCCTTCTTCATCACCTGCATCAACATTGCAGTGTTCTGCATCTGGATTCCGGCACACACCGTCCCGCCAGTTAGCCAGCTGTATGTTACCCCGAGGCCAAAGATGAGGCATAGCTAATCCGCGAATCACAGATTCGTAGATATAAACAGAGTGTGGGACCGCATCTCCAAGATTCTCATCCTGCTCGTCGACGCCGGACTCAACTACTATTTTCTGCGCACCGTGAAGAGAAGGCTCATTGTGCAGCACTCCTTGACCAAATATACGCCCCTGGTTAGCTTCAACGCCAAGCTCATGGTCCTCTCGGTCTGCATGGACGTACGTATTTCACCCGGGAATCTCGAGTTTCTTTACTAACGTCGAGGGCGGCTAGGGCCTGCTTATTGGACTCATGTCACTGCCTAATCAGGTAGTCTACATACAGTTCCACCCCGTGGCCTACATGGTCAAGCTCAACATTGAAATGTCCATGGCGGACCTCATCACACGCCTTGCGCGATGCGAGAATGCCGACACTTACCTCCCGTCAACGTCGCAAATCCGCATAACTGCCGGACAAGTGGGAGGCGCTGGCCAGTACAAGTACGCCATGCAGTCCGTCAACAGGTCATCAAACGCCGTCTCCGAGGACTCGTCGTCGGGTGGTCTGGGAGCAGTGAGCACTACTGGGGGCCTGGGGAAGCTCACACCGGAAATTCAGGTCGAGACGGTGATTACTAGCCGAACATCGCCTCGTTGTTGAAGGACTGAATGAGCGACAACCTTTATTAAAACGCCTCGAGGTTTGGGCTGTAAGTACTTGGTCGATGCAAGCTGTCGCTTGAGGGCTTTGATCAGCTCCGACTTTGCGTCATGTTCTCGCCGCGTCACCCGACTACATCACATGTCTTGATGTTCAACGGCAAATCTCTACGGCTCAAGTGCTGTCACAATAGCGCCACTTGTCTCTGGCGAAGTAAACCTTTCTGCTGCGCGCAATCACGCCCAACCAACCGCTCACCCTCTTGGCGACGACCCAGCCGTCATCTGCCCGGCTCAAAGTAAGCTTCTAATGGACAAGAGGGCTGCATATTCCCGCGTCAAGCAGCGTATCAAAGCGGCAACGTACGCTCGGTGGTGCAGAATAGCCCAGAGGGCGCTGCACCGCAAGCAACGCTTTCCTTTGTGTATCAAGAGCAGCGCATTGTCGTGCGATTACAGCTGTCTCTTCAAGATGATTCTCATCACTTACTGCAAGTTGACGGTAGCTGCGATCTGTGGAGCCAATTGTCTGACACGGCGCGAACGGCGAGCCCAACGAAAACCAACCAAGAATCAATAAGAAAGAAAAATCGAGCGCTGGAGAAAGCAGACATCGAGGCCAACGGCGTCTGACTATCTCTGTTTAGCCTGGCAATACTATATCGCTCGGTTTATTATAATTCCCTAGCCTGGGTACAGCTGAAATAAATTATTACTGGATATCTAGTATTTAGCCTTTTTTTAATTTAATAGAATTACTTCACGTGTGTTACACGGAAATGGCTGGTTACACAAGGGCTACGGTCACGAGACCTAGGGCAGACGGCCCTCACCGACTTCTTGTATAAATAGACGTCTCTTGTCCCTGAAAGCCTTGAGGAACACCAAGGACCTTTGATACCAAAGACAGTGTTGTTATTAGTTGAATTGAGCTATTGCTCCAAGCCCTCTTTCAGAGCCCTTGTCACAACGTGACCGCGGGCAGACACGCACAACGGCTAAACCTAAGTAGTATAACCAAAGTACTAAATATAATATAGGTTTGTAGCTTTTAGTAAAATATGATATAGTATAATATAATTATACTTTGCTATAACTTCCAAGTTACCCCAAGTATAGTTTATTGCTATTAGTAGTCGTAGTTTAACCCCTTTTGGCGAATAGATCTCATTAGCGCCCGAGACCCTTTTAATAGTAAAACAAAAGTCCACCAACACCAGAATACGATAAATATTTGTCAAAGCTTCCTGCCTGTTTACAACAGTCACTAGCAATACAACCAACAGAAAAGTGTTGGAAGCGTCCGGTGTGTGGAAAACTTGTCTAGTCATAACTTGCATACGAGGTTGAAGTGCACACCCTTAGCCGGACCGGTAGCAATTTATTTCCAACACCCGTACGCCGCCACTACATAACTTACTCGGCATCGTAATCCAACGTAAGAGAACTTGGTATCGGAGACTCCTTCGCATTAGAATCAAGGTACTTCTTCATCGTAACCCCAGCCAACGTGTGACGAACCACCGTGAAATGCCCCTGCTTCCCCGGCGCCCTCCGCAAATTCTTCAACCTAAACACCTCCCTCAGCGTGGCGGCAAGCGACGCACCCACCATTCTCGACCCGAAGCAATAGTGTAGCCCGCACCCAAGCAGCGTATAGTCCTCCAAGGGGCGGTGAGGGTCCAACTTCTCCGGGTTGGGAAAGGCCACAGGATCCATGGCGGCGTTGGAAGTCGCGAGGAGAACCGTATTCCCGCTCTGGATATCGACCGGCCCGCGGGCGCCGTCTTCGACTGTGACGTCCCTGGCCGCAACGCGCGGAAGGCCCGGAACGACGCCGGCGTGTCTCATGCCTTCGAACACAAAGCCTTGGAGTTCCCTTTCCGACGCCTCGTCGTCCTTGTGGGCGAGCTCGACGATGCGCGCCTTGTACTCTTCGTATCCTTTGCTGAGAAACAGGTCAATCAGCAGAGAGGCCTGCTGGGTAATGTTGCCGGCGACCGGGGCGCCCATGCCGATGCAGTCGCCGACCAGATCGCCAATGGGCAGCTTGGACTCGTTGAGGGCGTGGTAGAGTCGGTGCGCATCGGGGCTGACTTCAAATGCGCTGTTCTTGGCGAGCCAGTCTACGACACGCTCCCTCACGCCTCGCGTCGTCTTGAGGTGGGCGTCAAAAACGGTGCGGAGAGTTTGTGCCGCGGTTGTAGCTCCCTCCCTCAGGGCCCACTCGTTTTCGGGGATGATGTTGAAGCTCTGATACATGAAAAGGACGAGGTAGGCCATGAAGGTCTGGGGTATTGTCAACAGTCCATGGGGATGGTCTTTGCTCTTGAGGGGAATGGCAAACCGGTTCGCCAGCCAGAGAATGGGCACGACGTTGGTCACGTCGCGGACGATGTCGATAGACCTTCTTTTACTCGACGAGTACGTCACCGAATGCTCGGCAATTTGCTTGGCGGCATGGGTGCGGAAGAAGTTGGCGACATTTTGCTCGAAGCTCTCCTCGAAAAATACGGCGTGGAGTAATTTTGATCGCGGGCTGTGTCGCTCGGCATCGTCCCATCCAATCATGAAGTCGTGTCCGTCTGTGCACTCGCGAATGGCCTTTTGATACATGACTTTGAAGGTTTCTCTGTCTTCAAAAACCTTCTTGCAGCCCTGGTGCGTATGGATGCCAATAATGTCCCGACCGCTAGCCGGCCGCTGCATATCGTACTGCTCAGCACTCTTGTTATGGGTCAATATTTCCTTCGCCGCCATGGGAGTATAAAACGGGAGCAGTGCGTATGCCGAGGTGCCAGTCCAAGCGCCCGGAAGACCATTGAACAGAAGATGAGGCATCATTCCGCCGTACGCTCCGGCCGGAAGTGTATGCAGCTTGGAAAAGCCCCAGTTTGTCAAGGTGGTGCTGTTGAAGTCGTAGCTAAGGAATCGATCTCCTCTCACAAGGGCGACGGCATCATCGAGAATTCCTCTGCCCGTCGTGTGTCCGGGGCAGACGCCACTTCCCGGCATGGAGGGCTTCGTCACTTCGGCCATCAAGCCGGGATACAGCTCGAGGTTGTCGATGTGGCCGTACAAGAGCTCCGCAGCTCTGGCGGTTTCCTTGTCCGGATTCCAATCCTCAAAGTCCTCGTACGGCTTCAGGTTCAGGAATCGACGGAACCTATAGCCGCAAGCGGCCGCCATTAGCTTGACATGCTAACCACGTCGGAACCCAAGATTTGCACTCACTCGTTCATAGTACACACGTTAAACACATTCCTGGCCTGCAACTGGCCCATGATATCCACCACCTTGAGGCTCTCCGGCGTCCCATGGGCTCCAAAGGAGTGTGCCGGCTCTTCGATGCAATCCTTGATAATCTCAGCAAGATCAACGTCTGAAAATTTCCCATCCGGACCCCTCTGCAGGCCTCCAAACGTCCATTCTTTCGCTGGCGTGGTCATTAGGTTGCGCTCCGCCGCCATTGCGACCTTTGTAAACATTTCCACCGTGACGTCGTCGAGCGACTTCAGCTCAGGCAGATGGAGTCTCAGCATGTTCTCCATCCATTTGGCGTCGGCCGAGCTGAGCGCGGCATGCCAGTGATACAGGACGGCAAACTCGACCGACACGGCGTTTCCGATGCCACGCTCCATGCGCCGCCCAGACTTTTTGATTTCGGCCCCAAGATCAAGGGACCAGGTTGAATTGGCGCGGGGGGTGTTGAGAATAGCTGCGACGTAGTCCTTCAGGACGATAGACGCAAAGAACCCGACGTTGATGTTTCTAGAAAGTTGAAAAACATCTTCGTCTTGCCTAGATCATTTGTGAATACGTCAGCACCGTCTTCTGATGGCAATGGACATTGAATGACTGACCACTTCTTTTCCTGCTCGCCAAGACTATCCCAGGGCTTATACTTTCCGTCTTCGTTGATGGACAGCAGATCCTCGGCAATCTTGTTGTGGTTTCTCGAAAACATGACCAACAAGGCAATTACACCTGGCGGCATCATCATAATCCTGTCAGAGGCCACAGAATCCGCAAAGATCTTTCCATTCTCATAGGTTCTCACACGCTTTTGCTCCTTGTCCGTATTGCCATACAGCGTGCTCAGGTCTACATAGCTCGACGTCTCGTTGATCCACTGGTCACTTCGAGAGGTTTGGAAGCACTCGTGAATGACAATGGTAGCAAACGAGAAAAACATGCGGTTGAGTCCCGACGGGTGTGGGCGAAAGGGCCCGGTTCTCCGCAGCAGCTTGTCAAAGACCAACTCGGGGTCCGGAAGATTCGGGCCCTTGGGCTTGGTTGGAGGAACACTGCGAGAGTAGGGTGACCCAGCTTTGCCCATATCCGGGATCCAGGGATTGTTGCCGCTGCCGTCGTGTTGCCTGTATCTTGCCGTAATGCCAGCCGTCGTTGTGGCAGGATGAGGCAGGTCGTTCCACAGCATGGTGATGAACCCGTCCGAGATGGTGCTGCTCAAGCCGCTGTTGGGCGGCAGAGTCTGAAGCATTGAAACTCCCTTTTCGAGTAGAAGGTCCTTGTCGTCCAGAGGCTTCCCCGAGGCAAGTGTTGTGATGGCATGTGCGACTGTCGTGGCCTGTTTGGGTTTGAGATGGGTGAGGTCATGACTGATCGAGGTTCTTTTCATTTGCACCTCTGCAGAAGCTTCCTGGTCTGATTTTCCATCTGGGGCCCTTTCAGGCTTTCGCCTAATCGCGCTCATTAATGTCTGAATTTTAGCAGGCATGGTGAAGCTCTTTGAAGTAATTGTTTGGCAGGTGGTTCAGAAAGAGCAGCTGAATTGTTGAGAGAAAAATGGAGGGGAGAGATGTGGAAGCAGGTGGGAATCGGCCAAATTGTATACCAGTTTCGGCAGTAATTTTGCACATCCTGACTGCCAGTGACGCCCAGGTGTTGTCTTAAATCATCAAACGCTTCTATTGCCAGAAGCACAAGATACGAAGCGACTGCTGTTACTCGATGCCATGCCGCCGACGACATTATGGCTTGAATGCGACTGCATGCGGCCAAGTGGCATATATAGACTTTATGTTAACCAAAAGTTACCTTTTGACTGTGCCGGTAGTGGCCCATCGGCCGTGTCGTTGGTGGTGGATGGCATGGGCGTCGTAAAGCTTATCTACCATGATGCAGAAATATGTACTTTCGCAGCCGTGGGCTGTTTATTGAGCTTATGACGATGTGTCGGTATGTCAGGCATCATTAACCGTCAGCAGCAGGAAAGCGCAGGGCGACCACCATGGAGATATAAAAGGACAATTAAACGAGGTGTTGAAAAGTCTCCATTCAGCTGATATTATTACAGAGGGTGGGTTGAGTGTGCTTACCAGATACTTTTTGAAGTTTGTTGCAAGTCGATGCTACGGATGACATTGGTGGCGGCGATTGCAAACTCTACCAGGACAAAACGATGCCGACCGTCCCGGTGCAAGATGCCAGATATTGCGCATAAGAATTCTCCATCCGGAGCCCGCGACTGGAAATGGCTCCGTGTCTTATCTTCTGTTCATACAAATCATAACTGCAAGCCAGTACTGACCTAGTTGTAAGCCTCTTACGAGCTAGGTTTTCCTGGGCGTTAAAGACTATCAACCTCGCAATACCACCCTGTGGCTCTTGGGCGTCAGATCAACCATAACTCATAAAACGCTCACCAGCAGACTACTCGGAACCAAATCGACCAAAAGTCTTAGTGAGTAGCACAAGCACAATGGACCCCGACACATCTTTCGGTGCCATCGGAGACGGCAGCCGCAGACCGCGAAAGCTGGTCCTCTGTTTTGACGGTACTGGAGACAAGTTTCATGGCGACGACAGCGACAGCAACATTCTCAAGATCTTCCGCATGCTGGACCGATCATCAAGCGACCAGTACCACTACTACCAGCGTTAGCCACCCATTTTCCCCTTCGGACTATGAACGATGACGAGGCTAATGTGACAAATATAGCTGGAATAGGCACGTATGCCATCTCTACATCTCTCACTAACAGTGGCTACCGTGCACGTTTCAACTCATGGTACCAGAAGACCAAAGACTCTGCCGTAGGCACGTCCTTTGACCAGCATGTAGTTGGCGGCTACCGCTTTCTCATGAGGTTTTATAATTCCGGTGACGAGATTTACATATTCGGTTTCAGTAGAGGGGCCTATATCGCAAGGTTCTTGGCCCAAATGCTCGATCATATAGGGTTACTATCACACGGCAACGAAGAAATGGTACGGTTCGCTTGGAAAGCATTTTCTCAATGGCAGAGCAGGCCGCAAAGCAAGGACTTTGAGGGCCGAGAGAAGGTGGAAGCAGAATTCAAGACCAACAAGATGTACGAGTATATGAAGGGTTTCCGCGAGACCTTCTCCCGGCCAGTTGGAAGGATCCGATTCCTCGGCCTCTTCGACACCGTCAACTCAGTTCCGCGGTTCGAAACGTCCTGGATGCAGCGCAGCAAGTTCCCATACACGGCGCGCAGCAGCGCAAAGGTGATTCGCCACGCCGTGAGCATCGATGAGAGGCGGGCCAAATTCCGCCAGGACCTCATGTATCAGCACAAACCAGGCGGCAGCCCCCATCGCCATCAGATTGAACAATGGCTCGATCAATTCCGACAAAGCCACGAGGACCGGCCGCTTGAGCAGTCGTCCATAGCCAAGTCGGCCACGAATGGCAATACACAGCATCACGACGTCCGTCCAGATGACCAGTCCCGGCCAAGTGAGAAGCCTGCTGATTCTTCGCACTACACTTCGTATAGACCGCGGTCGCAGACCCAGGAGGTACGCCTCAGTGAAGACGACAGAGCACACTTGATAGGCTCCGAAGCAAGCCCAGGCGATGGGGACGATCAGCAGGACATTGACGAGGTGTGGTTCGCAGGATGCCACGGCGACGTAGGGGGTGGATGGGAGGCCTTGGACGACCGCAAGAGCGCGAGCCACGTGCCCCTGGCATGGATTGTTCGCGAAGCCATGAAGGCCGGGCTATTGTTCGACATGGAAAAGGTCGCCGATATGGAATGCTGCATTGAGCCCGTCGACGTTCAGCCTCGCCGTCCAAACCCAGCTATTCGAGTCCAGGGCGAGAGCGACGCCGCGCAAGCTGACGTGCCCGAGATCAACGAGAAGGACGGCGGCCTGCAGGACGTGATGCACAAGGCACATACCTCCCGTCTCCATGATTGTTTACAGTACGGAGGAGGGCTAGGATCCATGGCGGTGACGGCCTGGAAATTGATGGAGTATCTCCCGTTCCGGAGGATGGACCTGCAGCCAAACGGGTCCTGGAAGCCTATCCGGTGGCCATTGCCCCGTGGCGAGGTGCGCGATATTCCCGACGGTGTCCGGGTCCATGGGAGTGTTATCAGGAGGCTGAACGAGGTTGAGAGTTACCGCCCAGGGAACCTCATTATGGGCGGAGGCGGCCGAGGCAAGAGACGAGCGCCCAAGGAGTATGGTATTGGGGACTGGGTGTGCGTCGATGAGCCCGGCGATGCTATTGGCGAAATATGGGTGAAGAGAGGCCATTCAGGCAAGCAGACTGACTCGAGGGCGGGGGATTAATTAACTGCTGATTTTTATGGGAAGTTGATACCATTGACACCAGCTTCGATGGCATGGCGGCGTATAACCCGTAGGTTAGCAGGGTTATATGGGACGGCGAAGTGATTCGAATAACTATGAAAATTGAGGATACAAGAATTACCACATGGTCAGCTGGTCTCGATGTTTTGTGATTTTGTATCCAACTATGCAATAATATCAAAAAGTTTGTAGAAAGTCGCTACAGGCTTCAGCTAATACCTAGGCCATATGCTAATCCTGTTTCCGAAATATGTAAAATATAGAATGACACGAGGCATAAGAATTGATAATTTAGCTCTGTGCTTTGAGGTCATACATATTATTATGCACTTGTAAGAAGCTGAAATGGAGCAACAGCCAGGCTTGTGCCGTGTCTATTCCCGCCGGGATATCACTTCAACCCGAGAGGATTGGCACCATCTCTGCTCTCGTACGCATTCTTCATAGTCACTCGGTCTTGTTTTATTGTGCCATTTGCACCGGCGCAAGCTCTGAATTCAGGCGCTCCAGGGAGGTCCAACCTACACTGACAGCATATTTCGAGCTCTTGGGTCGGACTAGATACGGCCTCCTAGGAAATGAGGTTGTTCAAAGCGGACGAGACACGCGCAAGTTGCCTGGGCGAAAGATGGCCCCGTATGCGCCCGCGAATTCCTACAGTATACTGCGGCGGTTTTACTTGAAGATACAATACGTTAGGTTCCGTAAAAGGGTGGTTGGATAGGTCCACCGATGAATGGGTCAAAAGCGACGTGCAAGACGTCGAAAATTAGACATATGCATGCAGCGGGCTTTTCCGCAGCGCTGGCGACTTGTACGCCGGACTAAACAGGAGAAAAAAGTGATTCAAGACGCTATTATAAATGAATTTTGTCTCTACTTCGGACACATACGACCATAACCGCTAGATAAATCTGGATCCCGTCTCGAACTCCGTTGGATAACCTAGCGAGTGCCGGATTAGTAGCTGGATCGGTGACGACCCGCGAATACCTGGTGTTGTATGTTTTTTTTGGTCCCCTTGAAGCCAATAAAAAGTTCTGTTGTACTTTTGTTATTTATCCACACATTCGCTCTCGTCAAGTCCACCGGACTTTATTAGTGGGTGAATAGAGATGGCATACAATCAATTACGTGCAATGGCATGAAGTATCACCACCCCGAAATTGTTGGCCCCTTTTTTTAGTTATCAAAACAAATTTACGGACGTCAAGGCGCGTGGAGTAGATGGAGGGTTGGACAAGAACTCTTTCTGATATGCATGAACGACAGTATACAAGTTACGCAGCATGAGACAATTTTTTATTAGGCTGATGTTGTTACACGGAAATCGCCCTGTTACACAAGGGCTACGGTCACGGGATTAGGGCAGAAGGCCCTCACCGACTTCTTGTATAAATAGACGTCTTTAGTCCCTCAAGGCCTTAAGGAAAACCAAGGACCTTTGATACTAAAGACTGTTATTAGTTGAATTGAGCTATTGCTCCAAGCCCTCTTTCCGAGCCCTTGTCACAGATGTAGCATACTATGATTGAGAAATACTAAAATAGCCTAAGCTACAAGTTACTGTGCAAATGCGTGATGTAGTGAATAGGAAGCAAAGACTTGTGAATGCTTGATGCAGTCGCACATTCACACCCCCGAATACTAGTAGGCGGGCATTTCTTATATGTGTCGGCCATAATATAGAAGTTACACAAGCATGAAACAACTTTTCCACTGGGCAAAAATAGCTTAGATATTTGTCAAGGCCATGGAGAGAAAGCCAAATAGGCACACTGACAAGCTGGACGTCGGGACGTATTCGCCAAAGTACTGCTGCATTTACTCCCTATATACTCTTAATAGGCAAGCAAGCGCCCCGGCCGAATGGAGCGTCAGACTCAATCAAGCAAGTGGCTCTTTAGCCGACTGCCCAAGCTGCTTCTATGCATTTCTAGAGGTTGTCCTTGAAACGGGCCCTCTTTGATTGCTCCATCTATAGGGGCAAGATCGGCGATAGTTCAACGAGGCTCCAAGGAAGAAACTATTAGAGCCCATGGAAGGCCATTCAACTGCGCTCCTTCCAGACTCATCCACAGGCTGTTATATTTAAAAGACCTTTGCTGAGAAAAAATCTAAACGCTTGTCCTGTAGAGGCAGCAACGCAGATCGTTGAAATATCACAAAAAAGACTCGTCTCAAAGGACTGGTAAATGATTGGATTCGGACTAGCGCGGCCATCGTGGTCCACCCACCACATCTATCCATGTCATTGGTGGGTCCTCCATATGCCGCTCAACTGTGGTCCCATATATAGCCGCTAGCCTTTCCGTTATTCCGCCTGCATCACGCATTCCCCTCGCCTCATCAAAGACCAGCACTGGGCATTTACAGCGGTTATCAGCAAAGCTGGAAAAACTAAACAAAATTTCATCTGAGAAATTCCAGGTAATAAGTCACCCTATTGATGAAGTGTACATCCCACAGCCAAGATTTCTGATCAGGCATGCAGAGTGCACTGCGCTGTCCAGATTGGATTGTTATGATGCTGTCAATCAGAACGAGAAACTGTGGGCCCCCTAGATCAGCGACATGGAGGTCGGGAACGGGCCCAATCGTGCCCTCAAGTGCTCTCATCGCCGATCCACCCAGTTTACTCGCTTAAAAGGTTGAATGAATACACTACTCCGTATTCACCGATTCAATTCGAAAACAACCCTTTTTATTATCGACGATCAAAGCCAACACTAAGCCTTGGGCAACGGAGACAGTCCCCAGATGCCGGTGAGCTTGACCAACTCTCGTCCCACGGCCAGGCGACCAAGCTCGTATACACCGTCGGCATTGGGCTCAATCCCATCTAGCTCATCGCCCATGAACCGAATGCTAGGATCAAACACGACAGGTCTATCTTGGACACTTCGACGTAAGAAGACGTCGACGAGGGCACTCATATTCATCCAGAACCCCCCACGCACAGCGATTTTAAAGTGGGCAATGAATTTTTTTTCTGCTGCCTCGGAGCGCCTGGTTAGCAGGATTGCCGTACGAAAATGCGGTGGCACGCCACTGTGCTGACTGAAGTTGTGTTGCATATTCCACCAAACTTGATCGGCGACGCCACGAGCCGGGCCCTTGGGCACATAGTGACGCCCTGCCAGGCCTTGTGTAAAGTAGCGCTGCTCATGCGACGTGGTACTCTCGTATGCATATCCAATCTTGCCCGCCTTGGCACCCTCAACCTCGGGCTCAATGGAGGCGTCCAAGTTGTGCTTGCTGCTCTCCTGGGCCGTGGTCTGGCCCCAGCGCACAGCCTCAAACGGGGCATACGCCGTGATGTTGGGGGTATCGAGTGGGTTGCCATGCCCGTCTCCAAGGCCCAGCTCGTCTTCCACATGCGGCTCAAAGTCGAAAGTGGTCGTGACGGAGCTGTAGCGCCCCTGTTCCTCCAGATTGGAGAGGAAGTAGTCGACAATGATCAAGGACGCAGGCGTTTTGGACGTGGCATCTAACACCCCGTGTATACACGTTTTGAGGAGAGCTTGTACCTTGTATTTGCTATGGCGGCCGCGGTCTGTGATGACGCTGCATTGGGCATCCGCGTCGGGCTCGTCGCTGCGAGTCTGCCCTTGATCGAGTGACGCCTCGAAAACGTCGAACTCGAAGCCATTAAGCAGGTTTTCTTGACCAAGGGCATTTGAGTCCATGGCGTGTCTCGAGCGCTTTTCTTGTTCTTTTTCGTTTTACCCGTCTTCTGGAGTCGAACGCACTGTTGCTGCAATGTTCAAGCTGAATGAATCGTGCAAGAACAAAAATACTTGACAGATTGCAGGACATGTGCTCACTCAAATACAACCGTCGACATTTTACCCAGCCACACCAGACTCTCTCCTCGGGCACATGCAGCTTGTTGCGAGCGCCATGCCCTAGTTGGATTTCGCTCAGCTCCCGCCACTTTGTTCGTTGCACCGCATCAATGGCAGTAGCCTATCAGAGCGGCAAGACTTCAACAGTGCTGGTCCAGACCGGTGCAGGAATCTGCATGTGCTGACCACTGCAGGTAGCTGCTGACCGGTCAGCCAGCCTTCAACTGTGTGGGCACGGTTCAGCAGTTGACGTAACATTAAGGATCAATTTCTATAAAAAGATTACATCATTCATCATGCCTGGTGTACATGTATCTGATGGGCCGTAGTGGAAATTTTATTAATATTTATCTTTACGTGTAAATGTTTAATTCTTGTAGGTGGCTGTATTTTCTTCCTTCCTTCCTTCCCTGCTTTGTAAAGCGGCACTTGAGGCCTCTCTCTCGAATCTTTATATAATGATTGACCCCATACTTTCATCAATACCAGTTGACTCTTTTTTTGATTGGCTCAAGGCCCGCTTTTTGCACCAACCTCGCTTTCTGCACCATCCAGGGACCAGCACAATTTAAACCGTCCCCGGGCCATCTAAATTGCTGTACGGTCGACGTCTGGTCTGCCTTGGGGCTCTGCTACTGTCTGCCTCATCGGCCGTCTTCGTTCAGCTCGGGGAAGCCTCAAGCGCCACTGGGCACTGTTCAACTGACAAGGTTTTTCAGCTCTATGCATGTGCCACCAAAGCCCATTGCTAGGGGGCAAAAGAGTCTGGTCGATCGGACTCGCCACCATCATTGGCAACAATACTTGACTCTTCACCGAATCCCGCAGGACGGCGCTTGATTGTCCTAAAAGACACTACCTATCTAACGTCACTTTCTGATAAATCGAAACCCAGCTAACAACGATGGATATCCAACGCTTTGCGGCTCCCAGGACCACTCGGCACTCTCCAAACATTCCGGAATACCGTTTCGGGCACGTATCCAATGCCATCTTCGAGAATGATATAGAAGAGCTCCATAGAGTTCTTTCCACCATCAGGAAAATGCCGCCGGCATCTGTCTATCAGGAAATCGTCCCAATTTGGGAAACCAAGAGGAATTTTGTCCATGCCGTACTAAAATGGGGCGACAGAGCGCATAAATTCCAAGTCCTACAAGCAGCCGCCAGCCATATTTATCGGCATGACGAGAACGAAAATTTGGTCCACAGTAGTGTAGCCGAAGAAATTAGTATCTGTATCCTAACCCAGTCTCCGGACGTCATTTACCACCGGCACCACGATGGCCAGCCAACCGTCCTTCATATTGCGGCAAAGTCCCGTTCAGAGGCACTCGCCCAAACAATATTTTCTAGCATGCAAAACAATGAAACGTTTGATCAACTCCTGCATGTCAGAAATAACCAGGGATCCAAGACGCCTCTCAGAATTGCGGTTGAGAATGACTCCTTGTTTTTTGTCCGCCAGATCCTGAGATACAACACGCGACCAATCAACGACAGCAAACTCTTGAAGTGGGTTCTGAACGAGGGATCCAGTGAGGCCCTTCTGACACTTATAGAGCTTCGGCCAGAAGAAATGGATGAGAGTGTGCTTCAGCATGCGCTGAAAATAAAAAGCGAGAGACTAATCAATGCGCTTAAAAATGCCCGCGAGTGCCATGATTTGTTTTTTAGGAAACGTGGATTTCTTCACCAGTTGGTAAAAGACGGTGAAACACTTATAGTCAACACCTTATTGGATAAATTTCCGGAGCTAGCTCTAGAACTTGACGAGGAGGAAAAGCCAGTGCTGTCTTACAATTCTGACGAGTCCATCAGGGACAGGGTGGCCGGTATTATACTCCGAACACTTCCTTCCATGTGCTCAGAAAAGCGACAGCGTTACTATCGTCTCTGTGCGGATAACTCATCGATACCGTCCACGTCAGAAATTGTGAGGGCTTTGATAGATGATGTGCCAGGTGAGTTTTTCCCACTATAGTCATGGATTGAAAAAACGTCGCATTCTGACATCGACACAGATAAAAGTAGGTTCTCTGTTTCAACCACGTACCGCGCGCTCGGAGCCGGCGCGGATGTCGATCGGCAATTTGGGGCTAATACACAAGTCAAGGAAAAGAAATAAGCCTTTCTCTCGGAGGATTTGGCTCATGGGTGTCACACGCGGAGTCATTTCTGGGTCTCATTCAGAAATCCAACAGCTACACCTCACCCGATGACAAACCATCAAATGCTCTGTTGCAGCTCATGTTTGAGAAGAGCTTGATTTTTGTCGATATACCTATAACGGACCTGCCCGCTCCTCGAACAGACGGCAAGCCAACGCTGATCCGTTCCGAAGTGTGGTCCATCCTGAACTGGCTGCAAAAGACAAAACATGTCGAGGGAATCTATGAGCTCAGTATCCGGGACTCGTGCTACCTCCCGCACGCTGAAAATGTCATACGGGCCTGCTTGAAAGACTTCAACATCTCCGTCCTCGATTGGCGGTGCCCTGATCTATCGCTGGAAGTGCTCCATGGCGGTGATGAGAGCAAAACCCCGATTTGCCCCGACTTGGAAACGCTAAGGTTGTATGCGCGAGGATGGCCAGCATTGGCCTATTGGACTAGCGAAGAGAGCCTTTACTTTCTTGGCAGATTTACTAGACTGAAACAGGTTGAAATCTTTGTTCTAAAGGAGTTTGTCGGCATGACACTCTGTGAGACATATGCAACAGAGGCGACGGAACGATTCAATAAATTCAAGACGGCACACAGCAATGCTATTACCTTTCAACTCGAAATTACCCCGAAACGTTGGTCCGACCTCAGCCCTACAGACCAACGTCCCGTGTTGCGCCGCGAGACCACAGCGGTGGAGGTTACGAAGCTCGGCGACTTCCTGTTGGCGTATGAGAGCATACATAGGGATTTTGCCAATCAAGCATGGCGAAATGACAGGCTGGAAAAAGGTATATTGTGCAACGACCTAGACGAAAGCAGGAAGCACACACCATACATCAGAGTAGCCATCATCGACAATGGCGTTGATCCTGAATCCATCCATTGTCACAAGATCACGGGCGCCTCGTTTGTTCCGTCGCATACCGGCGAAAGCAACTGGTGGTACATTAGGCACCCGCACGGAACAAAGATGGCTCGGATTGTGACTGACCTGAACCCGCACTGTCATCTCCTCGTGGCCAAGGTGGGTGATTCCCGGTCAGATTTCAACGCCGCCAGGATAATCAAGGCGTTGGGCTGGGCAGTTGCTGCCGGTGCCGACATTATATCGCTCTCCCTAACGTTGGACAAGGAGGACGTCAACTTGGAGCTCGCTGTGAATAAGGCCGCGGCGAGCGGTGCCGTTATCCTCGCCAGCGTGCGCGGCGAAGGCGTCAACACGGAAATCAAGCCGATCCCGGCTGCCTACGGCAATGTGCTTGCCATTGGGTCCGCTGATGGCACTGGGGCGGCTTCGTCGGGCACTCTCGAGGGCCAAGCGCGCCATCTCTTCCCGGGCGAAAGGATTGTAGCCCACACCGAATATCTAGGGGGGCTGGATGATGCCCCCAACGTCTCGGGTCCTTCGGTCGCAACGGCGGTTGCGGCAGGCGTGGCGTCGCTTGTCTTGTCATGCAACCGCTTTGCGCTCTTCAAGAAACAGAATTTCAAGAGACCAAACTACCACCATAGGCTACAAGTCAATGTTGTTAAGCAGATCTTTGAACAGATGAGCGACGGAAAGTATGTTCGTCCCTGGGTGTTTTTCAAGGACGAGAAAGCGAAGCCATCATGGGGTGAAGGAGATTCAGTTCTTGACTGGATAGAAGGCAAGTACAGAGGCATTAGAGATGACGGACGAGCCTAGTTTCGATCAAATTGTATTGGATGGAAAACAATGATAGTGTCATGTTAATATATAAAGAGGGTACTTGTGTGGTGGAATATCCAATGCTACGAAACCTTTATACCGGTAGCCCTCACTCCAACTATCCGAGTCAACTTCAAAACACGGTGACATAGTCTGGTCCAGTCACATAGGGCCCCATTTCTACCTGTATGTCTCGTTTGTGTTCCGGCCGGAACCTAGATAGATATGAAGTTTTCAATCGGACTTTCCGATATTGTATTGCATGGATGAGTCCCTTTTTGTACCGTGCGGTGACCATGCTAGACTTTTTGGTCGTAAACCCCGCCAAATTGGCTTCTATAATTGGCACTGGGACGAAAGGCTGCGTTTCCAAGGCGCTGCCAATCCTGTCGCCTTGAGTAACCTCGGAGTCATCCATGATAAAGAGACCCACTACCATATAGGCCTCCCTCTTTCGAATAAAATGGACATACTCTTGCCGATACCGGGGTTCGGCCAGGATGTGGTGAAGTATCCGGTCGTGATGAACAAGTTGCTCTCGCCATACATGTGGTGATTTCATTGCCATTTGAGATTCTGTTTCAGCATTCGCCTCCGCGCCCCCAAAGCCGAGAAACATCCCGACAGACGACTGCTTCTTTTTCTCTCTCCGCATTTGAAAGTCGCTTTGATGCAGCTCGTGGATAGCATCTTCTGGTATCAGCAATCGGAGATCGGCTTGTTGATTAGATGGAACAAAATCCTGCAAGGGACTGTTCGGATTTCGTACGAGAGTACCAAGCTGGATGCGACCTATGCTAACTGGAGATTCTATGAGAATAAATGGCGTCTTGGATCTTTTGCTTCCAGCTGGTGTCGCCATGGATGAGATTCGAAGTTGCGGCCTAGACATATCGCGTGGGCTGTGAGGATGCTGCTCAACCCCAGTGTCACTGGACGCCTCATCAGCCTTGTAGTTGGACACTATCGGTGTAGTTGCTAGAACCGCTTCTGACAATAGGTTTTTGTCTATGACTTTCTCAGTTTCTGTTGACTGGGAGCTTGGAGATTTTGAGAGCGCGGGTGCTTTTTGAGATGGGGGGGAGTCATCTTGGTTGTTGATAGACTCAACCGCTTCGGTGAAACGGATATTTGATCTGGATCTTTGTGTGGAATTATGAAAGTCTGTGTCGATATTCTCGTATAATGGAGCCTTTTCTTTCAGCAACCGTTTGCTTTGTACTTGGCCAGACTTTCGAGTCTCCCAGCTCTCAAGAAGGCCGGCCACTTCAATATTCCCTTTTTCGATGGCAAGTGACACTGCCTGGGCTCTTTTTGGTTCGTCTAGCTCGGATATAGTTCCAGAGATAAGGAGCTGGCGAACAATATCGGTGTGACCGCTCTCGATTGCTGGGAAAAGTGCCTCAGAGCACTCGGCTCCAGCTCGCCGAAGAAGGTTGAAGATATCGGCCCTCCCGTGCTCCGCTGCCCAAACCGCTGCTTTCACGCTGATTGTTTTGTTGTCGCTTGTGTGTTTGAGTACATGGACATCTGGACTAGACCCTGCCTCCAACAGAGCCTTGATTGCCTCAAGACTAGCGTGTTCGACGGCAATTGACAATGGAGTCCTCTCCTTTGAATCAGTTGCCTCTAGGCTTGCGCCGTTCCATATCAAATTTGATAGTACCACTCCTCTATCAGCCCGGGCAGCTTTATGAAGGGCGGACCCGGATCCGCTCCCTTGACCCTCAATCTCCGCTCCATATTCCAGAAGAAGCTTGATAACGTCCATGCTGCCTATCTCACTCGCTGCGGCTACATGTTCATATTTTGGTGCTACCCCATGCAGTAGCAAGGCTCTGACTATTTCTGTGTGTCTACCATGGATAGCATTCTGAAGAGCGTCTTCTATCTCGTCATCGTAGAGTCCGTGTTGTAGGAAGAGTTGAAGAACTTCCAAGTGACCATGAGCCGCCGCATATGATAGAGGTGTCAAGCTTTTGTCGTCCCTCGTCGCAAAATCAGCAGGCTTAGCCCATTTGTCCAGGAAAAGCAGCTTCTTCTCGAGGACTCTCACTACATCTATATCGCCTCCTTCAGCAGCATAATGCCAAACAGTTTTTCGTAGGGTGTCGGCTGATGTGATGGCTTCATGAATGCGATCACGACCCTTCAATTCTGGTAAAGCGAAAAGGACCTCGAGAGCTACCGCGTGACCCATCATGGTGGCGATATGAATTGGCGTTCGGCCCATGAAATCTCGGCTGCTTATGTTTCCCTTGGCGAGATATCTGGGAGGACCTGAAGCCCGTTGTAACAGCCCGAAATAGGTAATAAAGTGCAGCATTCCGACTCGCTTTTTCTGTGAATCCCGGAAGAACTCTGCATCCTCACAGAATAGCGCTTCCACTACAGCAAGCCTCCTTCTTTCGTCTGTCACCAGTAATTTTAGCGCTGGGTCTTCAAAGTCAACCTTTCTGTCAAACATCAGAAGCCGCCCCCAATTGGTTGCGGCGTACTCATAGAATGGGTATTCATGGAGCCTCTGGCGATATTTTTCAGACGTGAGCGCCGGAGGTGCCAAGTCTAGACCATTGAGATATTTAATGCAGGCCGCCGCAAGCACGCTAGACGGTATGAGCAGCCCTGGATTCAACTTGTACGCCTTCTCAAGGTGTTCTTGCAAGGAGAAGTGGAAAAAGACAACCGACTTGGTGCTAGAGCTGTAACGGACGAGATCTAAGCAAACCTTTCCAATGCGAGGAATGTCAATAGAGTCAGTGGGTTTCTCTTGCCAGTCTTTGGTTTCCATTTTGAGTACGTGCTCCAGTGCGGATGCTGGCATTGAACCCGTACTGTAAAATAGCCAGCTTAGAATGTGCTTCGCTAGATTGGAGTCGGCCGTACACTGCGACATGATTCGATTGATTTGCGCATCATACACTTGGCCAAGATCTTCGGCAAGATTGCGAAGACTGTCGTCAATGTTGAAGCCCTCTGGCAACCCATTCTCAGATAACTTGAATATGCTGTTGAGCTGTAGTTCAACAAGCAGGAACCTTTTGCAAATGGTAACACGTAAGCGGGATGAGGGTCTCGACGTAGTAAGGCGAAACTTACATTCCATGTTTGCTTCCTATGGCCACAAGTTCTTCCTCTATTTTGGACTCCTGCGCCCTGCTGAAGGTGGTTATTCGTTCCGAGAGCTTACTGAGCCTCGAGCGAACAAAGAGACTCATGTCTGCCGACGAGGGAGTGATGTGGATATTGACGCATTGATCAAAGTCACGTAGACCATGAGATGGGCGAGAGGTCACAAATAGACGAGCATGGGAAGATTGAAGAGATCCGAGAAAGGCGTCCAGACCTAACCTATGCTCGCTAGAGCACTCATCAAGAGCATCCAATACAATGAAGGCTTTGCGGAACCTCGCAAAGAGAGATAGTAGCACGCCCGTAAGTTCCGTAACCGAAGGCATATCACGATGTTCTAGTGCTAGAACCTCTGTCGGCAAAGTAGGTGACTGGATATACAGCTGCTGAATCAGTGTGAGCACAATACTGAAAACAGAAGTCGGATTCCGGTAGCTCAAATAGAAATAAGCCAAACCCAAGGAAGAATGGTGGCGCAAGCTCTTCAGTTCATCAATGACTGCAGAGCTAGTTGCACAGTTAGCAACGAAATATGTCATCGCGAAATGCTGACTCACGCAAGAATAGTTTTTCCAGAACCAGGTCGTCCGAAACAGTAGATAACGTTTTCATGTCGGCTCATGTCGATTCTGTCACTCTCCATCCAGTTGCGGAATCTGGAATCGCTAAGTAGCCATACACCAGACCCTTGGACGCGGCTGCTCTGTGAAGCAGCATGTATTTCGTTGTATTCAGCACAAGCGTTCCAAAGCGGCGATCGGTTAAGACCTCCGGAAGGCATGCGGCTGATCGACTCATCCGGAATACTTGCCAGCGAACTGGGGTACCTGATAACAGTATTGTCATTAGCTTAGCAGCATTGCTATCTTTCACAGAATTATATCACTCACGATGCCCTGAGGCGTGCTATGTGAACCTGAAAATCATTAAAGATGGCTTCGGCTTCTTGTTTGCTGAGTGGCAATGCAAAGGGCTCCAGGTCGCTCATGGAGGATTGCCACTCCGTCCCATACTCGTCATCACCAAATAGCTTGGATCCCAGGGCAACCAAGACATTCTTCAAAGCCCTGAATACTCGGGGCAGGTCGCCAACAACAATCGGGATATTGCTCCGCAGCGACGATTCCTCCAAATATGTTAGCGTCGTGCGAAGGCGAGCAAGCTCATACAATAGGCGGTCGACGATGGGTGTACTATCCCGGTCCCAGTGGCGATGCAGCGCAGCAATCACTTGAATGCTCAATGCAAGGAGTGATGCTGTATTGGAAGCTATCGACTTTGGGTCCATGAGCAATATGCGACCGGTGGCCGTACACAGGTGTGTTGATGTAACAAAAGAGTTCAAGGCTTTTTTATCTATCGTCACTACCAAGAAGCCACCTGAACCAGATCATGATGAAGGAGCATAAGCAGGGTGTCAGCTCTGAGATGACTAATATTACATAGATCATGTGGTCTGTTGAACAACCAGATTGTACTTCACAAATCCGTAGCATCACGTGGAAAGTCGGTCAATTGAGATATCGGCCAATCACAATCATTGTCACACAGTCGAGACCTGGACAAAGGCTTCGGACTACAAAGGTTACACGACAACAAAGAAAGGTCAAGTATCACGAGAACCCGCAGTTGGGTCTTAAGCGAGGGCTGCCTTGGGCACTAGCCCTTACTAAATTCTTGTATTTTTAGAAACCTCTGGTCCCTTGAGGCCTGTTAAAAAACCAAGGATCTTTAATAGCTTAAAGTCTGGTTAATTATTACATGAATACATGAACTAACCCGTGCCAAGCCCAGTTACTTGCCCTCGTCACATTCTCACTGCGGGTTTTACCTGGACGTAGAAATCTAGCGTGAAACACTTATCTGCGTACTTCCATGCCTACGTATAGTCACTTGAATGCAAAAAAGCGACGACTCCTGACACTTGACACGCAAAGTAGACAACCACCTGAATATCCATTATCTTGTATTACAGCATCTCATCATAAAATCTGGGGAATCATGCGAATCTACCTCTAAACCAAACAACGCTGTCTAAATAACAAAACCAATCCATCTTTAATAATTGTCCAATTATCCAACCCACCGTACCAACTAAGCAAAGCCATCGCCAACCTCATACGTCACATCCTCATGATACACCCACTGCGCGTCAAAGTACACAGGCCCCCCATTCCGCGCAGCAAACATGTCGTTGTTGAAGTGCCTCCAGTAGCGGGTAGGATACTTCCAAGACCGCAACGAGCTGCCCTTGCCAGCAATCCCCTCCTGCGGGCAAAACGTAGCGTGCTCCCGAAACTCCTTCGAGTCATCATTCGCCCCCACGACGAGGCGAAACTCGGGCGACACGCGCACAAAGCTGCCCGGCGCGTCGACCGACTCAAACGACAGGCAGTCGCCGGGGCCCAGCCCAGCGCGCACAACCCAGCTCGCCTCCCGCTTCAGCTGGTCGCCGCTAGACGACGACACCTCCTCGGTCCTGACGGCGCCGCCGCTATGAGCAACGTAGCGACTCGTACAGCAGGGCGTGGTAGCTCGCAGCGAGACGTGAGAGCCGACGGTGAAGCGCGGCCCGCTGGTCAGCGAGGTGACGGCGTACTTGGCCCGGACAATGTCGGCCTGCACCTCGGCCTCGGCCTCGTCAGACGGGTAGCCCGAGGTCATGGCCCCCTCGTAGAAGGTGCCCTGGGCGCGGTTGCTGTTGTCGCCCCCGATGCCGAGGAGGATGGCGCCCTCCTTGTGCATCTTCTCGTAGCCCTTGGGCCGGCCGCCGCTGTAGAACGTCGACAGCGTGCCGGACGCGCCGTCGCCGCCGCGGATCGCGTAGTGCCCCGGCTTGCCCTTGACCGCGGCCGTGACGAAGCGCGACGATACGGTTGGGTTTCCGTCGTTCTTGCCGGCCGTGCTGCCGGAGAAGATGCCGTTCTCGAGGTCGGCCTGGACCCAGGGCCCGTTGCCGGAGCCTTTGTAGCCGCCGTCGCCAAAGTAGATGGTCTCCATCTTGCCGTCGCCCGTGTCCCGGTTGTCCCTCTCGGCGTTGCCGTAGTCGAAGCAGCAGCCCGAGTTGTAGTGCGTGCCGTCGAGCACGGCGTATATGCCCTGCGCCTCGTCCTCGGACGCCGTGCCCACGGCCGCGTTGTTGCGGTAGCCGTCGTTGGGCGAGATGAAGACGCCGTATGCCTTTTCGCCGCCGAGCGTCACCGGGGCGCCAATGGCGCTGGAGAGGGAATCGTGGCCCCCTGGTTCCGGGCCGCTCGCGGCGCCGCCGGGCGGAGCTTGGGTGAGGTGGTTGTCGCGGCCGGACTGGTCGTAGATGACGGTGATGACGCAGGTTGTGCGGGCGCAGAACGAGTCTTGGTGGCCGGAGTTGGCTACGCCGCCGGCTGACGTGGTCGTGATGTCGGTCGTCGCCTGGTCGGAGTCGCGCCTCACTTGGTAGAGTCTCCCCGAGTACTTGGCATATAAAGCGCGCGTGGTGCTGTGCGCCGCGATGCAAGGCGTGCCGTGGGATCCGTATATATCACAGGGTCCGGCCGCCACGACGGAGCCATATATGGCGGCAACGCCCAGGGTCGTGAGGCAGGCATGTCGCGCTGCTCGTTGTAAAAATCCGCCGCCGTGTACGCACATGTCTCGATACTTTTTGGCGTGTGGTTGAAACTAGCAATGGCGCAGGCGTACATACAAAGACATGCCCGTTTAGTTGTGCGATACTACTGAATGGTCACCGGCAAAACGATTAGATGGTCGTGAATATGGTCCCGGAAGTGAGCTCTTTCTCTCTTTCCCCTTCCTCCTCCTCGTACGGCGTCTTGTCCCCTACTTATGTGTCTATCTAAAGATGCACGCTAGAACGAACGTGCTTCAATCATGTCGCAGATCAAATCATGCACGCCCAAGGCCATCATTTCCCGAGGGTTCTAGGCCCTCTTGCTCCCTGGCTCCGTGTCAAGAGCAAAAGACTGCAATTACTGATATGATGAAGCCAAACCCTGTATCCGTCCCTTGGCTCCGCCGCCAACGGCCACGGACGCCACTTGGGATCATGGCGCTGCTACAATGGTAGACGAGACAAAAGAAATCACAGCCGGCGCCGTGAAGCCATGTCCAGTTTGGAACTAGCACGTTTACCCCTGGGTCCGAGATGGCAGAGTCCAGACACTAGTCCCATCCATGGCCGGCTGTTGAAAGCAGCCCAGGTCGCATTATACGTTCGTTCCCAAGGTGGGGGGAGCCCCTTGACCCCCTGATGGCTTTGTGATTTGACAAGGTCCGGTATTAGTGATGGCCAACTAAGATTGATGTCTCTAGAACACTTCCAGTCAAGCCACGGGTTGGCGTGGTGGATCGGGATCGGGCGCTCGCCGAGATATCGCCCCGCCAAGCATGAATCTTTGCCCTTCGCATAAACTATTGTATCAAATGGTTCAAACATGGGAATACTGGTCATATTTGGTTCCTTGTTTGGAGCCGCGGCCAAAGCTCCCCCATTGTTGCTCCTGGCCACCTGATTCACCCGGAGAGCATTGAGGACAATTTATATAAAACACCAGATCAGACACGACGACCGTGCCCTCGTGCCAACAAGCCTCATGATTGGTGGACGCGATGGGCGCATTGTTTGTCTGCCCTGGATGTACATACGGACCAACACCGGCCCTGACCCGCTCCATGGACACACGAATCGAACCAGACAGCTCAATGCATGGGTGACCCGGGAGATTGGTTCTCATCCTTCTGCCATCGGGCGCCATTGGACGCGAGCGGGCGCCCGTCATTCATGTCTCCTCTGCCGGGCCTTGTACGAGCCATAAACACCCCCAGCAGCTCTGTTTCTAGAGCTTTGGACGAAACAAGATTAGACGGCATTGCGAACCTGGAGCAAGGTGGAATGGGACCGAACCAAGGCACCGGCGGTGGCAGGGATGCAGGACCAGGTTGCACAAGGTCACATGAACGCCGGCCGCAGCAGGACATGAATCCGAAACACAAACAGAACAAAGGGCTCGTAGTGCAAAGCCATGACGCTGGAGAAGGGGAACATGGGCGAATTTCTTGCGAGAGCCTTGCATGCACGGTTCGTATGCCGGACCGGGCCTTGAGGTCGCGGGCCAACTCGAGGAATGGCGGGGAAACAAAAAGTATCCTTTTTTTAGAATGGACTAACTTGATTTGATCTAGAGCGAATATCAATTATAGCTCCTACCTCTTCAACATGTAAACCTCGCAAGTGGTTGATACAGGTAATAGCAAGAGCCACATACAATACCACTAGCTCGATCAATACACTTGCTTATAATTATTGAAGACTATTTTTAATTATTTCAAGTGTAGCTTGCGCTAAAAAGCTAAATGCATGTGCTTGAAGAAACCAAGCTTGTGATCCAGTGAAATTAATCATGTGCCGTACCCATTCCTCCAAACTGCGCTCATATTTGCACTCTTGGGTGCGTGACATGTTTTAGAGCTAGTTGATTAAAAATAAACATTTGAATTGACCCCATCAAAAGGTTCAGCCTTGTGCTACTACACTAAGGGTTCAGATATGCCGTCCAGCTTTTCTGCTGTCAAGAGCTGTAGGCATTTGCCAGACACCGTAAGGTTAACCTATACACAATTATAGCATCACGACATCGCGGAAAGGCGCCCCAGGCCGCCTTCGGAGACGAAATTTTTTAAAAGGCTTTACCCTGGAACTGATAGCTTTAATTGCATCTATGGCAAGTGCTCACGTTGGCATCAGATCTAATATGAACCACTGTTTATTATGGTGAGGCAGCGCAGCAGCAGCTGGATTGAGGTTTGCCGCTGTATATTGTGCGAAGCCAAGGGAGCTGACGACATGTGCCGCATTTTTGGTGAAGCTTTCTTCCGCTTCGCCGCTGTACAAGAAGAAGGCGTGCTCGGTGCCAACTAGTTGAGGCGGAATCATGACGGCGCCGTCGAAATAGTACCCTGCTCCACGGGGCTTGATCCATTCCTGCATTTCCCAAGCCTGTCTCGGGGTGCCGTTGGTGACATTGGCCATAGTTTTGTTGGAAAGCGCCGAAGTAGACGAACCGATCGGTTCCAGGACACGATAGATGATGTCGTGATCGACCACGCAGATGACGATGATGTGGTGGGCTCGAACGCTGCTCCGCCGTCGACAACTGCTTTTACTTGTGGTCGGTGTGTAGTTCGGTTCCGAAGACTGACTACATAGGATATGATTTTGAAAAGTGTTTTGGCGAGGAACGCGCCCATGTTGCCAATGCCTATAAATGTGACAGAAGACATGGCGTTGCGAGCAGAGCCTCTAATGGAGCATTATCTTAGCATATATTCGGAGCATCACGGTAAGTATGAATTGAATCTGGCTTAATAATTACTATTTATGTACTTTTAAGTCTTTTTTATTTCACCCTAAGATAAATAATCATATAAGCATAACACAGGTATTATATAAACATAATATCTTAACCCACCGCGAATCGTACATGTCACACATCCATCACCGTGAAGGCTCTTTGTATTTCTCGGAGGTTTGCTCATGAGCTATCTCCTGTGTTGTACGGGCAAGCAGCTCCAAGCTTTGCTTATGTATCTTGTGTAATCCAGTAGAATCAAGCATGCCGTTGATGTGCCCAGTGGCTTCTGGGCGGTGATGAATCATGGCTTGGACAACAGCGAGGCGAATTGTAACTTGTGTGCGATTCTGCTGCTTTTTACATCGTAGGCCTCGTAGGAGGGGTTCCTTCTATCGAGCGAAAAGCCCTCATCTCGTTGGCGAGAGTAGTACAAGGTAAGCCTAGTTTTGAGCTATAACGCCCCCTATAACGTATGCTGGAGTCGTAACTTGGTTAACATGTCGGACATTGATAGCAAAAATTTCATTCAGGGGCATATAGCATCCATATTGATTGACATGCTTCCAGGCAAACTACCTTCTGTCTTGGAGAGCCGCGGCGGCTATTGTCTTGAGCACTCTGGTTTCAACCCCCCTTGATAATTTCCTCGAGGGCACAGTGAAGATGCACGTGGTGTCTAAAGATGTGACTCTGGCACGTATGAGCATTATTTTTCTTACGCTCGGGTATGCTGTGTTGGCAGCAGCTTCTAGTTTATGGGTGGCCATCATTGGTAAGTTTATAACCCAACAAACCTTCCTGCTGAGATTGTACTTATTCAATTCTTAGGGATAGAGCTTTATACCCTAGGCAGCTCCTTTGGTGTGACAAGGGTTCAACATAGAAGGCTTGGAGCAAAAGGGCTCAATTCGATAATAATCTCGAAGGGTCTCTAAGGTCTTGAGTTACTACGAAAAAGGGAGAGAAGGGTGACCGCCTTATATACATAAAAGGAACGCCTAGGCCTAGGGTCCTTGCCTAGGCACGTGTTCTAGCTGTGTAACTAATAAGTCTTGTATCGGCGAAGCCCCTTTATTGGACTTCACGATCTGTTGGGCCTTTTCCGTGTAACATTTGGAACATTCATGCGTTCGATTATCAGCGTCATGGTAGAGCCCAGTCAGATTAGAACCATCTACAGTCCTTTGTCTATTATGTATACCGTTGGAACGCTCCTGGCGGTCCTAATCATGGCGCAAAGTCTGAGCTGGAGTGTTCGGCTTGATGGGCTCGTAAAAGGGATGACGTATATAGTTCCTTATGCGTTGTGCGTCATTCAAACACTGCTGTTGCCCAAACCCAGGGTTTCGGACCCTAAAGAAGAGCAAAAGAGAGTAGGATCGTCGCAGGATGGCGATATGGAGTAATATTAGGTGTTATTTCTTTGTGTCATTGTTTTGCTATTTCGCTCGACAGCCGCTATGTGTTGAAAATGGGGCACGATGTTTGGCAAGCCAAACAAAATATTTATTGGTCTAGTGATCTAATAGGAGGTGATTTCATTGCAACCTTCCAACCTGTCTTCATGCTTCTGTCGTCACACTGCAGGGCCCAGGCCTTATAACATCCCATAGAGACATGCTCTACGTCAGTGTAAGTCATACAACAAGGTGGCACTGTGGCGCGGTTGACTTTATTAGAATCATTGCTGGTGAGAAGCGGTTAAATCCGTTGACGAGGGGGAAATGTATAGGTTAAGTCTTTCTGCTCTGTGTAGCCCTCGGTCCTAACAGCCATGCTTCGACGTCCTCTGCGTAGCTTGAACTCGATTCAGCTACGATTCCTCTGCTTATGGTAGGCACAGGTCGATGGGCATATAGACACGTCAAAAATCATGATGCAGCAGCGAAACGGTCGTATGAGTAGTCAGACAGGAATGCAGACAACCATCTGTCCGGTCCTGTGAAGTGCAGAGTAGTTGATATAAACCTCGGCATGACCCTAACCCTAACCCAGATGCCCCCATCCTCGCAACAGTCACGTAATAGGGCTGAGGACGGCGTGGCGTCAAGCGTCATGCTCTTGTCTCCACCTCAATCTGCTCGGCAAACTCGGCATAATGCAGCTCTGAGCAACGTAACTAGGCACGAATGTAGCTTCAAGTGATGCCATTTAAGGCCCATACTCTGCTGCCGCTCTAAGATGCCGTACAACAGCCACGCCCCTTCTGTCAGCCTGGCAACAGCCTTTTACTACTCTTCCAAGGCCTCGACATCTCCGAGGGACTGGTAAAGTAACGGCTTTCGGGCGGGCATTTCCCGGAAATATTCTTGCGCTGTTCCTCTCTAGCAGCCTCGCAACAAAGGCTTTTGAGAGATGTCCTTTCCTATGCGGCCTAGATGACTCCACTGGTAGACTGGTATCCGATGAAAAGAGGTATCAGGATTGGACGTCACACCATAGAGCTCACATTAGGTGCTAGTTGCCGCAATGATGTCTGTCGGTGAAGGGAATATGATAGGTCACTTGGAGGGTAGTAAGCTCGAAGTCGAAATACCCGTATTTATATAGAGCACGGCGGAATAGTACGTCGAGTCAAGATAAAGTAGAATACATGCCGCTCGATTCTCAACGTTCACTGTGGAGTTTACAATCAGGCCTATATTAATGGAAGACTACGCTGCGGTTAGAGTACGCCTAGGTGGGTGTATAGAAAAATAAAGTTAATGTGAGTTTAACACGTAATCTCGACGACATGAAGCAAATTAATAGCCTTAGACAGGCCAGAGTCGCACATGACATGTTCTCAATGCCAACATCTATACATGGTGGAACATTTTTGAACCTGTCTACGGTGGGCGGAAGAGCTATGTGGAGATGTCGCCTTTTTAGTCGACGTTTACCCAGACGGAACTGTCACCGTAACGCGACTAAAGTCTTATATTCACTATTCCGAGATGACACGGGCTGCCGGCATGATCCGTCACCAGGCTGGTGGCTTCTAACACGCCTCTTGATGGTTCAACCGGTTGTAGATATATGTCCACAACAGGTACCCTCTTCACGAATCGAACGAATCGAGTTGAATGAAGCATCTCGTGATGGAAAACGCTCTTGGGATTCGTACTGTGCAGTTTTTGGCGCGGTGTGCCTTGGCGCAGTCGCCGGTGGCTTAGGCAGATTGTACGGTGTAAACAACTAGTATCTCATGGCTGGGAATTTGCGAGAATTTAACGCCGTACGTTTGGGACCCATTTAACACTCCAGATCCTTAAGATCGTAGACATCGGTGTACCTGCCGGCTCGCATCTCAGTACCCCGGTCTACTTGAGCATTCAGGTAACCATGCGCCAGTCACGAGAGTCGCGAATTTTATTCAACAGTTCCATCAGCTTAGAAGAGGTGCGGACTGTACACATGTCAATCGGAACAGTCTAGTCCCTTTGAGATGGAAGAGGTGGCGTACTATCCATCGTGCCAAGGCGTATCGACTCGATTCCTACCCAATACCAAGGTGCGAAGAACAGGCCATTGCAGCATTTCCTATGACAGTCGGCAAGTTCCGTCCACATGAGGCAGCAAGCCACGCCAGCCATCAAGAGCTTCATACGTGCAGGATTGAACTGTGGCGCCACTGTCCCCATGAACGGCGAGTGATGTTGAACTATGGCCTTGTCCAAGACGAAACAAAGCCTTAGTGGACGCGTGCTGACGGTTCTCGGTCGCCTGCATAGCCGGCATGGACTTGGAACGTTTCGTAGACGGCCCTCGATGGCAAGCCAGCATTGCCTCATATGGGGCAAGGGTATAAGCTGCGACCCTGCTTAGACAGAGATTGGTCAATGGATGCGCCCTTCTTGTATCGCTCGCTGTATAAATGCCTAGTCCGGCGTTGACATGGACACCAACAGCTTTTGGATCGAGACTGTGGCGATGTGGAAGGCTGAATCGAGTCCCCGAGAGGCTCGTTGCCGGCTCGATAACTCGAGTGCTGGCTTGTTTGCCCAATATGACGTCTTTTCGCATGTATAACATGGGAATGCCCCCTAATAGTCTAAATTACTTTTATTTTCCGCTACCCATATATCACTCGCTGTTAATGCACACCTTTTCATGAGTGCTGGCCGCAAGACTATGCCCTAAATGCTGCGCAAACGAGTCATCGCCCTCTTAACCTTGCTCCTAGGAAGAGGTATTCTTGCTGATCGGCCCAATGACCAGTCTATCTGCGACTACTACGCCAGTCAACGTTATGGTGCGAGTAATAGCACGACGCAGCTGCGTCTAATGCAGGGCATCGTTGCCTATGCCTACGCCGGTGGCAATACGCTCCCAAACCCGGCAACAAACAGTACAGGAATTTTCAACCCCGGACAGTTTAACGGCTACAATGTGTACCTACGGCCGTGGTTTGACGGATCAAGTATGGTGACGCCCCAGTACATTTCCAACCAGTCTAAACTGACGGCACCCAACAGAGGCAACGACGAACCTGAATAACCAAGCCGTTGGGGTCGACTGGCTTGACGGCGGCGGCACTGAACCGCTCATTGCCTTCTTGAACGGCTCTACCAAGTCTGCGGACATTAAAAACGGAACAAATCAATAGTAAGCTCCATATCCCTCTGTGTTTCTCTGCCCCTCCGGCTCGACCTAGAATACAGTCACTTATTCGTCTTCTTTCAACTAGTAAATTATTCACTCATTGGTACTACGTCTTTGGCAAAATCTACAGCTGCAGCCAATACAAGACCTTTCTCGACTCGAGCTTCACTCCCCTTACCCCAGCCTACGTCCACAGATTCATGGACCTGAACCAGACCGAGGTCGGCTACTTTATCGAGCAGCTCATCGCCGCCAGCAAGTACTACGGCTTCTCCGACACGGACGCCGCGACGCTGTCCACCTTCATGAACGCGAGGTACAACATCCGCTGCGCGCCCCCGGCCAACGGCGAGCTCTACTCCATCTGCCTCGCAAACGAATGCCCCCTCGCCGCGCCCGACGCCAACTGCGACGTGTACAACAACATCCAGCCGTACGGCCTCTCCAACGCAACCACCCAGAGCAGCACCCCGACGCCGGTGCTGCCCACAACGTCGACGGCCTCGTCCCCCTCGTCCACTGCGGCGCCTACTGCTCCCGCTGGCGGGTCTTCCAGTCTATCGGGGGGTGCTATAGCGGGCATTGCTATTGGCGCCGCGGCCGCTTCCCTCCTCACGGCTGGCATGTGGCTGTTCTTCCGGCGTAAGAGACGGGCCAAGGCTGAGACGCCGCTCACGGCCGAGGTGTCGGATGCCAGGTCCTCGTCGGGGTTCGTGCCGCAGTCGGCGTACGGCGCGAATCGGCACGGCAGCTACTCTAGTCATAGTCCGTATGTGTTTGCCGCGTCTACGACGGACAGTCACCCGCCTACTGCGGTGGAATGGGCGCCGCCGCAGGAGCTGGATGCGGAAAACCCGCCCCGGGTTCCGATGTATTACACCAAATATGCACAATGATGGTGTGTTGATCCTCGTTTGTGTATGTCGATTACAGAAGGAATCCGGCTGATCTGTCTGAGGGCCGATATTGCGGAGCGCGAATGGCGCTGCTTGAAGCACGTAAATTCAGCCCTTGTGCTGCTACACGCCTCTTGATTGGGAAATGGTCAGTATTGGGTACATGTTGCGGTGAGAAATACGACCTGAGCGTGGCTACACAGTGTGCCTACATATATTCTTACTTGGACTGATGAGGCAACAGAGTTCTATATGCTGCGACTTGTGGATATATACAGAGCTACGTTGGGGCGGATAAGAAGCAGACACTTCAGTTTGAAGAACCTATGTGTAGCGTAGAATGTAGGAAAGCGGACATGTCAGCATCGTAGGTTATTACAGCGGAGTCAGCAGGCATTTACCCGCTGTCGGGTTATTCAACGTCATCTTTCCCGAGGCTATGCTGTATGATACAGGTGAGCAAATCCTCGTCGCCCAGAATGTATGAACAAGTGTGGACTACGTCTGTCAAATGCCATACCGGCATGTTGAACATGTTCCCTGTTTGCATGTCCATGTTTTTAGGACTGGAAGACGATTTGATGAAAAAGATTGTCAGCTAAGCGAGATGTTGGGAATTCCCTTTTTAACAATGGGAGGGAGCAACATGCGGTTAACTACACGACCGGCTGCCATGGGCGTGGAATGCAGACTTTGACCCTCGCCAGCATGTCGTCTTTTGGGCCCGAAATGCTTTTCCTTCTGGCAATATTAGGTCCTGGGAATAATACAACAAATCTCAGTCCGAAGCTGCCGCCGGGCGTTCCGATTGGGGCAGCGCAGGCAGCGAGGCAGATACCCCGGCTGCTGCACGTATGTGGCGAGGCGCACGATGGCAAGCACTGTCTTGAAGAGCGCTTCGAAACTATGCTATTGCAATGCATTGATTTGCAACATGGCGCGGCTTGAAGCGGTGGGATAGAGGATGAGCCGGGGTGGGATGAAAACAGCGTCTTATCGAGGGCACGTCCGGCTATATAACCGTTATTGGGAAGCCGAACCTATATAACATGCACGGCATATAAAGCCCACAGTATCGCACCCACTCCGCCACCATCTGAAAACCGAGCTTTCCCAGTGGAATTTCGCAATGTCTCTGCACGATGCGTGGCCACGGGAATCGGCGTCCAGCATCCGCCAACCCCGGCGGATCCGGAACGCACTGGTCGTGGAACCGCGGCGACGAGGTTACGTCGCCGCAGGTAACTGATTCAACATTGTCAGGACATATTGACAAATCTTCTCCCGGGGGCTTCGCGGCCCAATGCCTGGGCAAACTTTGTCGAGTACACAACGCGGTGAGCTCGCACACTCTATGACCATCCAGGGACTCGCTGCTGCTCAGCGCGACTGTCACCATTTCACGGGTGCGACGGCAAGTCAGAGCCGTTTGACTAAATATCCAGTCAGCGATTGCGCCATGATGAAGAGAAGATTGAAACTCATGGGCTCCAGCCTCCCCGGAGCTGCGGCCCTTGGCACTCCCCAATGCCCACTGCTCCCCCGGATAATCCAATCAAAGCATCAAGTTTCAAAGACAACCAGACCGCCGCGACGTTGACCAAGGTTCAACGTTCTCTCATCTCCATAGGACTGGGGGTTGGGGAGCCGCACGCCTTTGTATGCACAAAACGCAGCTAGTCTTCTCGAGTCGATGCCGCCCAGTTTGACGGCAACTGGAGCCGTTGCATTAGCCGACGGGGTCAATAGTTGGCGCCTATACGAATTGAATCTTCTTATATCCTGCCGCCACGGCAGCACACCAATCCGGCAGTCGCTTTTATAAATAGAGTTTCAACTCACATGCTGGCTGTAGGGGTTCGCCCACTCCTCGTCTACCCTTTCCCTTTCTGCCGCCGTACGGGCAGGCACAGCGACGTGAAACCTGCGGCATCGAAATTCCTACGGACCGCGAATAAGCGCAGCCGTTTAGAGGTTTGGTACCAGGCATTTTGCATGTGATAAACCGTCGGGCTGTAGATGCCCACCGGGGTAGGTGGTTGAGCCAGTCATGTTTCAGTCACCATGTTATTCAGCGTGCCTTTGCACTAAATAGTTCCATAGAAGATTCCTTGGGAAATTTTAGCCTGTTTAGCCAAATACACTTTCAACTATCCCTGCAGACCGTGTCATCCCATTCGGAAGCTCGAGATACGGCCGACTATATGGTCGTAAAATCGCACGGCTCGTCCAATGGGACACTAGGTAAAGGATTGACAATGCTATCCAGTCAACGGCGTCATCCCCCGCATTGTGACGGTTCCTCAGGCGATCAACCACTTGCGGTGATAACATTGAGAAAATGCCCCTAGACTCGGATCAGGAGGCCTTCGCCCTGATAAGCGAAGAGTTGCGAGGCAAGCCACCCCTGGCCTTCAATGTTGGAATACAACGCTAGCCAGGGGTCGCGTTAATGCCTCATTAAGACTTGGCCGCCGAGACTAAGACGTTTCCACTTGTTTGATCGACGATGCTTATCCGAAAGATACGAGGGGACAGTCAGTGTCCACTGTTGCGAGAGTGGACGCGCGACGCAAGTCTGTGCAAGAAGGCCCCCAGGGCTTCGGACAATACCATGATGAAATGGATAATAGATCGCGGCTTTGTTTTCATCTGAACATTTTTAAAAGTCCATCTCCGAAGCCATTGTCGCGCACTGGCGCGCTCACTCGAAATGGCGGCGACGTCATACCGTCCCGGCTGCTGGATGGAAAAAGTTGAAACCTACACCGCAACAAAGACGCGCGCGACAAACACGAGAGCCAAGTTTTTCACGTCTCTCCCCAGCGAGCACGGGGATGTGGGATTTTCAAACTGGGGAAAGGCGGCAATCAGCAATCTCGTCCCCGCCGAAAAGGGAATTTAGTTTGGCACCATCGCGATCCGTCACACCGACCCATGTCGCGGATCATTACCTGCAGCGGAAGCAATGCAGTCTCTGACTCGCGTCTTGATATCAGGCCAAATCTTGCTTCTCTTAGCTGCCGAGATATACTACATGTAAGATCAGTCACCATGACGGCATCGGCGCGCCGGGCGCTGGCCCACGTTTCATAGTCGCACGCCGTGCCATGTGCCGCTCGCCACTCGCCATTCGCTCGCTTTTACGGGTCGGGATAACTCTCGTAGAGGCTACCGAATACTAGGGGTTGAGATTGATGATGTGTAAAACAAGCTTTCCGTACGAAGACGCCACGGTGGGTTCGCAGAGTTGTCAACTTGTCGGTCTGTCTCTGCTGTACATACATACACTCTAGTTTGCTCGGTAGAAGGAGAAGAGAGCACAGACGCAGACTTTATCCTTGTCGTTGTTTTATTCTTGTCTGGTTTAAGCTTGATTGCCAATGACCTCACCGGCGTGTGGCCCGTCGAGTCAGGTTCACAAAGTTAAACTCGCACCTAGTCTCGGCCGCATCAGCTACGTCACTGTCGATATGAGCGCTCTGCTGCCTGGCGTAAGGGCTCCTCGGCCGGTCCTGACGACGAGGCCGACGGCCAGCAGCAGCGCGCCGACGGCCTCGCATTCTGGTCGGGGCTATAATAGGTTCTTACACGTTGTGAAACGAGGCCCCCTGGGCAACCACGGATAAATTGGCGGCTATTTATTAGCAAGCCTGGGGTCAGCACGATTGTTCCATGGATTGTTTGCACGCGCAGCAGCTTCGCTGAGCGCCCGACTCGAGTGACTGGTCCATCGGCTCTCTTCCGATGGGGGATATCCCTGCGGAACCGAGAGACCTTGGCATCAATCGGTCAGTCGGTTTTGACCAACTTTCATGCATGAACCAGCTCCGCTTTTGGCACAAAAATGATTCATGTTCTTGTGTGTAACTGCCCAAAGGCAGCTCTCGCCAATGCCCTCGTGCGGCATAGTGGCCTGTCATGGTGCAACCTACTCTTCGCATTACGCTTAACCATGCGGGTTCAGTGTGATGCCGTGATGCTACCTTGGTGGGGGAACCATGCAAACGAGCACTTGCTGTAGGTGTTCTCATGGATGGCCGTCAATATGCAGTACTACTCTGCTTGAAGTTCGGACGCGTGGGATGAATGCAACGCTGGATATGTAGTCCCTTTTTTTTTTCAGCCGGCCTTTACTTGAGGTTCGGACAACGTTTATAAAACCTGTTCGTCCTTGATGCGGTTCAGGTTGCTTGAGCCAGGAAAACCTCACGTCTCAGCGTGCCTTTTCCATCATTCTCCTAGCCATCATTTGCAAAAGCTGTAACCATGGGGCTTTCTGACGGAGCTGGGCTGATTTCGGCATCCGTTGCCAAGTTTGCAACCCAATTACACAACACCCCCTCCATAGACTTGTCTCCCTCACGACTCGTGCTTTTTCTGCTGATAGGCTCGGCGGCAGTCTATATCCTGTGGATAAGACAGTCGGCGCTACGAAAATTCCCTGGCCCTCCTGTCTGGCCAATCATCGGCAACCTGCCGTCCATCTATCGTCAACATGCGGAAAGGCAATTCCTTGAATGGTCAGCCGTATACGGCGACGTCATCGAAGTGCAGTTTGGAAACCTGCCAGTGATTGTTGTGAACACAGCCGCAGCGGCCAAGAGCATCTTCACCGGCAGCGCAGCAGCCTTGTCATCGCGCCCTATATTCCATACATTCCACCAGGTACGGTGCCTGTCGTCATCCCGTCCCAACCAACACCCCAACTAACAACAGAGAAACTAGCTCATTGCTGGAACCCTCGGACCTACTATTGGAACTGCCGGGTACGGAGATGCCCTGAAAAGAGGCCGCAAGGCGACGGCCGCGGAACTCAGCAAGCCCGCCGTCAAGGCCAACCTGGACAAGATTGATCTAGAGACGCGGCATCTGGTGGACGAGCTCAACTGCTACGGGTGCGAGGGACACAGCCCGGTCGAAGTCTCCAAAGTCATCAAGAGACTCACACTCAGTCTGTCCCTGGGCATCTGCTACGGCCGACGAATGTACCTCGGCGACCCCCTCACCCAGGAGATCATCTACATCGAGGACCAGATCCTCCGTCTGCGAAGCATGACGGACAACCTCCAGGACTACATATCCATATTCCGAGTGTGGCCCTTCAACACATATCAACAGGGCGCCACCGGGCTCCGTGAGCGCAGAGACGAATACGTCGGCCGGCTGAACCGCGAGATTGAGGAGAAGATGAAGGAAGGCAGCCACGAAGAGTGTCTCTACACCAAAAACTTCGACAGCCCCCATCCCCTCCCGACAAAGGAGCTCTCCACCGTGCTTCTTACCTTCTTGTCCGGCGGGCTAGCCACGGCCAGCAACACCATGCACTGGAGTCTTACGCTTCTTGCGGCACGGCCGGAAATCCAGGAAACTGCTTACAAGGCGATTCGCGAAGTCTACCCCGACAACAAGCAGCTCTTCGACTCTGTGTACAAGGACACGGAAGAGGTGCAATATATATCAGCCCTGGTCCGCGAGTGTCTAAGGTGCGACTGTCATGGTATTGTGTGCTTCATTGTAGCCGTTGCTAACTTATGTACTCCAGATACTACACGCCGTCGCGACTCGCCCTCCCTCGCTTAGCTGTCCAGGACATCCAGCACGAAGGCAGGACGATATCCGAGGGAGACACCGTCATCCTGAACACGTATGCATGCAATAGAGGTCAGTGTCCCCGTCTCCGAGATAAAAGTCGTGAGCTTACGTCCCCTAGATGCCAAGGTATACGGCGACCCGTTCAACTTCCGCCCCGAGCGGTGGCTGGAGAACCCCGATCTTCCCATTTTCAGCTACGGCCTGGGATACCGCATGTGTGCGGGCTATACGCTTGCCAATAGGGAGATTTACATTGTGCTGCTGCGCATCATTGCTAGCTTCAAGATTGGCGCGAGTACGGAGGTCGACGCTGATCCCATCACGGGGTGCTTTGATGCTGCGCACCAGGCTATGGCGCCGAAGAAGTCTGGGCTTCTTTTTGAGCCGAGAGATGCCACGGGGCTGAAAGAGCTTTTGGGAAATGCGGCTGGACGATAAGGTTTGTTTCTGCGGAGTGCCTGGGTGTTGGTAGACCGACGCCTGGGATCTAGTTGGAGGAACGGGGCTGCTAGGCTCGCGACGCAATGTGCGGACAGGTCAACTCTTGCGATGGCTGGATATGGAAAGTAGCTTATAGAGATGCCGAATTAGAGAAAATAGACATTAGAGCCTTTTTAGTCCAACCGTTTTCTGTAGTCCAATTAGTTGCTGTGCAGACGCTATTGTGTGAAGGACTTTGCCTTGAATCTGCTTTCATGTAAGGGATGAACGAATCGAATGAGACGAAACTTATCAGGACATGACATCTCGCTAGCCTTTCCATATGCATGATTCAACAACCGAATATATATACCTCAACACGTGGGTAGGTGGATTTAACTAAATTTAGTGTATATCCTTCTGTAGGACTGGCTCGAATTTAACCTTTAAAATTGCTGAGTGTCTTTTACGGCTGAAACACATAGTCCCTATATCGACTCTTAAGTAAGCTTCAAGTATTACTCCTGCCTTAACGCGTGCCTGAACAGTCCTCGCCGGGCGTGTACTTATAAAGCTCAAGTGTCTGCCGATATATATGCTTGACCTTGAAATCCTCCATAAACATCGCAATATCTCAGAATTTCGAGACGCTGGGGACATGATCAATATAGATAAGATTTACATCCTGGTATCTTGGTGAGACTTTGCAAAAGGGTCAAGCTCGTCTGCCTCGGCAGCCGAGCATCCAACCCTGGGCAGCCAGCCATTTGAAGTGAACAGCATAGGGAGTCCGTTATATAGGACCATTGGGCTCAAGATCGTTGACGGCGCCAGTGTGACGGCGCTGAAAGATAAAGTTACATCAGAACTCATCTTTGTGCAGTCCCAGGCACAATTACCTGTGTGATTGTGGAACATGGGCGAAAACCTCTGGTCTACTACTTAGCCCCAGAACAGAGGCCGCAAGAGATAACTTGATCCGTATTTCATCGAATCTGTTGGATTTCTTCCCAGGGCGTCTCCCTTTATCAATTTGGATGGAAATACGACTTTGGTTGGCGTCGCGGTCGCCGGTGGATCTTGATCTGCTTCTCGACGGAATTGTCCACGTCCAAGACTGCAATCATGAATCTATCATACTGATCCTCAGTCCATTCCGTGGTCATGAAGATAGATAGAATATAATTCGTTTCGGTGTTATCTAGCTACAAAAGATCATAGTGTCAGCAGAAGGTACTCGGGTGGGTAATGAAGTCGATGCTCCCCGTGCCACGTGAAGAAGGCGATGAACCACATGCAGCTGGTTGGATGGATCGAGAGGGCAGGGTAGGATGCACATGTCGTCTCCCGATCATGTCGAGAGACTGGATACACACCGTGCTGTATTCTGGACAGGTCAGGGCTGCCAGTGCGCTCACACCGTCAAGTACTCGCTCGACACAGTCATTGTACACATGAACCATCCATTTTGCCCCTGGCTTTGCCTCCTGCAGATTCTCAGCAGTGAATCACTCCATCCTGTCAAAGAGGTGGTCCGTGTCGAGAAGCCGCTGCATGGCATTCTTGGCGATTCACGATTGTCTCTTCAGCTTGGATGCCCAACAAACAGTCAAGAATTGTGAGCTGTCACTTAAACCCTTAGGCATGGCCGTTTGAAACCGGTGAGTGATGGCCGTGAAGGTCACGCTCTCAAGTTGGGCCAGCCAAGGGTCCATTGCGGCCGGTGCGTGGGATATCACAGCGTGAACTCGGTTCCGAGGCCATGTCCGTCACGAGTTCTTGGTTTTCCAAGAGGAAGGGGGATCAGTGACCACTGAACAGTATATATACATGAAAGGAACGCCTGTGCCTAGGGCTCCTGCCCGGTCATGTGTTCAGTTTATGTAACCTCGAGGTTTCTTTGTCGGTGAAGCCCCTTTGTTGGGCCATGACAGTCCGTGTGGCACACTTTCTCTCCGACGGCATGTGAAACACAGAATCCAAAGGCCTTTCAACCCGTTGTTCAGTGACAGTCGAAGCCACCTGCAGTCTGGCCGCATCCATCAATGCTGCATTCAGGCGTACAGCCAGCGGGATGAGCCTCCGCACTGACATGGTCATTGTTGAGCCTGGGGTTTCACGGCAATGGCCCAACAACAAAGCCAAATAAAGGGCCTTCACCGATAAAGAGACCTAGATGTTACAGAGACTGAACACATGGCCGGGCAGAAGTCCTACGCAGTGGGCACAGACGCTCCCTTTATCTATATATAGTGGTCGCTCGCCCCTTCGTTCCTCTTGGAGAACCAAGGACCTTCACCCTTTGACACCATCTTTGAAAACCGACATGGATTTTTTGGCTGCAAGCATCGCATACCGAACCGCCGTCACAAAATGCCACCCGGGGGACTGCAAAATACAGGACAAGATCCTGTATTGCTCCGCAATTCTCAAGCAGGCCGCGGCCGGGGATTCCGACATACAAGATGCGCGCATGCGCTTTCAGGCATGGCATACCAACTACACCGCTGGCCGAGCGGCCACACCCTCCCTTGACGAGCACCTGCGCGATGCCCCAGACGTTCGAGCCGCCACCCTGGAGTCTCTCGAAGATTTAGTCTCGGCATTCAAATGCGGTACATTTAATCTGTTTAGAGGATGGGATTCATGTGCATGTTCAACTTGCAGCCACGGGCCCTTGCTATTTCCTCTGTATGGTAGGCAGCTTTCCTCGGCATTGCCAGGGCTGGAGACGCTGAGGCTGACAGACACACATAGGAGCAAACAGCTCGGTAGACCGGGCGTTAATGCAAAAGGCTGTTGAGTCTCTGGAACACATCTCCATCTTCCTTGAGATGCCAGCTTCGGTCGATTGGTACAAGAAGGCCAGATATGTCAACGTTGACCATTTCATCCCAATCGACAAAAGTCACATTGACGAGCTGTTCCCAAAAGCAGACCCGGTACTCCGAGACAGGCTGCTGCAGGGTGTACTGAGTCGCAGGAGGGCTCTGCGCTACGCCCGGGAGCATAAGGAGGAATTAGCAAAAGAAGCGCCATGTCCGCAGGATGAAGAGGGAGACGAAAATGAATCATCTGATTGCGACGACGATGAGACCGCGTCCGTCATCTCGGTTTCATCATCACTCTGCTCTGATATGTCCATCCGAGTGCCCCCCATGCCGCCCACGCGCCAGGAGGGGAAGCCTTTCGAATGTCCATACTGCTGCTCAATGACAGAGGCAGAGAATTGAGAAGAATGGAAGTAAGTCGCACAATTCGAACCCTGAGACGAGGCTTCAGCCAAGAGACAAGAGACAAGATACTAATAGACAAATCCAGGAGACATGTATCTTCCGATGTGCTCCCCTACGTGTGCACATTCATTGATTGTGAAGAACTGGGCCGACTATTTGAGAGTCGCGGCGAGTGGTATTTCCACGAGCTCAGTCACCATCGGAGAACCTGGTTCTGCATCCGGGACTGCTTAGAGAAGTTTGACTCCAAGTCAGCTTTTGAAGCCCATTTGAGCGTCGCTCACGGGGAGTTGGGGGGTGTCACCCGGGCCGAGGAGCTCGGGGCGCATAGTACACGACTGCCGGAGCCGGAGACATCGATGTGCCCAATGTGCGGTGACGAGATACGAGATCCCGAACTGGTCATGGAACATATTGGTCGTCATCAAGCCCAGCTCGGCCTGTGGACTCTGCGCAGCATGGGATATTTTGACGATGAGGATGACCAGGAAGGATATGAAGAAGATGAAGAGGATGATGCCGAAATGAGTGACGATGATGACAAGGTTCCGGACAATCCGGCGCCGAGCCAAGACGCGGCCGGCTCCGATTCACCACCTCCCGGATCTACCGAGACGTGGCCTTCATTCGACCGCGAAAGTTACAAAGTAGGGTGGGTTTGCGCTTCGCCAGACGACCTTGCTGCCGCAGTAGCTTGCCTTGACGCAAGACACAAGGCAGTGCAGCCCATCCCCCGAGACGGTAGCTATTACGAGTTCGGTGAGATCAACGGACATCGTATTGTGATATGGTGCTATGGTGCAGACGGGAATCGGCAGGCTTCGGTTGCATGGCCTGCAGCTGAAATGCCATACAAGTTTCCCGGGGTCAAGGTTTATGTATCTGTCGGCATTGGCGCGCGCGTGCCGTCGAGACATGCCAACATTCGGCTTGGGGATGTTGCAGTCGGCTCTTCCGGCACGATGCACTTTGGTATGGGCCAGGATGGACTTTTAGAATTGCAGAGCCGCTCGAATCTCCCACCCCGGCTCCTGCGCAGTACCTTACAAAAGCTATTGGCAGACTCTGAGACTGGACGCTTCCAGCTCCAAGGTGATATCCAATCCATCCTCGACAAGAATCCTCGATTGCGCGACGACTACTCGCGGCCAGATTCGAGCTCAGACAATGGTGGCCGACCAGCCGTCGGACGTTCCGGCCTGATCGTTTCTAGCACCACCATGCTCACGAATGACAACTGCCCAAAGGCGGTGGCGAATACAGAAGAAATCGTCTGTTTCGAAAGCGAAGGTACCGAAATATCGGCATTGGATTGCCTGCTGATACGAGGCATCTGCGAATATGGAGACAGCCACAAGGATAAGCAGTCGCAGCGCTATGCTGCCATGTCGGCGGCAGTATATGCAAGAGCTCTACTGGGATGCACGCCTCCCACCATGATAAAATAGAGTCCAAAACATTCCTCGCCCTAAAGGATGCCTAGACATGTAACTGGACAAACGAGCAATGAAAGATGCTCCAACATGAGGGCGCTGCATCAGAGTAGCGTTTCGGACCAAAGGGCCTGTCTACTTTTCTTTTGTCTATTCAGCTCTACAAGGGAGCCCGAAATCGGCTGGAGGAATACAAAGCCAATCGTTTAAAGGAGATGTACGTTGTGTGGTTAGGACCCAACAGCAACAAAACCCAACAATGGGGCATCGCCGATAAAGGACCTTGAGGTTACAGACTGAACACATGACCGAGGAACCCTAGGCACAAAAGTTCTTTTCATGTATATATATTTGTCACTCGTGCCTTTTTTTCCAAGGGGAGAAGGAGGGACGTTTGACATTCTACGAGATTTTTGTAGAATTCAGTCATTACTGCTCCAAGCCCTTGTCACAATGTACGTCTGTGTGCTCCGTGATGAAGAACCCCTGACCTATAGGCAGACACGCAAACTAAAGCCAGCTGCCATCTCGAGCTGGTCGCGATGATATAAACCACAGCGCTCAAGTTACCAGTACCCTCGTGATACACACGTGTAAAGTGATAGGAACTGGTCTACAGTACAGCGTGATGGGTGAGTGGAATAGTGATTATTAAACTCCAAGACTTAAATGACACATATAGAGTGTTGTTGTTATAAGGTGAAATAATAGTAAGTAGTTAATAATATAGCTGAAAAGGTTAAGCATTATGTTGAAACAACTAATCGTGTTAACTAATATAATGCTTATTATGAATATAACGCCATTGGCGGTTGCGTTCAGAAGGGGAAGTTGTATATAATATGTTTAGGAACAGGACTAGGACTAGGCACTCGACCTGCTGCTTAACAAGATTGTATTCTCTGCCTCTCCCCGTTCTCGTCTCGGCAACATGGCAGTCTCGACACATCCTGATTCTTCCGTCTCATGACCTGGAGAAATAAAGAGCCTATTCACCTCGTCGATGGTTCATTTCCACCAGAGCAGTCCTGCTGCTGGCTAGTCGAACTAGGTTCCATCGGCAATAGACCACCAACACTTGCAGCTACGATACCAGGCATTCCAACAGCCGAAAACATGGGTGAAACCGGCTGCGACTTTGAAGAAACCACCGAGTTACTCCTATCTTCGGGCTTAGTACCAGGATGGAGCTTTCGTCGCTGATGATGCGATGACTTGACCGCATGAGGCACCCCCAATGCCTCACTGAAGGCGCGGATGCGACCGCCCCTGACCTTGCGCAGGAAGTCGAGGTCATCCCTGATACCTGCAAAGACGGAGTTGTATCCCACCGGGCTGGCAGATGGCGCTTTTTTGTCGTTTCCCTTCCTCTTCAGCGGCACACGCAGCCACCGTGGCCAATTCTCCCTCATCCTGTCGCCACAGCTCCGTAAAATGGCATCAGGAAGCAGCCGTATCAAAATACCCACAGGGATGGAGCCGAAACCAAGGCCAACCGAGATGGCCCATTGCTCCCCGGTCAGCCGGACGACGACAAATGCCGCACCGCCCACGTAGATGATGACCAACTGGCCCGCCACCATGACGGACATCATCACCATGAACAGCCAATTGCGGTGCAGGCCCTCGAATATGTTGAGCTGGTTATCAATGCGCCGGCTATTGATCAGCTTGAAGATCTGCATAAACACGAAGACGTTGAATATCAGCGTCCGTAGCTGAGCCTCGGGATAGCCTAGGAAACCAGGACCCGCAAACCACAGCACGAAACAGACAACCAGCTGGTAGACGGACTGGCCAATAATCATCTTCCACATGGTCAGGGTGATGAGAGAGGCGCGCCGCGGCTCAGGCCTGCGGCGGAGAATACTTCCTGCCGGCGGGTCGGTCGCAAGGGCAAGGGCAGCAAAGGTGTCCATGATGAGGTTCACCCAGAGCAGCTGCACGGCGTTGAGGACCGACGTCTCGTTGCCGTCAGATACGGCCGAGACAAAGGTGACGAGGACCGCTGTGATGTTGACGGTGAGTTGGAACTGTAGGAATTTCTTGACCGAGTCGTTGATTGCGCGCCCCCAGCCGAGAGCCTTGACGATGGACGTAAAGTTGTCATCCATCAGGATGATATCCGAAGCCTCCTTGGCCACTTCGGTCCCCGTCATGCCCATGGCAAACCCAACGTCGGCGGCTTTGAGGGCCGGCGCGTCGTTGGTCCCGTCTCCTGTTACGGCGACAATCTCGCCTTGGTCTCTGAGCAGCTTGACCAGAGTGCGTTTATCGTCTGGGCTAGACCGGGCGAGGACACGGATATCCTTGGCCGCGGTTACTTTCTGGTCGTGAGGTAGTTGGCGGAACTGTTGGCCTTCCATGACCAACCCTTGCTCTGGTGGCCGCGTCGTCAAGATGCCACATTCTCTGCCGACTGCTCTGGCTGTTTCGACATTGTCGCCCGTCACCATCTTGACTGAGACTGATGCCGTTCGACAGTCTTGGACTGCAGCAGGAACTCCTTGTCTCACGGGGTCGCGAATCCCTACCACGCCCATCCAGAGCATGTCCTGAAGCACATCCTCCAGCGTGATATCGCCACTGCCAGTCACTGTGTCATTTGTCTGGGGTCTGGGAGGCGGCCACTGCTCGAGGTCACGGTACGCGAGAGCCAGAGTCCGCAGCGACTGCGCTGCAAAGCCGACTATCACGCTTCGAATGGCATCCTTTTGATCCTGCAATAGCGGTGCCCGAGATGCAACTTTGGTCCAGTCATCCATCACGCCACTACACTTCGCCAGCACAACTTCAGGCGCGCCTTTTACAAAAAGTCGATACGTGGTCTTGTCCTTGTGGTTCTCAGTTTCTGGCAGCCGGATCACGGCTCCCATACATTTACGCCGCGAGTTGAAAGGGAAGAGCTGCTCAAGTTGGCAATTGGCACGCTCGGTAAGAATTGGTCCCAGTCCAAAACAATGACGAGCCCAATCGAGCAGCGCCGTCTCTGTTTTCGTCCCAACAAACACCATTTTACCCTTCTCCTCGCGCTCGAAAGCGGTCGTGTTGGCAGCCACAGCCGTCTTCAAGAGCTGTTGAAACTCGGCGTCAAGCCTCGACGACAGCTGTTCCAAAGGGATCAAGGTCTGCTGCTGTCTCGCAACTTGTGGCCCCTTATCTTGCTCTTTTGTTTGTATTGGTGCGTCACCGGCTGGTTCGGGCACCGGGTCACCATGACCAAAGACCAATCCCTCTCGACCGCCGAGTGCCCCCGAGACCACGGTCATGGCGTTTTCCGTCAACGTGCCCGTCTTGTCTGAGCAAATGACGGTGGCGTTTCCCATTGTTTCGCACGATTGAAGATGGCGAACGAGGTTGTTATCCCTGGTCATGCGCTTCGTGGCAAACGCCAACGACAGTGTCACCGCCAGCGGCAAGCCCTCGGGGACCGCAACGACGATGATGGTAATGGACGTGATGAGGATCTGGAGGAAGTCTTGTCCCTTTTGCTCCGGAGACTCCTGGTTGCTGGGCAATCTAGCTAGGAACTCAAACAGGAGCACGAGGAAGAGCAGACAGCCTGCTCCGCCGCCGAGCTTCGCAATGTACCCTAAGAAGCGGCATGAGCCGGTTTATTCCCAAGATTGCGGCACGTTCTCTAGACGCGGACAGTGGATGCTTACCGGCAAGTACATTGAGCTTGGACTGTAAAGGCGTGAGTCCGGAGTCTCCTTGCAGCGACATCATGGTCCGGCCGTGACTCGAATTCGGTCCCACGGATGTGATGAGGAACGAGCCAACTCCGTCCAAAACCTTGGAGCCAGAAATGACAAACGGATCCAATTTTTTGGTATCTGGAGCTTCTTCACGGAGAGCCTGTGAAACATCCTCCGCCGGGACCTTCTTGACCAAGTCTGATTCCCCCGTGGCCGGGGACTCGTCACAACTCAGACTGTGGCCGTCGATGAAGACACCGTCCACGGGAACGACATCCCCTGGTTCCAGGAGCATGACGTCGCCGACAAGCACGTCATGAACAGAGATGGTCATAGGTCTACCGGAGCGGATGACCTTGACAAGGCGATCCTCCTTCTTCACGTTGAGTTTTCGAAATTGCCGCTCCTTCTGCCAATCGTTGAGCGCGCCGGCCACAACGACAATGGCAATGGCGACAATGATGGCCACTCCTTCAACCCACTCGACCTTGGCACCTTGATGCTCCGTTTGACCAAATGTTTGGTATAGCCCAAGAGCAAGAGAGATGACGGCCGCGATGCAGAGAAGTATGAGCACTCTGTCTTGCAGCGCAATCCAGGCTAGCTGAAGAAACGACTTTGACTTTCGCTCTGGCAGCCGGTTTTCGCCAAAGACTCGCTTCCTGTCGGCAAAGGCGGCGTCTGGTCCATCCTTTGGTAGAACAGGCGGTGGATTCGGATCATGCTGGCTGTGCGTGGGGGAGCCATGGGATGGGAGAGTCGACGTTGCCTGGTCAAATGTGATCGGGCTGGAAACATGTCGCTCGTCGACGCTCAGGCCACCTTGGCGATGGCTCTGGAGGCCCTTTTCAAGTCCGGGGAGTCCTCCTAGGGCTACGAAAGCGGCGAGACTTTTTGGATTTATAAGCTTCGCCAACTGGCCGGGGCAGAAGGCGAATGGGTTGTTTTCGATATTGAATAATGCTTCTTCACCGGGATCAGGCCACAGAACCGAGGCACTGGACTTGTTTATATCATGCAAGGGGCTCAAATTATCCCCTGTACGTCTGTTACTAGAATCGCCGTCGGAAATCGTGGGCTTGGAAGAGCTCCGAGGGCTGCTTGTCGGTGTCGGGGTAGGGACGTCTAGAGTATTGGACGTGGCGTTCGACCGGGATTGTAATGCGGATGGATTATCTTCAGAAACACTTAATAATAGTTGCCATTGAACTGGGAATTTCAGATTCAGTACCTCCATGGTTATGCTGAATGGCCGAGACGTCGACCCTAATGGCAGGGGCAAGCGGCCGCTTCAAAATCTGCGACATGTTTGACGAGGTGAAGCCGATGCTTCTCACGCCATGATGCTATTGTCGTCAGGTTGTAAGGGGGGCATGATGATCAATGTCTGCAAGGTCTGGCGGGACATTTTTCATCATACTGGTGGCGAACGCGGCGACAGTGGTCATGCCATCATGCGCTCCTCGCCCCCAGTCGATTTCCGTGCTAAGTGAAGCCTTTGGACCAAGCGTATATTAAGCCTTGTGCCACCGGCTTGTCAATTCCTGTTTGGGCGTCTTGGCAAACTATGTTGCATCGTTTGCGACGAGCTTAAGAAGCGGGTTGTGGAGGCGCAGTCAAGACTCAAAAGCCACAGCGTGCATCACCTGGTCCCAGGCAATGTAATGTCACAACGGCCAGAAAGTCTGGAATGCAATAGATTGGCTGTGAATAACAAATTTGGAGAGAAACGAAGCATCGGCTTGACACCTTGGGCAGACGACGTCAGTCCAGTCTAGTATACGGGCCACCCATCCAAGGTAACACAGCCAAAGTCGTCGTCGGGCGATCTGATTCGGCCCCCAGTAAAGATATGTGCAATGAGAGTCGGATTATTTGCAGCTTGAAAGTCAGGTTGGGTTTGACTGGGAGTGACTCGCCGGGGATCGCGCTTTACGTGACCAGCTGGAAACCACGTGCTCAGAGACTTGACATGCTTGAGTAACAGCCACGATTATGCAAAAGGAAGACGAGAGGCAGTGATGTAGGCTTGGTTAATTTTCGTTCGGGATCGCCTTCGTTGAGTGCCAGAAAGAGCCAAAACCACAGCTTATGCGTATATATAATTGTGTAGAGGACTTTGCGAGTGTCCAAAGGTGATTTGGGGTTGTACTCAGCTTATATGCGACACTTTTACAAACACGGCATCCAGAATGAAGAGTTTAACAAATTGTGCATCCTCTCAGCTAGTATGGCTGTAACACGTCGTTCAAGAAACACGCAAAGAATCAATATAGGAACCAACTACCTAAATAACGTAACTAAACGTATTGTCCTGCCTGTAGGTCACAACTATTCAAGGGCAATCAGACAGCGGAATAATATGAGTGCTTTTCCGATGTGAATGGTGTAGAATCCAGAGTCACCGCAGACTTTGTAAGCAGCTTGTGTCCCTTTTTCAGCCGCCAATTCAACTTGGTTTGCCATCGAACTACTCCCGACCGAATCCTCCAATCCCCAGGCACCAACAGCTCCTCTGGCACCGTGTCGAGCAAATGTTCCGCTTGGTCCACTGTCAAAAGGCGATTTCTCTGCATATGATCAATTGCTCTCGCGAGGTGTTCAGGGTCCAGCACCCTTCGCTTCTCCCAAGGAATAGGATTTCGCTGCCAGTCAAAGACCTCATTCTGGACTTACTGAGACGCCAGGCAGAAGGGAAGTTCCAGTAGACCCTTAAGCTCATACGCCGGTCCTGGGGCTTTCGTTGCTGGTTATCTATCTCCGTCTTGCCTCGTTTAGGAACAGAACTAGATGCGATGATGGATTAGTTGTACCGAAGTAAAACGATGGCTTCGTCAGGCTGTACTCACGCATCGTTTCTTGATGGCGAATGAAAAGTTGACAAGTTGCGGCTACTCTTGATTTTTCTTCACAGGCGTCGCTTCTTCCATACATGTGACATGAACATCATTTTTATGCTTACGAATAAGGTGTTAAGGATACAGGAGGTCCAGAGAGCAAGCTGCCAGCGTTCTGGCGTGGGCGCTCGCATCTAAAGGTCCAAGTGGCGGATTGGGGCGGCGCCAGAACCAACACCAGAAATCCCCCAAAATACCCGTGTAATAATTTCATCTACGCTTCATATGAATGTTGCTCCTCTGATCTTGGGGAACTTGCCGTTGCATCGAGGTTGAAGGTTCGGCGGCGTACCACCAAACACTATTTCTTCATCGGGCACGACAAGTCGAAGTCTTCGAAGCCATTTGGCAAGGAAGCATAACGAGAGACTTGATTCCAGTCCAACGGCAATTCCAGCGGTTATTATTCATGACAGTCGTGCGGCTGAAATGTGTGGGCAGTGGTGCAACAGCAGGCCATGGGGTATTTGAATAGCTGCTCTCGAAGTCGCCTTCTTTCTTAATCCACATAGTCAACGCCTTGATCGAGCCTCATTTTCTAGCACTGCTCTGTCAGGCTATTGTTCTGTATGCCATAAGAGTCATGGCCTGACAGGAAGGCGTCCTATGCTTTGTAAGTCATCCCAATACCTGGACAGCTCCGGTTGACCGGGCCCGGGGCCAGTCCAGATCTGGTATGGCGCCCGGGTCCTTGCCACCGTGGGTCACCGACTGCCGGCATCCTTATCCCGGATTCCCGACGCTTTTCGCCTGCGACTTGACGTCATCTTTGACATTGGCACCAAAGATTGAGGGTTATTGAGCGGTGAGAAAGGGCTGCGATTTGGAGGGAGTCGGAATTTTCTGGGACCCTGGCGTCCAAGAGTGTTGTATATAAAATGAATTTGTGCAAGGTATTAATAGCCGCGAGTATTTTGTCCCGATGACTCCGAATCCGTACATCGTTCCACAGGACAAAACGGCTTATTTACCACACGTATCTCGAAATAGAGTTTAACAAAATATAAACGCGGTAATAACAAAGACTCCGGCTGGGGCGGCTGGTGATGTTGCGGTTGTTGGGAGATGTACGATGACTGTCAAAGGCCACCCTAGAGAGAGAGCCAAGATGTGCACCCTAATAATATGGATATCGCGGATATACAGCCATGGACCGGTATTACAGGATATTTTGTCTCCACGGCTCAAGGGTCAAACCCAACCACCACTCTGACAATAACGCAGAGAGCGCTGGCACCAAGGGCGTGCCTTTTTGCTGGCGCTGCCAAAATGGGAGCACATGGTAGACGTTAGTACATCAAACAGTCACAATCATTATTCTAATAAGCAAGCGCCGAAAGCAAGCAGAGTGTCGCAAGACCTGAGCACAACGCGAGACACACTTCTTTGAGGACAAACAGTTCGCCGTAAAACCAACATCTCATAATATATACAAGCCTTGACTTGGGCAGCTGAGCCGAAAGATGTTCAAACCGCGTAGCAGCTAGACAACGACGGCCTTATCGACTATAAATGCCCTCCTTGGAAAATTTTGTTCAAGTACATCACGGGATATAGGACGGTAGATACACGTGAGTGATTAAGGTATGTGCGATTGCAGAAAAACAATAGACTCGACGCCTTCTTGCGTCCAAACGACAGATCCAGTCTTTAGCAAAAAACCTTCATCCCAGCATAAGTACCATGTGCATCTGATTTTGATGATGGCGCCTTGCCAAAGATGCAGTCCAGCGACTCGCGGCCGTTGCACCTATACGTCGTGGCTTCGGTGGGCTTATCAGCAGACTGCCAGTACTCGGTCCTAGGGTGAGTAAACCCAAGAAAGAAAGGGGGCAAGTGTGGAACAATGTCTACTACAAGTCAGTACTACCATCCCACCGTATTGGACAGGCAACGAAGCGCCGGTTTGGACGTCTTGTGCGCGGCCAGCACTTACCATCATAGTGCGTCACACGATACGCAATGCCGGCATTCGAGTTTGACGCGCCCGCCAGCTTGTCAAGGTAATTGGCAAATCCTGCGTTCCCGACCCTCGGCGCGCCATAGGTGATGACCTGCGTGACATTCAACGGCTTTGGCTTCAAGCTGCCAAAGGCAAGCTCCGCGAGGGCGCCTCCGAGGCTGTGGCCCACGATGGTGACCGAGTAGCCTGGATATGAGTGCAGAGCCGACTCCAACCCGCGCTCCACCTGGTCGACGATTGAATCCCAGGCAGTCAAGAACCCGTGATGCGCTTTGCAGGACTGGCAGGACTTGTAGTCAACCAGACGCCAGTTTTCATCCGTCTCCCAGTCCTGTTGGCTCTGGGTCCCTGGAATAGCTAGAATCAACTCCTTTCTGGAATCGAGTCGGTAAATCATAGCCTGGGTGTCGGTGGTGGTTTCATTGACGTAAAGCTGCTCGACCACGCCTTCCGCAGGCTTGTGGACGCATGCCGTTGCAGATCCTGGAAATTGTGCGTAGTAGCTCAGTTTCTCGTATACGTCAGAGGAAGCTAGGCGATATTAGTGCGATGCAAATTTTCAAAAAAGTACCGAGGGGCGCGACCTTGTGTTCGAGGAGGACCCTGTTCGAGGACGGCCGCTATCGCAGCCGCTTCGCTCGGGATGTCTGCGGGAAGACCCTTTTCCAGGATCTTGATTATCCCGGCGACATCTTTGAAGAAGTCTCCCGGAGCCCCCCGCTCAAGAACCTTCGCTACATCGTCCGGTGTCCCGTCGATGTTGCTGATGCTATTCGACACGGGAGTGGCCAGGGCGAGCGCCACAAAGGGCAGCCCGAGTATGACGGAGCGCATCATGTTTCTCTGTAGAACAAGGAGAAATGCACGTCGGCAAACACCGACATTCTACGGATCACGGTTCATCTTTAAGTACTTTCGGCGGGAGCACGGAGCAAAGCCGAGGCCCCCTTTCAAAGACGTTCGTATCCAATTTGCAAGGGGCAGACTTGTTTGGTTCCAAAGAAGGCCATGACACTAGTTCGGATGAGGAAGTTGGCAAATTTGCAAAATAGAGTCAGAGCGTACGCAAGACCGGCAAATCCGTGTCAATTCGTATAACTGCCCACATTGCTCCGTAGTATCCGACCTGAATTGCTCGGGCCGCAGCGTTTTTTGCTCGGGGCGCAGGAGTAAGTCTGATGGGAGCTGTAATGACCCATGAATTCATACGCTCACACCCCTGTTGCTACATCTTTCTATGGCGTAATTGCGTAGGAAACAACGCCAAAAAAAACCGACGCGGCCACAGCTGCTGCCTTTCCTCTTTGTTTAATGCGATAGATTCAGTCAGCAGCGTAATGGCGTTTAGATCCTGCCCGGCGCTGTGTCATTGAGCAATTCATGTAGTTCCATGAGCACATTCTCAATGAGGGCAATCTCCACCATATATTTGTACTAGAAATGTACCCTGGGGCGTGACAACGTGGCCGCTAGTCCAAGACTGGTAATTCACTTTCAGGTACCAGACAATTCGACGCGCAGACATGAGGCTGCGCACGGCTTATCAGATCCACGCAACCGCACGTTTTGACCTCGCCAAGCGTGGTAATCCATTTCCTCAGCTGACAAAGAACAACTTTATTTTTTTTTCTTTTTTTCAGCCGTTGGGTACATTATCATTGCCGTCGGATGCAACAGTCCAGGTCTGTTGTACGAGCTGCATCACTAGTTCAGGCACACCGGCTCTGCCCGGCTCAGGTCTATTTATAACGTCTGGTCTTACATGTACATAAAGTATACGAATGGATCCCTGAAGTTTCTCCAGTTTTTATTGGCCTTGCTTTTGAAAACACCAAAATGCAGTATCTTTCAGTAATGTGAGCGGCACTGGATTACTGAGCATTTGTTACACGGAAATGGCTGGTTACACAAGGGCTACGGTCACGAGACCTAGGGCAAAGTCCCTCACCGACTTCTTGTATAAATAGACGGCTTCGGTCCCTCAAGGCCTTAAGGAAAACCAAGGACCTTTGATACCAAAGACTATTATTAGATGAATTGAGTAAATTGCTCCAAGCTAGGCCCTTGTCACAGCATTCGCCTGCTTCTTCCAGCAAAGACTACAAAAAGGCCAAGTTGCTCAGGATTAGTCCTCTTTCGCGAGTCTAATTGGCAAAGTTACAGAAGGCCGTTCAAATCATTCTCAAAATATACACTACAAAGTGGGCTCCCAGATACAAAATGTACTAATGCCTATATTTGACCTGGCAGGTCGACTTTTCTGTCGTCAAAGTGCAAGGCCGCAGCTGGTGCATAAAATCGCAGGCTCTGGCTTATCAAAGATAATCAAGTGACTGGAGATGGCCAAGATGTTTGTATAGCAACTCTAGTGCCGTTTCTAGTTCCGCTAATTGGCGTAAGTGATGAAAGAAAAGATGCTGCCTTTGCTCTCTTGGCATTCTCGTTGTCACATGGAAAAGGCCGGTTACACGACGGCTACGGTCACGGGATTAGGGCAGAAGGTCCTCACCGACTTCTTGTATAAATAGACATCTTCGGTCCCTCAAGGCCTTGAGGAAAACCAAGGACCTTTGATACCAAAATTGTTATTTGTGACAAGGGCTAGAGGCTTGGAGCATTTGCTCAATTCATCTAATAACAGGCTTTGGTGTCAAAGGTCATTGGTTTTCCTCAAGGCCTTGAAGGTCAAAGACGTCTTTAAATACAAGAAGTCAGTGAGGACCTTCTGCCCTAATCCCGTGACCGTAGCCCTTGTGTAACCGTGTGATATTGGCCCATTTCCGTGTGACACAAGCTTCCCCCCTTTTCTAGCTTAACCTCGAGCTGTTATTCGGGTTATAATAATAATAATAATAATGATGATGATGATGATGATGATGATGATGATGATGATGATCCGCAGGACCTGGTATCAGGTATAATAACCAGCGCGAAAATGCTCCTATGACCTCCGCAGGACCTAGTCAGGGTCAGATATCTGAATGCTAGCGCTGTAAGGCTATAACCTCCCGTAGATTTAGTCAGAGGCAGGAATACCTGCTTGCTAGCGCAGAAAGAGGTTCTTTACATCCTTGTGATTTCGCAGAGGCTGGTTGCTTACTAGAGGATGGAAGGATTTATACCTTTAATAGAAGACTATCATTTGTGATAAGGGCTTAGGCTTGGAACAAGGTTCGTATTCAGCAAATACTTTGCTTTAATATCAAAGGTCCTTGGTTGTTTCTTGAAGCCCTAATAGCGGAAGACCTTTATTTATATTAAGAGGCGGTGAGGGACCTTGCCCTAGGTCTCGTGATCAGAGCCCTTGTGTAACTATCGTCGGTTCAAGGATCGGCCCGTGCCTTCATAGCAACGTGTCATCCGTGTAACACTCGTGGTGTCGACTACTTCTGCTACCAACAGCGTTGTAGAAGCAACGTACCCAGGTAAAGGGAGACGACTTGAACTTATAGAGTGGTAAAATAGGCATTTAGGAGTGAATTAGTCCATTTTATTTCACACCAACTGAGTGGTATGAGTGATGGCAACTATTTCAACTAGTTGATACGTGTAGTCTCGCCTGGGACGCCAAGGACCGTCTCGACCAATATTCCTGGCGTCTTGCTCCTCACGAAATTTACAATTTGCATTTGTGTCCTGGTCCATGTGTCCTTTCCTCCGTGGCCATTAAGAACATACCACGCCTCGCTTCCCTGGCCACTGTCTGAACGCATTGCAGTGACACAAACATAAATCTCCTTGGCCGTATTGTTGACTACTGTGATGCCGCTCATTTTGTCTATCTCAAATGTTAGCGATTTTTGTTAATTGATACATGACAACTTACTTGCAGTGAGTGAATGCCCACTAGTCTGAGATGTGTAGTGATAATGCTCGAAATAGTACCGAGTATAGCGAAATCTCGGATGTGAGTCAAGCTTGATGGTTGAGTCAGAAAAGAGTCCTTGGTTTTCCAGAGATAGGAGGGACGAGTAACCACTATATATACCTGACGGGAACGGCTGTGCCCAAGGTTTCCACCGGCTCATGTGTTCAGTCTGTGTACTGAGTAGCCTCGAGGTCTTTTGTCGGCGATACCACTTTGCTGGGCTTTGTCGTTGGTCTTGGCCGTGTAGCAGTGATTGATAGCAAGGCACTCGGCCTCGTGTAACCACACTACTCCTTGTCCGCGTCATCTCGCTCTCAGTCAATGTCAGTCATATCCCCAGTCGATCATTCATCTCTTCAGTCCAGGTCGTATTCTGAGTCAGTCAAGGTCGTATCCTCTGACACCAAAATGTGAGCGGCAAGTCTTTTGCTACCCCTCTTCCGGCATCTTGAATGCAGAGTCTGAGTAGTGAGTCTTGATCACGACTCACGGCAAGTCTTGTGGCGAGCTGGATTGCAACCTTGAGACGATATCATGCTTGCAAATCATGGATCGAAGGTGGTGTGGCCATGTTCAACTTCTCCATTCATGTACTGCGTGCCGAGCACCGAGTGCACAATATCGAATTGGTCCGGCGCCACTGTCATGTCACGCATAATATCAAATTGATACGTCATGTATCTGGACGGTGGATTGGCATGCAGTCTGCCACGCTGGCTTTCTTCCTGCATGTCAACCTCTCAATCCCTCCCAAGCCTCTACTAAGCTATCGCTCGATTACGGCATGACCTGACTTTTTGCTTCCATCCACCTTGAGTCCGTAAGAAAGAGGAGCACAGCTAGCTCTGCTCAGCTAGGTACCAATTGTTCCCATGGCTCTGTTGCTTACCTCAGTTTCCATATTTATACTATACCGACTTTTGCCATCAAGGTTCTAAAATTCAAGTCTAGTAAGACGTTTCAACTTGTTTATACTTGAGATATAAACTAATTACAATTTTACTTATTCCCTCATAAAATGACTCTCAAAGTGCTTTCACTTGAGGATCCAAACAGCAAGTATCTCTCATGCAAGCCGAGCGAAGACGGCTGGTTCTTTAACCTGGTTGACCTAGACCTTTCCTACAAGTTCTTCGGGGTTTTCTTATAGTTCCAGAAGAAGTTACTTAAAAGGTTCTAATTGAAAGTTTATTAACCTTCATGGGAACGGGTTCTGGTGTGACGGTACCCGCATTAGAGTGGGCTTTACCTTCTCTGTTACGACTCTAGCTTATCAGCGGCAAGTACCTTGGTAATATTATCCGTAACAATATAATTACCGCTAGCGACACTACCACTATTTTAGAAATCAAGGCAATCTCGTTTTACAGTTTTCATGTGAGCGTGTTATTATCCGTTGCCGCAATTACCTCTAAAAACGGAGACTCTCTCTCAAAATTACCCGCCCTCGTGGAGGAAGGGTCCGTCGGTGTGGAAATGATAGCATTATTATATTATTATGCAGAGGCTAAGACGCCCATTGCCTCCATCATTTCTCTGCCTTTTCGTGCCAGAGTCAAGATGACGGTGGCCTTGATCGGACCCCTAACGCAGTTATACGGATTACCCTCGGAGAAGCATTCGTAGAAACTCTTACAACACCCCCACTCATCAAGCGTGGCGGTGTGGTTGGGGTGGACGTATACGGCAGAGCATAGCAGACATGGGCTTGGAGTACTCGGACAACTTGCAAAGGATCAAAAAAGTTCAGAAACGCCATCGGGGTTTGATGACGCACACATACAAGGCGAGGGAGCAAAATCTCGCTTATCCGCGCAAGCCCTTGCCTTATTTCTACCTGAAAAGGCTGCATGAAAGCAGCGTGGACCGTGAAAATGTCCAGTGGCAACATCGGTATCTACAGGCTGGGCAGAAGGCGTCATCGCTGCTACCCAGTCAGGCACACACTCTAGGAGAAAGCCCTAGTAGAACAGTAACACAGCAGAGGGCGTACGAAGATGGCGTCGAGATGCAAAATCCTGCGACTTGCAGGGGAGATTTTGGCCAAGATTGTTGTCAGAGAAGCTGAGGCTCCTGAGCTATGGGCGTCTGAGAAATTAATGTAATTTGTCTTCTTGTCAAAGATTACCTGATCTGGCGAGCTGACAACATGTGTGTATGAAGTCGCGATTTATAAAGCCCCAGCTGCCGAAAAGTCAATCACTACAACTCCGAATCTACATGCTAGAAAAGTCAAGTATTATACGAATACTATTTCATGACTAGAGAATACTTTCAGTAAGAGGGTACAAGACGCTGAGCCCTGCGTGCGTGGAATACATGTTAGAACTTAATAACCGGCATAGTTATGCCAACGAAGCATTCGCCTCTTGCGGAAAAAGTGCCTTTTTAACTACCCATGCCAGGATATCAATAAGTAAACTGCTCTTTTTGCTAAAGATATATTTTCACAGCTAGACTGCTACGAGTTAAAAGAAAAATAACGGCTAAAAATAACACAGGACTCAATTCATGCCAAGGAAACTACCACGATAGTGTGGCTGGACTATTAGAATATATGAGCGGAGAGATGAGAGAAAGCAAGGATGCGGCCCAACGCTAGCGTATATCGTCATGCAAAAGGCATTCAAGCTCCAGCTCATGCATCATTTGTGTCGCAAGAATATAGCCACCCCCTTTAGTCTTCTATAGCTCTCTCGTGAGGACTCCTTAAACTGATCTACCTGGAATTAGCACTTAGTAATCCTTTCTCTAACACTTATACACTTGCTCTTGGCTGTACCATCCAAGGTGATAGGATGTGATGCCCCTTATCGCCAGAGCGTTGCAGGGCTCATGTTGGTTGCGTTCTGCCGTGGAAGGTCCCGGTCAATAGCAATGCGTGGATATGGTACCGTATCTTCAAGGAGACTATTGGCGTGGTCGTTAACATGATAGGTTCTACACACCATGCAAGCATTGTGGAGATCTTGCCGATATATTGGACCAATACTACGACGTCGGAGTTGCATTGGCCGAGAGGACAGTGCCTCGTCAGTTCCTGGTTGAGAAATGATTGAATAATAGAGAAATATTATATAATGACACTGCCACTTATAGTATGCTTCTGCCAATACTAGGTATATAGGCGTAAGTACTTTAATAAATATTTGGAAAGCGCATCATTACCCTGTGTAGAGTAGTGTACGTTCTCCATGCTATTGCTCGTAAATAGATCCGGGCGTCTTAGCAAGGGTTAAATGTATTCTCATCATCGAGACCATGGCAGGCTCGATTGAGTGCCTTAAATAAGCTGTGTCATAATTACTACCCTTGTTTTCATTCTATGACTATGTAGTCATGACTCCATACTCCATACTAGTATAGTTGCCTTGTGGGTTATTTTTAGATGGATCGTGAACGCCGTTCAGATCCGCTCAACTCCGCTCAACTCCGTCAATGCCGACATGACCAGCCAATGGGTGTTGAAGGCGTCTTGCATGATGGGGTGTCGCCACAACGTACATTCGGAAGCTCCAAGTATAAAGCGCTTGCTTCAACTACGACAGTCTGCTCTTCTCCTCTCTATACTACAATTTTCATGGCAGAAGACACGCGCACAAGGAATCACATAATCAATTAATACACTGGACAATTACAATATACCAAAGGATTGAATCATCATGGCATCTACCCAGCACAACAGCTACAGTATTGGCCATGCTCTTCCCCAGGTGCAGCATCATGAATGGCGAACGGCCGAGAACAGCGCTGCCCATCTCATTCCGCACCTCGAAACAAGCGCGTCCCAGAATCCGCACCTCAAGCTGCTAGACGTGGGCGCCGGGTCGGGCACCATCACCGCCTCTCTGGCAAAGTACATGCCCGAGGGCCAAGTAACGGCTACAGACATCTCGGACGACATTCTACAGCGGGCACAGTTTCACGCAGCGAAGGAGGGCGTCAAGAACATCAGCTACCAAAGGGCGAGTGTCTATGAGCTTCCCTTTGCCGAATCGAGCTTTGACGTCACACACGCGCACCAGGTCCTCACGCATTTGGATGCGCCCGTCGATGCCATTCGCGAGATGCTGCGGGTGACCAAGCCAGGCGGAATTGTGTCTCTCCGGGAAGCGGACTTGCGCATGTGGTGCTTTTGGCCAGAGGTGCCGGCTCTGCAGCGGTTTCACGAGCTCAACCTTGAGCAGCACATTTCCAACGGGGCGAGCGGCACGGCGGGGCGGGAGCTGCTTTCCTGGGTGCTGAAGGCTGGCGCCAAAAGGGAAAACGTCGAGATGAGCTTTGGGACCTGGTGTTTTGGCTCGGACCGAGATCGAAAGCCATGGAGTGAGTGCATCGCACAATGTCGATCGAGTTTGGCCGCTAATATTTTCTGCCTAGGTGATTCCATGGTGGAGCGTCTGCAGAGTGGTCCGGTGTGGGGGAAGGCGCTGGAAAACGGAACTGTGAAGAGGGAGGAGGTTGAGGAAATGGTGGATGCTTGGAAGACGTGGGCAGCGACAGAAGATGCAGTTTTGGGCATCGTGAATGGCGAAGCAATTATCCGCAAGGCATGATGGATTGCCGATGCATCTAGCTAGCTACCAGTGTCAGTTGTTAATATGGAGCTTGAAATAGAAACGGTCAGAATACACAAATGTTGTCGCGCGAGTGATTTTAATGGCGCCGTGCTGATTGACGATGATGGTCGAGAAGATAGATGGTGGTGCATGGTGATGAGAATCATGACAAGGTGGGGCAGAAGCGCGTGCCACCTCCAGTCAATGCTCTTTACGCGCGCAACACCAAAAAACGCGTCTGCAATCGTCGCGTTCCAGCTCATTGACCCTGGCTTGTCCCACCTCCACTCCGTTACCTAGGCGCCCTTCAAATGTTGGCCATTTTGACCTCGCATCTTTTCTTGCCCTGCATAATCACGACTTCCATTGCTCTTGCATTTTCAGCACCGCGTCATACTGCACTTCCAACGCAACTTTTTTTTTCACTTTTCAGGCAAGGCAACCACAACGGCCACCTTGATCCCATCTATTCTGCCTCGCAGCCTCCTTGCACACCAGGGCCGACTGCAACCGACCTTTCTCGGAAACGCGCAAACGAGTAGACGCACTTCCCTCGATTTCGCAAGATGCCTCGCCCAGCAATCAGAAGGCGGCAGGCCGTCGAATCCGTGCCTTCTGCCAATCCCATCACCAACTTCACACGCGTTGCCAAGACGCAAACATTGCCCGATGCAGCCGCAAAATCGGCCGTCGTCGTGGAAATACCTGCTCCCAGCTCGTCACGCAAGAGGAAAGCAAGCTCCATCGAACAGGACACCGACAGACGACTGGCACGACGCACTGTTTCTTTCCCTCCCAGCAGTGACGAAGACGAGAAGGAGCACACCTCCTCGAAGCGTCCAAGACGGGCCGGGCCATCTGCCGCCGCGGAATGCATCCGAGTCTCTACCCCCAGCAAGGGAAAACACACGGCCAAGGCGACGCCGTCTAAGACAAGGACGGCCCACAGACCAAGCCAGTCCACCATCATCACCAAGGCCATACAACAAGAGAAGAAGATCCAAACCAAGATTGACGTCCTCTACCAGAAAAAAGCCGACAGAGCCAAGGCCAACGGAGACGACAAGTCCCTGCCGCCGCAGCTGGTCGACCTGATTGCCCTCAACAAGGCGTTCCTCAAGACCATCATGATTCAGATTTCCCACAGCGGCAGCACAGCGCCCATTGACATCAGGGTGATTTCACCAAACGTCTCGCGAACATGGGGGAAACGACAAGTCACCGTGGACGACATCCGACGGTGCATTGCGATCCAGTCCCACGGCAGCGAGGACTCCGCATCACCATTCATCATCACCGACTACGGACGGGGAAGAGTCTGCGTCGAGCTGGCCCACGGCGTCTCGGCAGCGTCCATCAAGGAAGACGTTTTAAACAGACAATTCCAAGACAACATCCGGGCTCTATGTGCCGAAAAGGCCACGGACGAAATGACAGACGTCCACGTCCCCCTGCAGAGCCTGTCCCTGTCCGACCTCCCCCAGGCCGCCATCACCACCGTGGGCAACGGGCTCAAGGCGAACCCCCTCATGGCCAAGGGCCAAAGCCTGCTCTCCGAGCTCAGGGGCGGCATCGCAGCCAGGCAGCAGGAGAAGCGGGAAAAACAGCAGGCGCAGAAGCCCCCCTTGCTCAACCCCGACGGCACCAAGATGAGTCTCCTCGACCGCCTCCGACACAAGCAGCTCGCCAGGGCGAACGAGCCCGTCCCGCCCTCCGGCCCCGAGCTCCAGCGACGCGCCGCCCTCAACCGCGTCGTCGACGTCGCCGCCACCATCTCCATGCTCAGCCTGTCGAACCCGCTGTCCCTCCCCCGGCAGGCCTTCGCCATGCCCGCCATATCGGACAAGCTCAGGGACTCGCTGCGCGTCCCGCTCTCCGCCGAGGAGGGCGTCGCCTGCGTGCGGCTCATTGCCACCGAAGTCGCGCCCGAGTGGCTGCGCATCGTGGCCATTGGCGGCCGAGAAAACGTCGTCATCCAGCGGCACGGCCAGCCCGTCGATCGAGTCATCCGCGAGCGTGTGCAGAAACTGCTCGCTGCGTGAGCACGTGCATCATTTACATAGTTCTACCAAGATACCCGCGCATTGCACCGACTTTGAAGTTGGGAAACAAGGAGGCTTTGGAGGCATTTTACTTGACGGAGCGTTGGATAGATCATTGCATGGCATTGGCGCATTTCATGTCCAGATGGATATAGTTGAATACAAACGATTTTAAAGCTGCATTTCCCCCCCTGTGCGGTGGTGAGCCCGGAAACTCCGTGGACCCACGGCCCGTGATCCAGGTTCCCCGGTGCAATGGGTCACATCCGCGCTCCGATCGCCGGTGATCGGCCAAATGGCGATGAGTATGCAATGACAACAAGCAGTGTGCCAAGCCGGCTACTACCTACGGCTTAATGCATCACAGTCTCCAAATACCAACCAAGTCGCAAGAAACCTGGTGTTCAGGATACGGCAGTCCTTGCCAACGGTTGGTGTCTTAACTATGCCTCGGCAATGCCGGATATAACACGGCCGTAGAAGCATCCTGTACACCAAAGTTTTTCAAGTACTAGCCGGATATGGAAAATGTGCATGTGTGTGTGTTTCACGTCGAGTCCGCGCTGCTAGTGCATCTGTCGGAAATTCCCCGTCCCCCCATTCCGAGGCGTAGTGACAATTTCCTCCGGACTGGCGGCCGATGACCGGGGTGAGGCACGGAGACGGCACGGACGAAGCTACTTGATCGGCGACTTGGTCGTCCATGGATGGAGCCCCAATGGGGGGAGAATTTTGTTGCCGTGCCTCCCATTGGGAGGTTGAGGACCCGGGGGGGAGGGGGGCAAGAGTTGAGTTTCATTTAAATCCTCTCCTGCGTCCGCTTTTGCGCTTTGCTCCCGTTCTTCTAGCCCTCAGCTCCGCTCGATTGGTGTCTTGAGTCACCTTTGTTCTGCAGTGGGCTGTTTCTACGAGACAACTGTAAGTAAGACTTTGCTGAACTTCGATGAGGTTGTTTAGTTGTGGCGGATATTGTTCCGCCAAACACTTGAACCCAAGGCGCCAGCGTCACTCGGCCTCACACAAGACGGCATACTCATGAGCAACTGCTGCAAAATGGCTCACCCAAAAGCAACGGGGCCAACACCTCGTCTCACGTCGATATCACACCAATCCGACAACACACCAGAGGCATACCGTTCCATCTCTCATGTGTCGGGCCACGACTTGCAACCCCAGGCCTTGACGGCAACTGTCGACGAAGACACATCCGAAATCTACAATCGCCTCTCGCCACGTCGCAAGACCATTATTGTAGCGGTCCTCTCGTTCTGCGCCTTCCTCTCCCCCATTTCTAGTACTTCCATACTCGCCGCTACTCCCGAAGTAGCAAAGGAATACGACACGACGGGGTCCGTCATCAACGCCTCCAACGCGGGCTACATGGTCTTCATGGGCCTGTCGCCCATCATCTGGGGTCCCATGAGCCAGGTGTTCGGACGGTGGCCCGTCATCATGTTGACGGCAGTGCTATTTTTCCTTCTGAGTCTAGCGACTGCCCTGGCGCCGAATCTGGTGTCGTTTTTTGTATTTCGTGCACTCTCCGCGTTTGAGGGAACGGCCTTTATTCTATTGGGGAGCGCGTGTCTGGCGTAAGTTCATTGCTCGGGCTTCGTCCTTGCACGAGCCCTCGTATGAAAGCTATTTTGTATGGGGTGTCATGGACTAATACTGAGAAGCGACATATATCGTCCTACTGAACGAGGTACAGCCATGGGCTGGTTCTTGTCTGGCACTCTCATTGGGCCTGCTATGGGTCCATTCATAGGCGGTATCATCGTTACATTCTCGTCGTGGAGGTCGATATTCTGGCTGCAAACTGCTCTTGCGGGGACCGGTGTCCTCGGCGTCTTCTTCCTGGTTCCCGAGACTGCGCAACACAAGAAGATCACCGAGTTGGAACATTTGTCTAGAAAAGAACGGCTCAGAGCAATAATGCACATGATCAGTCCCATTCGAGTGCTGAAACTGTTTCGGTATTGGAACCAGGTTCTGGTGGCATGTGCCAGTTCCGCCTTGCTCTGGAACATGTACAGCTTGCTTACACCCATTCGATATGTCCTTAACCCGCGGTTTCACCTGGATTCCCCATTGTTGGGTGGGCTGTTTTATCTTGCCCCCGGAATGGGATATATACTTGGAACTTTCATGGGGGGTAGGTGGGCAGACCGGACAGTTAGAGTATGGGTTAAAAAGCGCAATGGAGTTCGTGTTCCAGAGGATCGACTACGCTCAGCTGTTCCCTTCATGGGTCTCGTGATGCCGGCTTGTGTTCTGATATACGGCTGGACGGTGGAAATGTCTGTGGGAGGGATCCCTGTTCCAGTCATTGCCTTGTTCGTGCAAGGCATCGCGCAACTCTTCAGTTTCCCATCACTGAACACGTATTGTCTCGATGTGATGCCAGGACAGGGAGCTGAAGTCGTTGCAGCCAATTACTTTGTGAGATATCTGGCGGGTTGCATGGGCACGGGGGTGGTACTACCTGCGATTCAGGGTGTTGGAGTCGGCTGGTTCTCTACCATTTCGGCCCTGTTTCTGGGTGCATCTACCATCGGTGTCATGGCCGCCATCAGATGGGGAGAGTCGTGGAGAAAGGCGACTGATGCCAAGTTGGAAAAGAGGTTGCAGGACGATGCCTCAAGAGGGCAGGTGCTTGGGGAGCCAGAGCGTGAACCAAAGGATACGCCGGCAAAGAATGGCGTGCTAGATGATAGACAGCCAGCATAGCAAATCATAGTGAATTGTGATGGCTTTCAATGCAGCTTAGATGTTGAGATATTAAGGATTCGACGTCGCGAAAAGGCGTGTCGAGTTCTAAGGCTGGAGAACGGAGGGATGGGCGTACAGAGTTGCCAGGTGCCACACCATCAAGAGTTACGTGTCAAAAACGAGCCTGCGGCAGGAGCGGCAAGGGGGGAAAGGGGGGGCGCCATGTGTGTGATGAAGCAGCAGACTTTGGACGTTTCCTGGACATTGTTGACATTTTGTGAGTCTCGTACTCCGTACATGTTCTTCCCATCGGATGGTACGGTGATTTGGGGGCGGCAGTAAATTTCGAGATGCAACATGGCGACATGATTGGATGGGACGCAACAGTGGCTACGTCACCTTGGGCTAGTATGGGGAGCTACAGGGAAACCACGAACCACCACGGGGGTCTTGGCTCCCGCTCAACGCTGTTCCTTCCTTCCCCGTCGATAGTTCTGGCCAACTGTGGGTAAACGCGGACCAGGCTTCTGTGAACCATGGAAGGCGAACAAGGATAAAGGTGAAAAATGACGAGGGAAAAAAACAGGGCAACTCGGCTCAAAGTGGTTCCTCACCCTAACATGATGCCCTAATGATATGTCGGGTATATCTCATACCTTGATGTTTTACGTCCAGCTCTTTCATTCCGTCGCTCGCATTTGGTCTGCATGAACAAGGTAGTTTGGTACCCACGATCTCCATCTTTCGACCTCGCTCCACTACTCACTCCTTGCTTGCATTTATTAGGGCGATGACGACGTTTTCGCCCAGACGGAGCAACTACTCTCGGGAAAGAACTCGATTCGTATTTTCTGTTCGCCACCATCTCAGCGCCGACAGCAGATACGATACCGACAGCAGACAAACACAGGCTGGCATGCTCTTGCTCTAGCTGCTTACTAGCACAAAAAACATGAACAAAGTGCCGTGTCGAGCCAAACTGATGCGCACAGGGCTACTATTTCCTTCAGATACTCCAGTAGTTCAGTGCGTCGGAATGTTCTCTGCTAGAACTGGCGGCCACCACTGCCGTACTCCCGTAACATGAACAAAACTCGTCCTGATTTGTTGTCCATCTGAACATTCTGGGCCAAGGTGCCGCGCCATCCCCTGGTCATTTTTAGCACTGGTTCGGGGCGCAAACGCTTTGTGATAACGTTTGAGTTCAAGGCCGCGTGGCTGGAAAGTATGGCGGCTCCACAAAGACGCCGTACAGGAATAAACGAATCAATGGCTTAGTATGGACTGTGGCCGGTTTTGCCGTTGTCAGAGGGTCAAAGGGGTCAAAGGCGACTGCAGGGCTTCCGGCCATTCCTGACAGACCTGCGCGAACGCTGTGCGTCAAAAACACAGTCGCAGAGTCGATCCCTTAGTCAGAGACAAGGATCTTTTGGCTTCTGTGATACTTGGCCGTGGCCTCCATCAAAAGCGAAAGACCCAATCGTCTCAAAGGGTAATCTCAAGCCATGGCCCTATGGCCGTACCTCTTAAACGCCTCGGCGACTTCTTGAGCATGAGGGCACAGTGGGATGTGTGGAGAGGGTAGAATCAATGCAGCCATGAAGTCCGGTTGTACATGGCCCTCTGCGGCAGTGCGGCATTACAGCAGCAGCGGCTGAAAGGATTGCGTATGTTTCTGACGGGCCATGTTAAATAATACGATTCAAGCGTCTGGACGTCGTAGATATGGCAAAGGCGGTCTCGGCTAGACTCATTTCGACCGTCATCGGCCTTGATCCGAGCATTCAAGTTGGTTGCTGCTGAGCTTGCTAGAGTAAGCCTATCCCGATGCCATGCCGCCCTCTCAACTACTCCTCTGTTGCTATTTTCTAACCCCCCTTAAGCCATCTTGACATCCATCCCGGCACCACGAATCTCGCCTCCAAAGCCTGACCCATCGGGGCATTGCTAGGCCTCTGTCGAATCACGGCGTTGTCCTGGCCATCAAGTTCCACTCTTTTTCTCACCAAGGCCGGTTTTACGAGTTGTTGATCCTTGGACTGTACAGTCAATATTGTTGGTTCCTTCCTTGTTGTGTCTTACTTTTGCCTTGATCTGCTTTCCTATTAGTTTCATGTGTCCCTCCGCGGCTATTGCTCTGCATCTGAAAGCGTTTCTTCCCAACCACCCTTCACCTTCAGCATACACTCATCATCGCTGTCGCCTTTAGGTTTTTATACCGTTTCATTTTTCTTAAATCTTGGTTTCTTCATTTTTCGCAATTATTAGCTGCAAAGATTTGCATTGCTGTCGCTCTGCCCACTTGGGTCTCGACACCCGGTTCGGCATCGCATGGCTCAACCGCCAAGACCTAAAAGATAGATCCTGACGTTGACGTCTTCCTTCCTGCGACTATTATTATAGTAAAGGCTCGTTTCCCATCATCGATTGATTCAAAGTATACGACCTAAGATTGGCATTCAACAAAGATTCCTTTACTGCTTCTTTTGTCATACGGCGTCATTGTTTTCGCTGCACCCCACCCCGACCACGAAAGCAGTGCAATACACGCCCTCCTTTACATACACATACCTATAAACGAGTAGACGCTTCTTCTTTGGAACAAATCCGACATCCTCATGTACATGTAATTTGTTTGGAGACTCCATCTGGTATGGAGCGCCCGGCACCTCTGATCGGCTTGCGCAGCTTCGGAGGCATCCGCAACGGCCCAGACTTCAAGAACGGTGACCCCCTGCTACCATATTCTGAAAAGCCGCTTCAGAAACGGGTTCCCAGGATCAAGGCAGTTTTCAGTCACTGTCTGTACAAGAGGGTTCTGGTCTGGGCTGTGGTGAGCCTGGTGCTCGTCACCCTTTTCTTGTCTCAAAGCCGCCGTGTTTCACTATCGCACGTGGTTGAATACGCAAAAGGTCAGGCTCCAAATGTACAAAATACTCCAAAAAATGCTAGTAACGAAGGATTAGGGGCGGGGAAAGATACATCTGCCGAAATTGACATCACCAATGTCAATGACGGCTCCCAGAAGCCTGCAGTGGAAGTGCAAGTTGATGAACTCGATCGGGAAGAGGATGAAAAGGAACGGGAAGAATTTGAGAAGGAGGCCAATGAAAAACCTTGGCTGCGGTTCCCTCAGTAGGTGCTTTCTTTGTTGTAGCATCTTGGTCCAATCATAGACTTACCATTCGCAATCTAGCCTCGACGGCTACTTTCATGGGTTGAAGACGCTGGTAAAGGCATCAGAACTCGTACCAGAGTACCCCAATACCACAGATGCAGCGCCTTTGCCCGCACCTCCTGTCAACAACGGCCGTCTACTTCAGCCGACCGCATACAACCCATACACCACAGCGGGCAAACATATCAAGACTTGTTATCTCGACAAGAACAGAAAGATCCCGGCACCCGACGTGTATGCATACAATGGTGTACCCCAGCATATGCCCGACGCGGCATTCGGATCATACGAGATATTCGGAATACGAGACGACATTTGCTTTGACCGGTTTGGGCGATTTGGCCCTTATGGTCTGGGCTATGGAAAAGAGGAAGGTGGATTGGGTGTTGGCCAGGACACCGAAGATTCACACAACGAGTTGATCTGGGCAACGAGCGGCAAGATTAACTACACCCACGTTGATTGGGGCGAGGCTCAAGACCAATGCTCTGACGCAAACAAGCATCGCCTACTGGCGCCCGTTTCACAGTCCGGGGAGCTTCCCAAGTCTCCAGGCGATCGAAAGGGCAAGAAACCTCGCCAAGCGGTTGTTGTGCGCTGCTATACCGACTTCCAGTGGACAGATCTCGCCGTAGTCAACTTCCGAGCTCTCATCACGGAACTGTCACTCAAGTCCGGTGGCGAGTACACAGTCCATATCCTGCTTCACGTCCTCGACAATGATGAACCTATCTGGGCTGATGACGGAGTTGTTCAACGAATTCTCGATAGCCACATCCCTGCCGAGTTTCAAAGCTTGGCGACTCTTTGGAGCGAAGCCCAGATGGAGCTTTTCTACCCCGGAGACTTTCAGGACACCTACAACAACCCCAGCAGCGCGCCGATTCACGGTGTCTATCGCAGCGCACACTTCCCGCTGCAAGTGTTTGCCTCTCAACACCCAGAGTACGAATACTTTTGGAACTGGGAAATGGACCTGCGCTATCTTGGCAACTACTTTGAGCTGCTTGACAGAATTGGACGATGGGCGGACGACCAACCTCGGCCACTGCTGTGGGAACGAAACGAACGCTACTACATTCCGTCGTACCATGGGACATGGGAAAACTTTACCAAAACGGTTGAAATCGACCTCGTACAGTCGGGCAGACAAGCCGTCTTCGGGCCCGTTGATCACGAAGACAGAAAATCTCTTTTCTTCGAAGAGCGCGGCGAGAGGGCTCTCCCAGACAGCTGCGGCGCCGGCCACAAGCTTACGCAGTGCGGAGTTGGCGAAGGCGCCGACCTCATCACGTTCAATCCCATTTTCGACATTGCCTACTCTGGGTGGGTATTCTCCAACGACATTGTCGGCTACAAGAACCCGTCGTACGACAATCCTCCGCGGCGATCGTCCATTGTCACGGCAGGCCGACTGAGCAGGAGGCTACTCATGTCGATGCACGAGGAGGTCTGGCGCCATCACCGCACCATGTTTGCCGAAATGTTTCCCGCATCGGTGGCCCTCCACCACGGGCTCAAGGCCGTGTACGCTCCGCATCCCGTCTTTTTGGACCGGGCCTGGGCGCCCGCGGGTTCCGCCGTCGACGCCGTCTTCAACGGCGGCAGAGACCGCTCGACATCCGGGTTAAATAGCCCCTTTTACTTCTTCAACGAACACAACCACAAGGGAACCAGCTTCTACTACAACAGCGAGTTCCCCAGCCTCTTGTGGAAACGATGGCTCGGGTACGCCCAGATGGACGGCCGTGGACCATTCGGGGGCCGCCGCGGCGCCGGCACCCTTCGCGGCGGATACGAGGAGGAGAGCTGGAGTGACAGCACCGGCCGCATGTGTCTGCGGAGCATGCTTCTGCACCCCATCAAGTCGGAGGGTCCTGAGTAGTCTGTCGCTGCAGTTTTTCTTCTTTTTTGTCTTTTCTTTTCTTTGTTTATATCACTCGTTACATAGACAGCAAGGCGTAAGCATACCCACCGTCAGTCAGGTCAAGACGGGTGGACCGGACATTTTCTTTCGTTATGGGAAGCCTGGGCATCGGCGCCGTCGGGCACGTAGAATGGGGACTGGAGGGGCGTTTTTCGGAACCTGGGTGCTTTTTGAGTCGCAAAGTAAATAGAGTTGCGTCAGCCGGGAAAAGGTGCTTTGGCAAGCCGGGATTTTGTATTTTTCTCGATAGTCTTATCATGTACTCGTCTGGGAAGTAGAATTAGTCGGATCTGCACATGTGCCTGTCAGCGACGATGCGGTGATTGGGTAGGCGTTCAACGGAAGCGGCCCCATTGTCAGTCAGGGGAGTGCACGTCGACGTACCAGTTGACATCTAAAATGCGCAGTTCCTTGTGCAAAGCCGAATGTGGTGCAGACCAACGCGCAGCCGCCAATCAAGCCTTCCAAACCCACGGGCTGTATTGGGTTCGAACAGACTGGTCCCTACGACAAAAGACACATGCACCACCTGTCAAAGGGTTCAAATGTTCAGAACGAAGAAAAACATATATTCCAATCATCGGCTCGTATCCTCTACCATCCCACACCGAGCCAACTGTGGCCCTCGCCGCCCATGTATCCCCGGTCCCAACCCAAGCAAAAATTCCGCACCATGATAAAATGAAAAGGGAAAGACACGCAAAAGCACCTCACTTACTTTTGGCACTGCAAAAGGCAAGTATAGGCGCACGACAAGTAAATCACAAAGACCAACGATAGCCACCATCAAGGGGTTCCACCCATCGCATCGCCTAGCAACGCAATCGATGATTGTTCGGGGCCGGCTGTGGCCGCAGTAGGGGCATGTGGAAAAGAAAGGCGAGTAGTTCCCCAATATACAAAAAAGTGATGAATGCCGCCCCCAAACAATAGTAACCCAAAGAGCCTCCCTCGGCTTGACAAGCTCACCCCCGAGCGTCAGCCGTCCCTCCGTATGCAGTTCGTGGCAACCCAAATAACATAAACAAGCCCAACATGGGCCATCACCTCGTACGAGGCAGCCTGAATACGTCGAGTAGAGACATCGGGAAAATCGAGAAAAAGGTGGGTATTAAATAGTAGCTTTAGCAGCAGATGATCAGGTGAAACCGCTGGCCGTCAAATAAAAGCGAAGCAAAGAGGTATCGAAGCCACGCCGCGACGCCATCAACGCCCTGAACGCCACTTCGAAAGGGATACATGAGAATCCCCAGAGAAGAGAAAAAGCAAACATCGCACTAAGAGGATAGGACATGTCGTGTCATAAGCATAAAATAAGGAGAACCGGCTGCCAGTGATATCGCGGCATGAAGGCGTTGAAAAGTTGATTGCACGTGTTGTTTGCGACATGTATTGACCAACGTGTATCAAGCCAGGGGCTGAGAAAATATGTCGTGGTTCTCCTTTATTTTCTCAACACAGCCTCGTACATGCTCACGATGCCCGTAACGGCTGTGCCAACAAGGATACCTTTGTAGCCACCATAGACGGCGCCGTTGAGACGCTCGATGGACGTCTCAGACAGGAAGCCACCAAAGGTGACGCCCTGGCCATAGACGACGTACGAAACCAGTGCCTTGACGATGCTGAACGTAAGAGGGTCGACCACTGTGTCGTTGAGCGCTGCCCTAGAGCGGGTTCGCGGACCAGGGTGGCTGGTGGCGGTCAGGTTGAAGAAGTAACCGAATAAGCTGGGGAGGACAACGCTGGTCAGAGCCCAGGTAAGGGCCGGAGACCAGAAGCTCGAGGTCAAGATGAGGAACATGTCGGGCAGGTAGATGGGGTAGTCGGAAGTGCCAATGGCGCGGATGGCGGGGATGGTGAAGGCATAGCGGTTAGCCAGTATCTCGGGTCGGATGAAGTACAGTTCGAAAGCAGCGACGACGAAAAGAATGCTGGTGACGGTACTAAGAGTCTCCCGGGTAGCATTAGAGGCTTCCGTGATGCCAGTCTCTTGGTAAATGGAGCTGACGCGCTTGCGCATGGCGATGGTTGAGCGGTCAAAAGCGTTGGCCACGTCGGCAGGAGTAGCTGGCAGGGGAATGCGAGCAGCAACTTGAGAAAGGCTGCGGGCAGGAGTACGAGTAATGGCAGTGGAGGATCCACGCTCGTCGCTTCTGTTGGTGCAAGCATATGGGTTAGCCATGGTGAAGGTTCTCGTTGCGAGACCAGAGTCAAGTTTGTCGCGTCCCTCGGCGGGATGACCCGTTGAAAGCGACCAAACGACGTTCGGATACTTACTCAGAAGTCAGTTCCTCGAGGGCCTTGGTGACACGGCGCTTGGTAACCTTGAGAGGTTTGTCGCTCTCATCCTTAGAAGAGTCCTTCTCCTTCTTCACGGGGGAACCAAGAGCCTTGGAACGGCTGGTGAAATAGGGAGCCAAGTCGGAGCGGTTGGCCAGGCGGCTGCTGTTTTCGGCGATGAACTCGTCGAGCGCGACCTCGAGCTCGCTCTTCTTGAGACCCTCGTAGCTAGAGAATGCGCAGACTGGTTAGCACACCATGGTTTTCGGTTTGTTTTGTTTACTGCTCAATTCGCCACGTGCAACGACGGCGAGGAGGTGCAAAAACTGGCGCGTTCCGACCTGGCGTATGTCGCGCAGCTTGAGGAAGGGCAGTTTTGTCTCTTTCTCGATGCTGCGATGCTGCATAGTCCAATGTCCCATGGTCGCATCAAGCTGTTTTGGCGCGCGGGAGCTCCAGCTGTCGCGAACCCGACGCGCCCACAGCCCAACACCACTAGTCTCTGCCCGCAAGAAAAAATAGACGAGGTACAAGAAAGGAAAACAACATACTTTTTTAGGCCAACACTGTCGGCGACCTGGACGAGGTCGAGCTTGCGCTGCGCACGCAGCCAGGCGTTGGTTTGTGATGAAGACATGGTGGACTGGATTTCGGTTGTTGCGCAAAAGTTGGGTGTAATTGATGCAAGCGCGCAAAGCAACCTTGTAATGGAGTAAAAACCGAGAGGGCCACAAGGTTGGTTGTCTTGAGCAACAAGGATTTGATGCTTTGACGATGTGTGAGCCGTAGCGGGGAACCAGGTAATATGAAAAGTAGCAAAGATGGGATTTTGACTATGGTGTTTCTCAAGAGATGCAAGAGGGGCGGGTGGATGGCTGGTTGTTGTGGGTGACAGCTGAGCTGTGTTGTTTACATATGTTTTGTTTTGGCCGGGTGAGGTGGAGCCAAGGGTTGTCAAGAACGTCAGCGGCAGGAGCTGGGGACTCGGCAGGGCAGGTGCAGCAGGTGGGAGGAAGGCGCGCGGCTGTTGTCCTTGCCAGCTGCCACCAGGTGCCGGGGTGGGGCCTAGATGAGTCTGGTGTAAATGGTTCCAGATGTCAATGTTAACGAACATTAAACACCAGACAGGTTCAACTGTTCTGAAATTGCTCTGGACTGCTCTGTCAGTGGTCCCAGTATTGACGCATTTCTGGTCCACTTTTCGCTAGGTAAACCGTAATACTACCAGAATGTCCAATCTGTTCTGTGTCTTGCGCGACATGCGGGTTCAGCTCTGGAGCGATAGTACCCGCACACGAGTCCCTCCCGGGTTTGACGATGCTTTAACCAAGGTATGCGAATCTAAAGAGTCGCCCGAGAGGCGGCTGCTGGAGCAGTCTGTAGTTGCCTGGGCGTCCTTGCTCTTTAGCAGGAATACGTGTAATTTATTGAATCAGCTTTCCCTGAGGGAGGAGAAACTACTTTTTAAGATCATTCGAGCGACACCACCCAGTGCCGCTACCAAAGACCGCATGCGACAGCTTTTTGCTCCCAAGCAACGCCAAGGTGGGTCGCTGTCAACACACCGAGTAGCTGTGTACCTAGGTAAAGTACGTAGTTAAACTGACGCAGGCATCAGATCTGCTCAAAAGGGCAGGCCTTGAGAGGCTACTTGATTTTGAACACGCTCCTAAACGAAGTCAAAAGCGAAAGAGCCGCGAGGCACAGCAAGAGGCACCCAACCACATCGCCTCCCCGGAGAAGATGGAAACACCAGTGTCAGAACGTCGCGACCTCAGGAGCCCACGTACGGAGCACCTTCGTCACATATTCCATCCAAGAATGTGTGACCGCATTCTGCAAGAAAATGGCCATGCAGAAGTCGCGATACTTCATGATCCAGATGTTACAAAGTGTCGCCTAAGAATCATTGTTTTGCCAGAGTCCATCCCGAATCTAGCAATCAGACTATTTGGGTGTACTCTTGCGGAGACGTCTACAGGATGGGTTCTTCAGGTTGAACAGGGTCCTGATGTAGAACTCGAAGACCGCGGCACTTTCAAGTTTTCTCGTGCAAGCGTGGACGCGGTCGGACTATTGATCGGGACACCTATCCGCCAGTTGGTGGACCATGGGAATGAAATGACGACGCTGCTTAGTCTATATGTTACTGGAACGCCAAAGTCTAACGGTGTAATCGAGGTTGAAGCGCATCCCGACAAACTCGAAACAATCGCCTTGAAGCTCTGGCCTCTCTCACAGTAGTCATCGACATGTGGGCCAAAACTTCTCGTCACACGTGCCCTCTTGTTCTTTTCGTCCCTTTGATCTTCTTTTTCATGTTATTTGGGGTCCCTTTCCCTTAACAATGGCTGCCGCAACAATCGCCTCGGGGCCCCATCCCTCATCTCAGAGAAGCACGTGCAAGTCTTCGATTTGAACCTCCAACACGAGAAGGACCTCGTCCAAGCAATCGCCTTCAACACATAGGGCGATTGCTGTGCCCTGGCTCAGTAGATGGCAAGATTCGTGTTCTCAGATTCCGTTTGGTGCGCCTTAGAATTATCCCCCTCGGGTACAATCGTCCCCGAGTAGGCGGAAACACGTATGACGGATAGACCAGTCAAATTGGCGCAAATGCTGGTTATCATCATGTAACCGCTGCGAATGGGGCCCCTCGGGAAAAGCGAATATAAGCTCCGGATGGCAAGAAGATGTTATTCGTTTAAAACACTGCACAAGAAGTGCCGCAACAACGGCACCGCTATAGCTTTGCTTTCCGATTGCTACACTTTCAGATGTGAGTTGCTTCGCAATCTTTACACTTCCTATACCATGGGTAGCATTTGGCATCAACGCCCTTTACTTACTCCTCATGCTGAGCTTTCCTTTTTAGCTCAAGATGGCTTAAAATCTCGGCTCATATTTGAGAGTCATCATACCATGGTTCACGACTAGAGAAAGATATATCCCTCGGTCCAGTCCGATGCGTCTGTCGAACTTTGCCCATCAGGTCAAAAATATCACGAGCGTGGCTTTTGCCTGTGGCCGGACCGAAACAGATGCCACTACCATAGAATTAATTTGGGAATCATGTATTGGAAGACACGCGAGATGTGTCCATATAACGAACCTTGACTCGGTGGAAAGAAGCCGGATACCATACCCAAAGAGTAGAAGAGTCTTTAAATAGTGCCCCCAAAATCGGCCAAGAGCCTTTGCAATTGCGATACATCATCATCTCAAATCCATCTCAAGCATACGTAGCTATCATGTTGCCAGCGTTTTCCATCTTCGTAACAAAGCTACCATCCTCTGTGAGCTCCAGCTCCATTGACTTTACCAAGACACTCCTACCAGCCAGCCAGCAGGCCAAATTCCATCACCTAGGAAAAGCGGAGGAGAATAAATAACCCTGCCACAGCGTTTATTCCAGACCCTGTAATCCGTAGTAGGATACTTCATAATAGAAACGAGATGCATCCGGAAAGCGCGACAATTTATGTAAGCTAGGTGACAGATGCCTGGTACCCGCCGCTTTCCGCAGTGTTCTTGAACGAGGCAAACGATCCTATCTTAGGCTGGCTTCCCTCCCGTCCGAGCAGAGCAGGACCACGCCCGTCATCTTGTCTGTAACCCGCATATCAGCAGTTAGTGCACGTCCTCGCGCAGGAACAAAACAAGTCCTCTATACCAAGGCACTCAGGGTCTCACAGACGGGATTTGAGAGACGGGGCTCTCGCAAGCCGGTGCCGTAGGGTAGACGAACACCACATCGTAGGCCGCCCCATTCTGATTGACACTTGTGTACAATGTAAAGTCTGCTGAGAAGTTAATCAAACCGCCAGCTAGGGCGCGAGACATTAATTAACAATATTCCCCCCCCCCCTCTTCTTTTGTAGCAACATATACATAGATAACCTCGCGCATTGCGATGCGTGTTTGCACCGTGTCTCCTTCGGCATGTCCCTGTTCCTGGCTCAAGTATGACCAGGAACGAACCGGTGTTTAATTAATGTTGTAAAATTAGCCCTTCCGCATAGTGCTGGCACGAATATTAGATAGATCAAGTTAGACAAAATAATAAAATTATAAATTAATACATCTAAATAAACGGAAGTTATAGTTGTCGTAAATCCGAGTGTCCCACCCTCTAATAAGGCATAATTGGATGTAACACAGCCAAAGCAATCATCAACTTACGAGGGTTCAACATATCTCCCCGTGCATGGAACTCTGAATGAGTGTCCAGTTCTAACTCCCAACTAGGTTTCCAGTTCGCAGCTCCATTCGACGTCCACCGAGATCGCTTACTTCCATCACCAATTTGTCTCGACGCTGGTAATGGCACAAACACAACCACCACTGGAAGGTCACCATCACCCCTGTGACTGTACTTCTCACGCCTCGTTCCATTTACAACGTTTGTGAAATTCAGCGTCTTTCGACCGGCGACATACTTTCGGAATTGTATTGTATTCCTTTTGGCCAATTTACATGGCTCACTATCCAATGGCCGCTGCCCTCTCTGCTCATGCTACCTCACGCCCGTTCCTCTGATTATGTGTTATTGCCCAAGTTACCCAATTAGCCCAAGTTCGGCCCCCATGCCATGTTAAAAAACAAATGCACCGATTCCATTTCCCCTCCCAATTTCGCCACTATAAACATATTTCGCCTTCACCTTTGTACTATGCATCCGACATCCAGTTGATAAACTTTTCTTCCCCCCGCTTGACGAGCCGCATCGGTACCGTTTTGCCCTGCAAGCCCAGCGTAATCACAGACTCGGCCTCCGCCAGAGTCTTTCTGCTGAATGCCTGCGCCGTCCGGTATACATCGGCTCTGGCTTCCCTGCCCATTCTTTGTACCTCACCTTCGCTGGCCCATTGGTCTGGCGCTAGTTCCACGCTGTACCGCTGAAACAGGACGGCCAGAAATGTCATGATTTCGACTTGCGCGACACGTCGTCCGATGCAGGATCGGGCTCCATCACTGAAGGGGAGGTATGCGCCGCGACGAGGGCGGAAGAAGCGCGCGTTTCTGTCGGGCTTGCGGTCGATGCCCTCGTCGCTTTCATCGTCGCCGCCGTCTGACGACTCTGAGCGCGCCCGTTCCTCGTCTGCCTCCTTCCTTTCACAGCGGGGCCCAGGGACCGTCTCAAACCACCGCTCCGGCTTGTAGTCTCGTAGGTCGTCTTGTCCTGGAGTCAATTGGCTTTTTTCGTATGGCCAATAGCGAGGGTCTTCGTGAGCTTTCAAAACCTGAAGCATAATCATGCTCCCTTTTGGCAGTAAACATTCCTTTCCCCCAACGTTGACCACCTGGTCACGATCCCGGGATACCTGCTTGGGAATTGCAGGTCCGGGCGGAATGAGGCGAAGGGTCTCATTCATACACGCCGCGATTGCGCTGCCCGTCATGGGCCCAATCAATCGCTCATAATCCCAAGTCGAGGGGTCCGAGTTGCCGACCAATTCGTCAATGTCTTTATGGATCAACCGCTGAGCCGCCGGGTTCGTCGCAAGATTAATAAGTGTGAAGTGGATTGTGTTTGCCGATGTCTCGTGGCCTGCAACAAACATGATGAATGCGTTCCCAAGAATCTCCTCTCGGTTGAGGACCAGTGGCTTTCCAAGCTTGTCTGCAGTACCCTTTGCATCCAACCCGTATGACCCCTTGATCAGCGCACCCATGAAATCCATACCCTCTTCGGCTTGTGTCCCATTTTGTAGAGCCTCCATTTTTTCATTCATCATCTCGTTTGAGTACCGGACGTAGTCCTGGTAAGCTGCCGCAGCCAGGCGAGGACCCTTCCACGGCGACAGTTTCAACATCCAGTGGGGAAACAATAGGACAATCAAAATGTTGTTCAGTAGCCGAACCAGCGTATCTACGAACGACAATGAGTAACCAGGTGGCGGGTCCAGCGAGGCATACTTTGCAGCGGCAGTGTCTGACCCAGGTGGCAAGACTTGGCCCGGCCAGAGAAGTCGTAGTCCGAATCCAACATAGCTAATAACGTTGATGGTGAGTCGCGTAATATCAGCCGAGATGGTTGTCAGGGGCTCGCTCCTATTGCCGAAGCTGTCCACCCAGGTGCTAATCATGCCATTCGTCTGCTCGATGATTTCGCGAAAGACGAGAGCAGAATTCTTCTCATTGAAGCTTGGTGCTGTAGCCTTGCGATGAGCTTTCCACACACACCCCTCAGTCGTGACAACATTTTCGCCAAACAATCTCAACATGCGATAAATCTGACACGGCTTGGGGAAGTTTTCTCGCTGAGCAATGATTTGCCGAATGACCTCAGGATTGGATGTCTGTATCATGATGGCACCAGGAGACACCAGGGCAAACGTGTCGCCATGGCGTGTATAGCGCTTTCTGTCTAACCTGTAGGCAGCATCGGGGATCATGAGGCTGGTGGTTCCATGTCAGAAATGAAGATTCAATTGTTTAAGCATATCCATCAAGCGAACAGAAAACTTACTCTAGCCAATCATCCCACCAAGATTTGGGCAACAGCCGTATCAACTTTGCATAGATGGGAGCTAGTACCAGCCAGTGCCTAGCTAGCATTTCACATGCTACATATCAGACGAGCGACGCCGTTCAAGTCAGAAACAGGATCCCATAAAAGAATTGAGTGACAGAAGGACTAACGGTAACAAGGAGCAGCAGCGGCAAAGATTTTGACTTACGAACAACAAGATAGGGCAGATTGCTTGCTTTGGCTATGGCAATATTCCGCCTGAAGCCCAAAATAACACGCACAACGCCATAGAAAAGAGCGGCCCCGATGACTAGCAGGATGTTCTGCATGGTCACGGCGCACGGGCAGTTCCCCCAATTCGCAACTCAACCACGCTTCTCAGTGCAGATAGATATACTCGTTTCTTGAGCTCCAATATAAGGATTCCCTAGAGTCGATTAAGGTTTTTAATTTGCAAAGTTTAGCATATATTACAATGCAAGTCGGAGAGAGATTAAAGAGATGAAGTTGGCAAGTTGAGTACATGAAACAGTGGGCGAAACGACTGGTGTGCGACAAGTCAAGGGGCGTTGATCTCTCAGACGTTCTGCTGTTAGAAGAGAATGAAGAAGAACCGCGGAATTGATAAAATACAGAAATAGAGGCCGAGGAAGCTTGTGTCAAAATAGTTGAAAAATCCAATTTCAACAACAAGCCGGGAGAACAGCCAACGGCGCGCCAGCATATATTTCAAACAGCGCAACTAGCTACTCGTGTCCCCGGGCCACTGCAAGCCGACGGGGAGCCGTTTCCCAGACCTCGAAACCGGTCTCGGTTTGGAAACATCCGTTCCCACTTGGGCCAATCGTCAGGGCGCAAATACCTGTAAACAGCTTGGTTCACGTCGGGAGTACTCCCTAGGGAGGGAGGACGTGGACCGAGCCCGCCGCGGCCACAAGTCGCCGATGGTACGTGGTGGCTTCGCGGGCTGCGGGTGTTTGGCCTGTGGTAAAAATCCAGATGAGCGGCGCATTGTGGCAGGCGTCTAGTTGAGTTGGGGCAATATCGAATCGGCTGTTGTTGTTGCTTGTTATTTTTGGTTCGCCCGTGCCGTGTTTCAACTCGTAAGCTGTGCCGCGAAATGGTCGAGGGTCGACAGCACAAGACCCATCGCCATCCAAACATGTCCAAACAACAGAAGACGGGCGAAATGGACAAGCAATGAAGATCCGTTGAGCCTGCCGACAAATGGCAGGCCTCGAATTGGCATTGGACCGCGGGGAAGCGCGCCATGTTAAAATGGCAGCGTCCACAACAGCCCTCGGGTGTTTTCGATCCCGGCGCCAGTGGCCCGACTCGTCCAGCGTGCCCGAGTCACTGGTATCTCGGCATTGGACCAGACGCTGTGGGCGGCTACTTTTGGCGTCGGACACCAGCTCATCCGAGATGGAGGCGTGTGCGCTGTCCGTCAACAAGAGTCAGTGTGGCCACATTGACAAAAGGGGACTGGAGAATGAACATTAGACTGTCGTTCAAATTGGCACATGCACGCCCGTATGGTTTTGGGGGGGGCCTTGCTCCTGCCTTGGTTGAGACATAGAGATGTCAACTTGGGTTAGCAGTCGCACCTTCTTCGCATTTGGCATTTCACCGCCTTTGCAGCTCCATTTTGATGCTACAACAAGCCTTTACATCAAATGCACATGCCGACTTGCATCACAAAGCGCCGTTCTGCTGCCATTGTGTAGTCTTCTCGCACGGGCAAGCCACTTCCCCAGCGCCCATTTTCTTGAAGTAAAATCGGTTCAGCAGCTCCACGCACCGACTCCACCTCTGAACAATAACTGACACCGAGGTCTGAAAACCCCGTGACCACAGCGTTTTGCAACAGAGGCACCAATCTCCCTCGTCTCACCCAGTAAAATATCCCGGGAAAACGTGCATGGTGCGTGCTGTGTGTATTGCCATGTCTCTACTCACGAGACTGCGGGGTAGGAAAATACCTCATCAAGGAGAAGGAGAAACTGCAATCATCACATGTTCCTTCCTCTGGCGATGATCCCCATTCTCCGCAAGGACCTAGATACTTCGCCACCGTCAGCTACCACACGTTCCGTCGTCGGGAAAATAACCCAAGCGGACAATCACGTAATGTCCATTATCAAAGTGCTTTATTGTAAGATGATCTAAAGCCATTTACACAGATGCAACGCACCTACCCATTCCCCGTCCGCGCCATGTGTTGAAGATCAATGTAAAAGACGCTACTTTGCTGTCCGTAATTCTGCTTGCCCTACCACGTTGAGTTGAAGACAATGTGTTTATCATAATGTACCTAAGAAAACCCCATGCACTTTCTAATGAAGCCACTCCTTTCATTAGACCATGTTCGCTCCTTCTAAAACAGCCCATCAATCTCGCCGGTTTCCGTGTCGACATCCACATTCAGATATCCTGGAGCTGTGGGAAGACCAGGAATTGTCTGGATGTCGGCGGCCAATGCGTACCTGTATTGTTCACGTTGGTTAGCTTGGGTCCCCGTGGCAAAGTCCTCATCCATCAACTTACAGATACCCTGCACCAGCGGCCATACGGACGTCCCGAATCGGAACGGTAAAGCCGGTAGGAGCACCCTTCAGATCAGGGTCGTGAGAGAGAGAATATTGCGTCTTCGCGATGCAAATGGGCAAATTGCCATATCCTTGTCTAGTGTACGTGTCGACCTTCTTCTGGGCCAGCTCGCTGAACTCAACCTTGGCAGCACCGTACATTTTCTGCCCAATAGCCTCGATACGTTCCTGGATAGTGCCGTCCAGTCCGTAGGTAAGAGTGAGGTTCTTGGGTTTCTCGCAAGCAGCGATAACGCCCTTGGCCAGGTCAACGGCTCCTTGGCCACCGTGAGCCCAGTGGTCGGCCAGGATAGCATCTTCAGCACCAGCAGACAAGGCCTCCTCGCGAACAACTGCAATCTCAGCATCCGTGTCGGTGGCAAACTTGTTGATGGCGACAACTACGGGAATACCAAACGACCTGGCGTTGCTGATATGCTTCTTGAGGTTGACACAGCCAGCGCGCAGAATTTCTACATTTTCCTGCGTGTAGACGGCGTCTAGGGGAGCGCCGGGAGCAATGGGGGGGCCGCCGCCGTGGACCTTGAGGGCGCGAACGGTAGCTACGACGACGACTACGTCGGGGACAAGGCCAGAAGTGCGGCACTTGATGTTGAAGAAGCGCTCACCGCCCATGGTGAAGTCAAAGCCAGCTTCAGTGACGACGAATCCAGCTGATTGGCTGTGGTTCTCGTCCGGCTCGGTACCGGCCAGCTTCAATGCGAGCTTGTCAGCGATGATGGAGCTCTGTCCAATGCTGATATTGGCGAACGGGCCAGCGTGGACAAACACAGGTGTTCCCTCCAGGGTCTGCATAAGATTGGGCTTAATGGCATCCTTCATCAAGGCCGTCAAAGCACCGCCAGCACCAATATCATCACAGGTGACTGGGTCACCGTTGCGGGAAGTAGCAACAACCATGCGTCCCAGGCGCTCGCGCATGTCTGCCAAGCTCGTGCTCAAGGCGAGAATAGCCATGCACTCACTGGCAACAGAGATGTCGAAGCCAGTTTCACGGGACTGGCCCTTCTCGGTTGGGGCAGTGCCAACAGTAACACCGCGCAGATGGCGGTCGTTGACGTCTAGCACACGTCTCCAGGTAATGGTGTCGGGGTCAATATCAAGGCGGGCAAATCGTCGGATTTCCTCCTCGCTGAGGGCGTCAGGGTCGGTCTTGTCAATGCCCAGCTTTTTCAAGCGGCGGAACATGACGGGAGCAAACTTTCGCACTCCATTCTTGGCGGGCACAAGTCGTCTATAGAGAGGTCCATCCTTCTGGGTGTTTTCGTGGAACATGCGAGTTTCAATAGCCGCAGCCAAAAGGTTATTGGCAGCAGTAATGGCGTGAATATCACCAGTCAAGTGCAAGTTGAACTCATCCATGGGAATCACTTGGCTGTAGCCACCGCCTGCAGCGCCACCCTTGATGCCAAAGGTCGGGCCCTGGCTAGGTTGCCGGACGTTGGCAAACGTTAGCCGTCCCACGTGAGCTCCGAGAGCCTGGGCAAGGCCCATAGTGGTGGTGGATTTGCCCTCTCCCAAAGGTGTGGGCGTGATACCAGTAACCACGACGTAACGACCGTTCCTGCGATGGTCGAGGCGCTTCAGCAGATCAAGGTCAACTTTGGCCTTGTAGGCACCGTAGGGTTCCAGCTCATGCGGAGCAATGCCAACCTCGGCGGCAATTCGAGTGATTTGCTTGGGTTTCTGGTCTCGAGAAATGGCGATGTCGGACGGCACAGGGGTCTTCAACTTGAGCGGGAGAGGAATCGTCTTTCTGATCTTCTCCTTCTCAAAGAAGAGATTGGTGGCCTCGACAACATTTTGCAGAAGCATGGCAACAGTCATGGGACCCACGCCGCCGGGGACGGGGGTAATGACGGAGGCAACTTTGGAGGCACCCTCGAAGTCAACATCACCGACCATGCGCTGGCCACTCTTCTTGGAGGCGTCGGGGATGAAATTGGTGCCGACATCAATGACAACGGCGCCTTGTTTCAACCATTCGGCCTTGACAAACTGAGCTTGTCCAATGGCAGCAATGACGATGTCAGCGTGCTGGAGGTAGTTTTCCAGCCCCTGGGTCTTGGAGTGACAGACAATGACGGTGGCATCAGCATGGCGCAAGAGATAGCTGATGGGTCCGCCAACGATGTTGCTTCGGCCGAGAACAACGGCGGTCTTGCCAGCGATCTGGACGCCTGCCTCCTTGAGCATGTACATGACGCCCTTGGGAGTACACGGCGTGAAGATTGGAGCGCCGCCACGCTTGGCCAACTCGCCAATGTTGTTCGTTCCGAAGCCGTCGACATCCTTTTCGTCAGCCACAGCAGAAGTGATGCTGTACTCGGAGATGTTGGCGGGAAGGGGCAGTTGAACTAAAATGCCATTTACCGTGGCATCGTGGTTGAGGCGACGGATCTGGTCGAGCAGCTCGGGCTCGGAAATATCGACCGGGAATTGGAGGAGTTCGCAAGCGACGCCAGCCTACAGGTATATGAGGTGTTAGCAATGTACCCTGCCCGGCACATGTAGAGCAACATGAAGAAGAGTCGTACCTCTGCGGCGGCCTTGAGCTTCATGCGCACATAGGTGGCTGCAGACACGGGATTGCCCGGTTAGCTTAAGCCCACGATGGCGGGGGAGGGGTCAAGAAAAAAATCGGGCGAAATGGGACGAACAAGAGTCTGAGCGGTCGCCAACTGTCGAATGCAGAGTCAGTACCAGTTTGCAATGTGCAATTACGAATAGAAATGCAGGGGCAGCAGCAAGCGTCTGGGAGATTGAAGACTGAGGACTGCAGGATGCGGGCGTACCTTGGATAATCTTCAGAGAGGGCTTGTAGCGGGGGTTGAGCTTTTGCTTCTCGACAATCTCTGCACCGATTCTCTCACGGATGCTCTTGGCGATGGCGGTGCCATCCAGTACCCGGGCAGTCATGGCTGCGCTTGAGGCGAATCGTTGACGGCGATGCAAGGACGGGTGTATGGCGAGAGGCGAGGAACCCAGGCGGGCGGGACGACGAGGAAGAGAAGTCGTGGAGTAGAAGCGTGAGGGCGATGACAGTGGCGACGACAGCGGTGTTGTGCCGCTGACATGTGCTAGAGCCAGCGGCAGGAGGCCGGTGCCGGGGCTTTGTGGGTGGCCTGCAGGCTGCTGGCCGCCGCATTGGGCGACTCGGACGACTGCGGCTGCGGCCGCGGATGTACACGTGGGACCTGGTCTGGGCAGTCTAGAGGACCGCAAGCAAGTCGAGCAAGTCGAACAGAAATCTCTTGCGCCGGCGGCAGGTCCTGCTGCAGTCTGTGATGGCCTCTGTGAGCCAGTTGAGCCCAGCATGCGGGCCGAAGTTGTCGTCGAGTGCGTCTCGCGTCGCCCCGTTACTGTACAACGCATCATCAACTTGCGCGCTGACGCTCCATGCCGCTGCGAGCACGCACGGTACAGCTTCCGAGGAGCCATGGCCGGGGGTTCAATCTTCAATACGTCGGCAGGTCTGCTGTTTGACAGCCATAAGGCCCGAGTGTGTCCTGCAAGACTAAATGCTCGTGCTCGGTGATCTGTATGCTGCAGTTATGAATCAAGAAGCGAAATCAGAGCATTCGCAGGGCAGAGAGACACGTTGTTATGAACTAACGACTCGGCAGATGGCCGAACGGCAAGAGCCACGCCAAGGATTTGACTTTTTTTCTGGCCTGGGGCGATTTCCAATGTCTTTGTTCGGTGAGCGGAGCCCGTCAGCCAGGCTCAGCCAAGGTCAGCCAAGGTCAGTCTAGTTTGGAAAACGCAGGTCTGGCGGGTACTGACCTGACCTTGGCCGTCCTCCAAGCAGGTCGTGGGTTGGGGTTCTTTTTAAACCTACAAGCTCCCTTTTGACCTCTGCGATTTCTCAAGTCCCCCTAGAACCTCCCCCCCCCCCTCACTTGATGTATCGCAGGGCCCGGCCGTCTTGTCATCTACTAGCGACAGAGCGGGCAGGTCCATGGCTAATGCTCGACGCTGTGCCTGCAACACTCGGCACGTCGGCCAATGGCTCTATTTTGATGACCAACAAATTCGCATCACCAGCGTGGGGGCAACTTGGACTACCCCAGCTTTTGCCCATGAACATGATGAGAAAGCGGCCACTACTTAAGACCCGAGGCTCCCGCCCGCACTCCGCATGAGGAGCAGTGGTGCATTGGCGCACAAAAGCAGCAAAGTCCACGGTCCATGATGCCGAGACTTCCCCAGATTCCCCAGATTCCCCAGACATGGGCCGACTGTCGACATATTGGGGCATACATGGTTGTCAGGAAAGGAAGCTCATTACGTATTCTAACAACGGTGAGCCTGCAGCGCTACCCCCCAGTTTCCTCTTGTACACGTCTCATACCTTTGATGAAACCGTAGTCGGTGATCTGAGATGCCAGACAATCTCAGATCCCCCTATCCCACCCCTCCGGTCTGTAAGGAGCTGCCAACCAAGCTCTCCCCCTCCCACCACTTTCATCCAGCTACCAAACCTGCCCGCCATATCGGCCCATCCAGACAAAACTAGGCCAAGCTGAGGTGTCAAGTCGCCCGCGAACTGATCCTTTGTCCGAGCACGACGGCGAGGGGTTATCGCCACGCTTTGAGGTGGCGTCAGGAGCCGCATAAGCTGTTAGCTAACAGGAACTAACCGATTCGTGGGTGACGGTTGGCAATGGTATGCTGGCGCGGAATTGGTGGCAACAGCATGTCAACGCCGGCATCAGGCATGGGATGCTTGACGGCAGCCTCCAATCGCCTGGATAGCCATTAATGCTTAGACGGTGGCATTGGCTCACCGTGGCTGTTTCGGGGCATGTGACCTGTTCTGCCATCCGAAATGCAAAGACGGAAAGTAACTGCGTGGTGCCTGCCATCTGGTCGCTGCCAAAACGGTAACTCGGGACTACTGTCATTGGACGCAGCTTTGCTCCGTCTGGTGGTTAGTCATTTGTACTCCCCTCTACACTTTTGCCAGCCGAATACATGAGCTTCAAACTTGGGACTCACCGCCATACACAAACTCCATCTCATCACACGCAGCACACACGGCCCAGAAACAAGGAGACGTCGTTTCATTTGAAATACAACTACAACAAGCAAGCCGTATCCGATCCATTCATCCTAGCTTCGTGCAAGACAGACCGCACGAGACCACCGCTCCGTCATTCCACCTCACACCACAAGGCCTGCAGCCTCATTATCTCCGCCCACTCATCCGTCCTGTTGGCATTCGCAAACCCAGACTGCATGTTGTTGAACATCTGCGCGCCCGTCGCCCCATTCTCCGTCTCATACCACCCCAGCGAGCTGTTCCCGTGCAGGTTGCCGTCCGTGGTGCCCGAGAGCACCGCCATGCTGTTCATCCCGGAGTACATGAGGCTCAGCTGGCCCTGGTGCATGGCGTTCATCATCCTCATCTCCTTCATCTCCCGGAGGAACTTGATCCTCGGCACCGTCTGCAAGTACACCTGCAGCCGCTTGTCGCCAAACGCCCTGAACGCGGCGACCCGCTCGTCGGACGCGCCGGACCCGGGCTCCCCCGCGGCGCACGCCTCCGTCCACATGCCTCGCATGCGCGGCGACCAGACCTGGCATATCTGCGCGCGCTGGTCGAGCTCCCCCCTGACGGGGAGGCGCGCGGCCAGCGGCGTGTCGGCGACGAAGCCGACGTAGCAGTCCTCGCAGAACAGGGCCTCCGGGTACCCCCACCACTTGGCCTTCTCGCGGTCGTGTATGCCCGGGCACGGGGCCACGGCGGCGAACTTGCGCACGCAGTCGCCGTAGTAGCTGAAGACGCCGCGGTCCAGCGCCTCGAGGTACTTGTCGGCAAACTGGCGGAACCGCGGGCTCGCCGGGCAAAAGTTACACACGAGCGTCGCCTCGGGGTCCCGGGCCGCCGGCTCCAGAAACCCCCCGAGCCCCTTGGCCTTGAAAACACCGACGTAGCACGCCTCGCAGATGTCGAAGTCGTCACACCCCCCGCCCAACGTCCACCAGTTGCCGCGTACGATGCCCTTGGCCGTACACGGCACCAGCTTGCTAACAGTCCGCGCAGTCTCCCAGAACCCGTCAACGTCGTCGTCGCAGAGGGCCGCCTCGAGAGCGACAAGCACGGGCAGAGAGTTGTTGGTCAGGTCGCATGTCCAGCGCTGCCCTAGCATCTCCATCCACGCGTCGAACCCGACGTTCTGGTTTACGGCGTCGAAGGCGCCCTCAAACGCCGTCAGCGCCAGCTTGTCCATGAAGCACGTCGCGCAGGCGTGGAAGTTGTCCAGCTTCCGGCGGAAGACGTACCAGGGCCCTTCGCTGGCGGGCTTGGATGCGCCTTCGCAAACGGGCAGCTGGAGCCGGCGCGTGGCCCCCTCGACGAAGCCGGCCCAGTCGTTGCCCTCGGCGAAGCGCGCAAGGGCGCGATTCACGTACGCTGAGTTTGTGTCGCAGATCCATTTGTCCTCGGCGCCTTGGCCGTCGCGCGGCGTGAAGCTGGATGCGAATGCGGTGCCGGCGATCTTGTCCTCGTAGCATGCTTCGCAGGTGATGAACCCTTTGATCTCGTTGTTCCGCATCCCGTAGTACTTGACGCCTTCTTTTCCAGTCGTCGCTTCTTTGCCCTTGCAGTTGGGGATCGTGAGGCGATGGGTCGCGTAGGCCCGCAGGCCGTCTAGGTCGTTGCGCTGGAGGGCTTGTTTCCACAGGTGGTCTTTGACGCGCGGGTACCAGAATCGACAGGTAGAGGAGGATCCTTCCTCGGCGAGGATTCGCTTGAACTGTCCCGCTAGCGGCGTGCCTCGGATGTGATCCTCGTGGCATTTGGTGCAGATGAGGAATCCTGGTATCTCTGGGAGGTGGTACCAGTAGAGGGAGTATTCGACGACACGATCTTCAGGGCAATACCGGACTATGTCCCTTGGTGGGCCGCTGGCTACCACTGGAGGGGGTTTAGGTTTAGGGTTTTGCAATGGACCGCGGGTATTGTCTGGCGAGGCGGCCGAGTTGCCGTGTATGCTGAGACTGTTCATCTGCTGAGCTATGGATGCCGCATCATTCTGAGGTCGGTCATGTTGAGCCGTGCCGCCCCGGTCCGGGCCTTGTATCGGAGGGCCGGGGTTAGATGCTGCCGGTGGGCTCTGTTCGGCCTCAAGCGGTGGCTGATAGGCTTGAGCATAAACTGTATTTGTGTATTCGTTGTAGCTCGTGTTGTTGACCGGAAGGCTTGGCTCCTGTGCCAGGACAGGCCGATATTGCTGATCTGGGGCCGTGTTTGACGCCGTGAGAGAGCCCTGTTTGTTCTCGAGCGTAGTGTATGGGTTGACAAATGTTGTCGTTGGCGCATTATACGAGTACGTGTTTTCTGATCTCCCATATGCGTTCTGATGCGTTTGCACAACTGGAGTGGTTGAGCCTGTTCCAGCCACGGGTTGATACTGCTGGAGAGACGGTGTATTTGCAGCCACTGGCCGAGTTTGCGTGTTTGCCCAAGTATCAGCATTCGCCGCTGAAAGGGACACAGTCTCGCTCTGCTGCTGCTGAACCCCAAGCGAAGACATGGCATAAGTACTGCCATGCTGACTCGGATTCTTGACCGGTTCAGCAGGCATGGCACAAGGTTGTCCCTGGTCTACATTGACAGAATGCTCGGGGGGTCTACAAACCGTATCCTTGCCATAATCTGCATACGGGTAATAAGTATTCCCCGGCTGTTGATTCACTCGAGGCGCCGGCGGCGGGGGATAACCTGTCGCGGAAGAGACTCCTGGTGCAGGATTGCCATGAGCGGTTTGCCCGTGCGGCGTGCCATAAGCGTGCTGCGTAGCCGCCGCAGAAAAATACCCGCCAGCATTAGTATCCTGGAGCCTGTAGGACGCAGCCTTTTCATAACTCGACGAGCCATTCACCAGTGGTTGCTGGCTAGTCCGGGGCGGCAACGGCGGAGGCTGGTGACCGTATCCATGATATCCGGCCTGAGAAGCAGGTGTGCTCGTGTGACTACCATACGATTGTGCAGTCGACAAGTGTGGACTATTCACAGATGTCGGCGTATACTGCCCGTACGACGAGCTATTCTGCTGAGCATGAGACTGGTATTGAGATGGGCGTGTTCCTGCTGGCGGCGGGAAGTACATCTGCTGGGCCGCGGGCGGCGCCTAGATTGAATCAGAATAGGGTTGAGGGGGAGAAGCGATTTATACATGTAGCTAGCTACCTGATGTGAGCCTTGGTTGCCGTACGCATACTGCGCCTGGGCCTGAGGGCCCGTCCCGTACGTATTCACACTCGCGTTCTGCTGGTCGTGCTTGGACAGTCGTTGCTGCAACTGCTGCTGGCCGGCGGCGACTGTCTTGGCCAGGCCTTTCTGGAACGCTTTGGCAAAGGAATCCATGGCCGTGATGAGCAAAGGGAGGCAAGAAATCACGGTCTCGGATCGATGCGGTGCACCTCCATGTCGAGCCAGCGTCGAGAGCACGATATAAGTGCCAGATACGAGTGAACAAGCATCAATTTAAACTATTAAGCTCGCAGCCATGTCTGACCGCAAGGGCTACCCCTGGACCCGCGAGGCGTTTTTACCCAGTTTCTCTCGTTTGCAGTGCATACATTCCGCAGGTTGAGAGCGTGAGGCTGAAGTGGTCTATTGACCAGGTGCAGGAGTCTAGACCTAGGTCGTCAGATTGCGGCTGATCGGAGCTCGCTTTCTGACAGCCATGACTGCGGGAGGGAGCTCGTCAGCCCTATCATGTCGATGATGGCACGGTGCGTCTTGGGGGCTCTGTTGGGGGGAGATTGCGGCATTTTGGTCAGGCGCATCAAGTCAAGGAGCTGGCATCGCATGGTGGCTGGCCGATGAGATCGATTCACAACGCTTCTTGGCCTTGGATGGCAGTAAATGACATACCCTTTTATCTTACTTTTTTGGGCATTAATACAATGGCTCTCGTATAGTTAAGCAAGCAAGCTTCAAAGGATAGCCAGAGCGCATTATGTCAATCAAAGGTGAAACGACTGCCAGGCTCAAGTTGTGGCTGGTTAGCCTGGAGCCGTAGCCATATGAATACATACCGTATCATAGTCAGACCATCACGAGTCGGATAATGTCCTTGTTCGTCGGACCAAACGTTGTGTCAGCAACATCAGCACCACCGAGACGTTCAGCACCGTCCTGCTAGATTATTCTATTCCCGTGAAGTCATCTGATCGAGGAGGGTGTGTCCGTGGAAGATCTGGTCCACCTGTGGCTTCAAACCAGCCAAGTCTTATCAAGCGTATCAAGGTGCGGATATGCTGCGAGTTGGCAAATAGCTAAGCTGTCCGTTCCAAGTTCCAATACAGGCTTTATATGAGAGCAGCCTGACTGCCAGCGGGGAAAAATGCTTCTTCTTGGCCTATACGTCGCAAAGGTTTGATTAGCAGAGCACATGGGAACAAGACAAGAATAGTAGGCCAGGATATGCAGCCAAACATGAACCCTTGCTCATCCTGCTCGTCACAATCAGCAGATATGGATCGATTGAAGGTATCTCCAGGCACCTGATTTCATGCCTTGGCGCACTTTTCGGGCTGAAAATACGGGAATAAGCTCATGTCCCAGACGGCAACTCCAAAGAGAAGACAGACAGGGGCAAACATTGCCGTTGTAAAGTGTACATCGCCAGGCATTGCAGGCGTTTCACGGAGGCTTAGGAAGACGATTCATCTTAACGGGCTGGAGCTGCTACCAGTTTGCAAGTCAAAACTCATCAAATCACTTTCTCTATGCGTAACCAGACGTTGCTCGTTTCTGCAACATGTGTCCGTTTATCGTGGGCATAACCAGCACAGTCGGCGACGGCTCCTCACGATCTATGCGAGGACGTGCGAGCGCCCCGAAATCCCATCTGTTTCCTCACCCTATAATCAGCGATGCTGCGGCTCGAGTCAACCTGCGTCAAGTCTACATATGTAGTCCCAGGTGGCTGAAGTGTAAGCTGGCATCGCAAAGGACATCGATGCAACACAACTGAGTCGAGGAGCTCGTCTTGACGCAACGCGCGACGCGGCAACAGCTCATCTCGCCATCCTGCTTGTACGTCAAGTTTTCTGATAATCGACATGTTTCGTTGCACACTCGTGGCTAGACAGTTGTGCGTCAGCATTACCTGACTAGCAAAATGGCCGACTACAAAGGAGGGCTCCATGTCTCATAAGTACGCAACCAAACGTCCTTTGCTATCCGGCATGTGATGCAAACAGCTACCGAGTATACATGTATGCATTTGGTATCAGATATCACCTGCCCACTTTTTCTTCAGCGCTGCTTCGTTTCTTTTGTACGTGATGAAAGTTAAAAGTTGAGCAGGGGATCCGCATGTTCTCGCTTGATTGCCGCTGATGCGCCGTTGATGGAGAGACGTCTGGTGTTCTCAACAAAATAACCTGTGGCTTACAGGATACATCTGCTCTGTGACTCGTCCAAGCATGCTGTCCGACTCCCCTTTGGCTCCGGCATTCGTAAAGGGCCAGAGCAAAGGGGGGGAAGGGCAAAAAGTACAAGTAGTGCCACGACGCCGCTGGATATCCGTTCTCGTTTTCTCATCCCAAGGAGAGCCATCGTTTACATTTCAAGTTCCAGGCTCTCTCTTTTCGCCAGCTCCCGTTGAACTGCGCAGAGGCCAACACAGCACATCATACAACACCCACCCATACTTTGAACATGTCACTGGATCAAGGATCAAACTTGTCTCTTAGAGACCAATGGGCCAGCCAGCACGCCGTCCGAGGGATCAAGGAGGAGTTTGTGCGATTGCGGAGCGACAATATAAGGCATGAACCATCACTGCCGGAAGATCCCCGCATGTTTGATATTGAGGATCCGTATTTACCGCCTGCTCCGAAACCTCACGATACACCCAAGGTCCCTCCAAAAGAACGTTTAGTTATTCCCCTTGGCATTGTTGGAGCCGGAGTCGCTGGCCTTTTCGCCGCAAAGGTGCTCGACTACCTCAACTGGAAATTGTTCCACATGGCCGCCAAGAGCGGCGGATCGCAAAGCGGCAGCCCGACCAACATGGACGAATTCCAACGCCAATACGACCTTGTTGAACGGTTTCCAAACACGCTGTGTTTTACATATACCATTCATGAGGCTGCTCAACACGACAGGGTTGGCGGCCGCCTATACACGCATAATTTCGGGGGGCCGAGAAAGGCTCATGATTACTACGACGTGGGTGCCATGAGATTTCCAGACAACCCCGTCATGGCGCGGTAGGTCATGGCAGCCGATAATAACGACGCTATTCAACTGGTCTAACGAGAAGAATAGAACGTTTGCCCTCTTCAAGACGCTCGGCATGAAGATGACGGATTTGAAAACACACCCAGACGCTCCCGATGGATCCATCATTCCGTATTATATGACGAATGGCGACGAGCATTCACGTACCGTTGAGCCGTGGTGTTTCAACGACATTACTCTATGGGGAACGTATAGCTCCATCGTGAGTGATGATAGTGATCCGTTCAAGATTTCAACCGACAACACCATACCCAAAATGTAGGAGGCGGGTTTGCCATGAAGCCGTTGCAAGAAGCAAGTTGAGCTAATCAGCAATGGATCAGACTCCTCAAAAATCCTCCCGACCAAGTCATGAATGCGAGCATTGAGCCCTTGAGAGAGGCCCTCAGGCGCGATGCTAAGCAGGACCCTCCCGGCCGTGAAGGATGGAATCTCCTCATGCAGTATGATAAATTCAGCACGCGCCAATTCTTGGGAATGTAAGCAGATGGGCCATCTTGTCTTGCGCTTGTTGTTTCAAACAGCCCGCTCACATGTTTTCCCTATCTACAGCGGCGGTTCAAAACCAAGCCCGGGCAGCCCTATCCCACCACCGCCATACAACTATGAAACCATTGAGTGGATGGAAACGTTCAACGGGTGAGTGGTAGATCCTACAAGTATGCCAAACATTTAAAAGCAATAATAATACTAAAATACCGCGTGATTCCAGAGGGACCAATTGGTACGACCAAGCCTTCAGCGAGACTGTTCTGGAATCGTTGGATTTCGAATACGACACCCAGCACAAGGACTGGTTCTGCATCCTAGGCGGCGCCCAGCAGCTGTCCAAAATCCTAGAGAGCAAGATTACACGAAAGCCTCATTACGGAAACAGGGTGACCAAAATCACGGCCAAGGGGCCGATGGAGGTGGAAATCCAAGTTGACACGCCACACGGCAAGAAGACGAAGTGCCAGTACAAGGGGCTCGTCAACACGACAACGCTCGGCTGCATGCGGCAGATGGACATCAGCCGCGCCGGACTCAACTACGCCACCAAGCAGGCCCTCCGGTCCCTCGGGTACGGCCCGTCGTCCAAGGTGGCCATCAAGTTCAAGCGCGCGTGGTGGATTCACGATCTCGGGACGCACGGCATCAAGATGGGCGGCCTGGGCTACTCGGACCTCAGCATCCGCACGTGCGTGTATCCCTCGTACAACATTTACGACGACGCGGACGGCACCGCCGTGCTCCTCTGCTCCTACACCTGGCAGCAGGACGCGGAGCGCATCGGCGCACTCCTATCCAGCCACCCCGAGCCGGAGAAAAAGGTGGCAGAGGAGGCGGAGCTAAAGGAGCTGCTTCTTCGCGATCTGGCGCGCCTGCATAGGAGTGAACACATGCCCGAGGAAGAGCTGTATAAGCTCGTCAAGGACAACTACATTACTCACCATGCTCACGCCTGGGGCAGCGACCCCAACACGGCTGGGGCATTCGCCTTTTTCCGCCCCCAGCAGTTCACCAAGATGTGGAACAAGATGATCCATCCCTCGGGAGACGTTGTAATTGCTGGCGAGGCCGCTAGCCCGCATCACGCGTGGGTCGTGGGCGCCCTCGAGAGTGTCATTCACGGCCTGCACGCCTGGATGGCGGAGAATGTCTCCCTCGTGCCTGCGCTTTCGTTCGCCATGGCGATTTTGGAGAGAAACGAGCCGGGCAATCCGTTTGTCGGGCTGCCGCCGTACATGACGCCTGACATTTCCAAGTGGCAGGGGGACCTGGGGCGGCGCCACAGGTCGCGATGTCTGGATCCGACCAGGAAACCTGGTGGTGTTTGACGTGCATTTGCCGCCGATGGGGGAGGGTTAGGGTTAATATAGTGCTGATTCTGCCGAGACTGAATTTTGTCAACGAGGTTGATTTCACTGCTTTGGGTTCCTTTCACATTTTCTCAATACACGCTCTTTTACTCTTTGGCTTTTTGACTTGTCGATAGTCGGGTGCAACGTTGTGATGGCTGATATTTTGCGTCGAGATGCAAACGAGACCCGTTTTGTGGCCATGGTGCCATGTATTGCCTCTGGACCAGACACCTCAAGGCGTGCTCGGGCTCCGCAACAGACGTGAAGATGCCCTCGGCACTCTCGCTTTTGAATACAATCATCTCCCTGCAAAGTCGGCGCGCAGCCCAGCCCAGGGGTTTGTGTTGACGGATGCTGCAGAACGTGGCGTGTCCCGGCAGACGGACACGGCGTCGTGACAAGTCATCTTGTAGACCCTAGTATAAGGTCCTTGCTTTTCCAAGACCTCGAGGGTCAGAAGTCTCTATAAATACAAGAAGTCGGTGGGTGAGCCCTAGAGACCTGAGGCTGCCCTCGCCAAGGTCTGACTCCGGGCTCTCGTGATACATGTGTACCTTTCTTTGTTGTTGTGTGGCCTTTGTTGTCCGATGCCTTTGTCCAGATCTTGACCGTGGGACCTTCGGTGAGGCGGCGATTGCCAGCCAGATCAAGTCGAGCATCTTTTCACGCACTCTTGCGCTAGGCACTCATAAAAAAGAGCCACAAACGCGCCCTCGGGACTGTCGCCCATCGACTAGCCTTACATGCCTGGGGTCCAGCATATCAGCCCAGAATGGAGTTTCCAGATCCCGCTCCAAGTCCACCAGCCGCGGGTGCCTCTTCTGACTCGGAGGATACTACCGTGTCCGACTGGGATTCAGAACCAGAATCCCCACGCCCTGCGTCAATAGTCCATGAGGAAGAAACCAATGATTCTCCAGACCCGATGTGTGTGGCGCTCTAAACATTCTTACCAAGACCATTTCTAACATCTTTTGTTCAGCTTCATCAGCATTGCGAGCCTCAGTGGCGAGCTTGCCTCGTTGCACTACCAGCAAGGCACGCCCACAAGACGAGAAATTGAGTTCTCTTGGGCGGCCAACGCCATCGTCGGAGAGGCGGCTACTATCAAGGGAATTTGGACTTTGGCAAATAATCTGCTTCAAGTGGCCTTGGGAGCTATAAATTCGCGGAGAAATATTGCGGTAAACCAGGTTGACTCTTTGAGCTTTTGGTTCCTGAAAATCGAACTGACGCCTAAAATAGTCTCCCAAGCCGGCACTCATCTTCGCGGCCTGCGATATTGGCGGGACGATCCTAAAACAAGTGAGATGAAGATACCTGACGATGGGTCTGACCCTCAAGTCCCGGAGGTCCATCAAGTAATGTACTAACCAGACGATTCGCTCTTAGGCCTTGCTGATCGCGGCGTCAGACACATCCAAGTTCTCATCGGTCCTAGAAAATACAAACCTTTTGGTTGGTACACCTCCTGCGGCCTAAGGTCAAGCATCTCTTAACACTGAAGAGAGAAATCCCCATCCTTTTTTTTAGTCTGCTGATACCACGACAGATATTCTTTGGGTCCCCTCACAGAGAGTCAGACTGTTGTTCTTGGGAGGCCATGTTATCACACCTCATCCTCACACAGCATAAAGGTTGCCCTGGCTCCTGGATTCCTAGCATTGTCAGTCAATTGTCGAGCTTCCATAAGGACCTGACGGACAAATTCATTGCTTTCATTGAGCAATACAAAATCAGCATAATCAGTCATTACCAAGTGAGCTCAAAGTCGGATGAAAATGAAATGGTGAGCTGTCACAGAACCCCCGCCAGCTTCCTATAAAGACTAACAATCGTGTGGAGCTGGCCAAGAAACTCAATGCGACGCTTGACGTACACGGTGAGATTCAGATTGGCCTTCCAAGAGGCGACAACACGCTGTTCAATGTCTACGCACACGAGCATCAGACTCTCATTGCCAGTAGGGTTGAAAACGCCAAGGCCAGTAAGTCTTGACTCCTCTGCGGGCCTCGTATCGGAATTTCGGGGGAATCGAGGCTGATCGTCTTTCCTTCTCCAGGCTCACGCAAAGACTATCAAGAATGGCTCCGGCTTCTCACTCGATTCGGCCTAGACATTCCTGTGCGACAGGGTTCGAAGCCTGCATACAAAAACCTATGTGATTGGATCCTTTCAGATGCCGGACTGGCTTCGTGGGCAGATAAGGCCACGGGGGCTAGCAAGGAGACGGGGGCTGCTGTAATAAAGAGCCATGAACAACAGAGTCTACAAGACCCAGACTCAGAGGTTTCGAATGATCCAAAGACAGGGGAGGTCCCGAAACGCAGCCAACACGCCGTGGCCAGGACCATGACAACACTAGAGATTGGAGGGTGTATTCGAGACGCCACCATTCTCACAAGTTCCCTTATTTCCTCACTCCGGGAGCGGCAGAGCTGGCCAATGGACATGTTCCTGACTCTGGCACATCACAAGCCGCGCCCTTTTCCGCTGACAAAAGCACAGCTTATGGCATGTGTTTGCCGGCAACTACTGACAGGGCATCCCAGCCTTTGTGTCGAAATCCAGCCACTGCTGGCGGATGCACGAAACGCTCTCGACAGCCACAACATTGCCTGGATAGAGACCACATTGTGGACATGTCTCGCGGCGCTTCTTGGCGGACAGGTCCTAGGCCAGCCGTTTCTCATCGTCCATCAGCCGGCCGAGCCTGATTTCGCCTCGCCCTTTTTGCAACTTATTGCCGACCTTGCTGGCTTGGTCCAAACAACAGAAATTTCAGTCAAGATCCTGGTCGTGCGGAATGTGGCCTCTTGTCCGGACACAACGCCCGACGCCAGCACCTGTATAAATCCCAATACGGCCCGAGATGGGGCCTCCTCCTCTAGTTCGACTGTTTGCCATGTGCAAAAACATGCTAACCGCGTCATTATTCGAAAAATAATAGATCCTGGCGATGCTGACGTTTTAAAAGCTCTTGAAATGGACTACGACGCATGTTTCGAGCGTCTAGGTCCAGAGAGGGCTCAGGTTCTTTCTCGAAAAGATGGCATGGAATTTTTGGCAGCGTCCACGGATCTGGGGGCTATGCGGTACTTGTTTGCTGTGCTGGAACAACATTCCTTCCTGTCTTTGCAGTCGGTCAGAAAATCCCTGTTTTCGGCAATCAGTCAGGACGTCGTCACGGCCATACTGAATCTGGTACCCAAATCCGTGGAAAGCGTGGTAAGAACGGGGATTCTATGGATCACCCACGCCCTGCGGCCACTTACATGTGCCGAATTCGCGACGGCACTTGGGATGGGGGCAGACGACGTCGTTGGCGACGGTTTTAGCACAATCACCGTCTCAGAATTCGAAAGACTGTTGTGCGGACTTGTTGAGGTTGAGGACGGCACCGTTTACCTGGCCAGTTCCCTGCTTACTCAGCACCTTCTCCAACAGACGTCTGGTCATACCAAGGACTCGTCGCATTTTCTCGACCTCAAGCCTGCTTGTAGTCCAGACATTGCCCTCAGTTGCCGCAGATACATCCTTCATCACTACCGGAGCGGGCAGCCCGAACAAGCATCGGAAGAGTCAGAAGGGGGGGCTAGCGAAGCCCAGGGCTTTTCTGATAATGCTCCCGGTGACGTGGCGGCCGGGCAATTGGACTCGGGGCCCCTGATGTCCTACGCTGTCGAGCATTGGTTCACGCATCTACGGTTGAAAGACTACTCGTCTGGAGATACGAAATTGGAGGATGAATTTGTCTGTGACGGAGGTCTGGTCCATTGCTGCCTGCGGCTTCGAAGTTCTGGACGCGCCTTTCAGCCACCCGAGTCAAATCAACAGGCGGTGCCCAGCATCGTCCAGATCCGAGACCGACTGCATGTAGAATGTGCCGAAGCCATCAGCCTCGCACTGCATGCATCTGATATAGAATGCGCACCCGACCAGGGGAAGTGTCCATCCACAGTGGCCCTGGCTGCGTGTCAGATGGGAATCGCCAGCACTCTACACCAACTTGATCAATGCGGCGACTTTGGCGACGAGTGTACCCTGAAGAGAGCTTTCCAGATAGGGTCCGACTCGTCCCTGTGTATACTAGCAGACAGGTACAGCGAGTTCGTCAAGAAGAATGCGCACGAGATTCTCCAGGATGCAGTCCGGCTCGGAAATTCCGGCCTGATAATGCATTTGATGAACAAGCCCGATTTATGGGCCGACTCGGACTCTGGACAATATCATCAACCTCTCCTACACGTCATTGCAGCACTGGGTGGTTCGCTTCCACCGCAGGCATTATGGGAGCGGCAGGAGCAATATATTAGCCACGCCTCCGAGCAATATCAGGAGAAAACGCCTCTCCATCTTGCTTCCCTGTCCGGTCAAGAGAGTCTAGTGTCCAAGATCCTATCCAAGCTTAGCGAGTCCGAAGCAGCCAAGGCGTCGCTCAACATGAGAGACTTGATGGGCGCCACCCCGTTGTTCCTCGCCAGCCAGCGCGGACGATTCACCGTGGTGCGGCAGCTTCTCACTGCAGGCGCCGATCACTCTGTGTGCGACAACCAGGAGCAAAGTCCGCTGCACGTAGCCTGTCGCAACGGCCATTGGAACATTGCCGAGACGCTTCTTGTCTGGGGGGCATCGCCGAATGCTAAGGACAGCGCTGGCCGAACTCCGCTGCATCTGGCGTTGGAGAACAATCACCTCGGAATCGCCGTGATGCTTCTTGGAGACACCACATCCGCTCCGACTCATGAGAGGGATTTTGATGTGAATTCTCACGCATCTGACGGCTCAACTGCGCTCATTATTGCGACCAAGGGTAACCATCTGAACATGGTCCGGATTCTTGTAGGTCGCGGTGCCAGTGTAATATGGCGTGACGGAAACGGCCGGGACGCTCTGCAGTATGCGGCGCAGTACGGCCACGACCAAGTTTTACACGAGCTCCTGGAGGCGGCAAAAGTGGTGGGCAGCGACGACGTATACCAAGCGAATCCCTCCCTTCTCTCGCTGTCGGCTCTTGCGGGCCATGTCCAGGTCATCAAGATGCTGCTGGACAGAGGCTTCAGGGACACGGATGCGCTGGTTCTGGCTTGCGAGTACGGACAGACTGCGGCGGTAAAGGTCCTTGCGCCTTACTCGTCCTCAGCCAGTCGAAATGCTGGCTACTTGGAAGCTGCCTCATTTCACAGGCAAGACACGGTCAAGACAATACTCGCCGCCGGCGCAGACATAGATACCAAGTCCTCATTAAACCTCACGGCATTACACCACGTTGCCTTTAGCTCCAACCCGAGGTTGGTGCAGCTTCTGGTCAGCAGAGGTGCCAAGCTTGATGTTACAGACATCACCAAGAGCACTCCCCTTCACTATGCCGCAGGACAGTGCTCTGTAGAATGTCTCAAGATACTGGTCGAGGCCGGGGCCGGCCTAAATGTCGAGAACGAAAAGGGGGCCACTCCGCTCTACCTGGCTGCCACAGCTGGCAGTGAGGACGGCGTCGGCATTTTGCTTGCCGCCAAGTCATCTTTCACTGTGCCGCGGCCCGTTGCAGGTGAGTATTCCACATTTCTCGACCTGGCGCTGGCCACCTTCAAGCTGGACGTGTTCCGGCTAATTGTGAAGCACGCCACCGACATCTCGGGGCCGGGGCTCTGCATGTCTCCCGAAGCGTTGTTCCTGTTCCTGCATGGGCAAAACGAGAAGGGCTAGGACACAGGAAAAGTGCGGATTCTGCTGGAATATGGCATGGACCCGAATCAGAAACTCGGCGAGTACGGTTCGATGCTTCACTACGCCGCTCTCTGGGGCTGGCTGGAGCTCGCAAAGCTGCTGTGCGAGTCTGACAAGACGGACGTGAACCTCGTCGGCCAGACACATGGGACTCCGCTCCAGGTTGCTGTTATCGGAGGCGGCAAGGACGGTCCGAAAATGGTTGAGCTGCTTCTCAGCCGCGGCGTTGCCGTCGCCGCCGCCGTCGCCGAGTACATTACCATGGCCAACATGATTCTAGATCATGACAACACGACTCTCAACATGCACGCCGGGCATCACACAACACCTTTGCAGTTTGCAATCCACGCCAGGTGGAAGAGTATGGTCGAGTTCCTCCTGGAACGCCACTCAATGTTCAAGGATAACGATGGCACGCCGCTCCATCTCGCAGCCCACCTTGGGGATCGGAAAGTGGTCCGCTGTCTTGTGCGCTCCAAATATGTATCTCCCGGGGCTCGCGACATGTGCGGCCGCCTGCCGCTGCACCTCGCCGCATGCTCAAGATGTTTAGGCGCCGGGGTGCACAATCTGCGGATGCTCACCAACGATGAGTTCACATTAGTAAGCACAGACGAGCACCAACGCCAGCACGCCCTCCATTTTGCGGCTGGATGCGGACACCTAGATGTGGTGAAATTGGTTCTTCAGAAACATCCAGATGCAGTGCGAGACTGCGACGTCGACGGCTGGACTCCGCTGCACTGGGCATGTCGCAGCCATAGTAGCAAAGTCGTGGAGTTCCTCTTAGATAGAGATGACTCTACTTGTAGGAACGCGAGGAGCCTCCGAGGCTGGACCCCCTTCGACGTCGCTCGGTACCACGGCGGCCGCCTTACCAGTGACGGGAGCTTGAGAAATCGTCTCAGGCCCAACGGCCCGCGGCCGCCGTTTCAGTCTCCGGCCGACCTCGCGGCCGACGAGGAGACTGCTCGGCCACTAAAGCCAGAAGAAGCAGCGTCATCAAGCTCGGGACTTGGAGTCATATGTGATGCCTGCAAGTGTGTAAGTAGCCCTCAAGCCGGAGGGAAACTGGGGGAATCGCACTAATCCGCGCGCTCTACACAGGTGATATATGGGCCAGCATATGAGTGTACGAGATGTATCGACTTCCACATGTGCTTCAAGTGCTTCCGCCGCGTGGTGAAGATGCACTACCGTGGCCATTCATTCAGGAAGATTACATGCTCTGGTGAGATACTCGAGACAGATCCGTGGGGATAAGTCAAGCGGAGTTGTCTCGTACAGGAATAGACAAACAAGTTGAGCCTCGAGATCATCTGCAATGCCCTTCCATGTCTGAACCAGACTACTGGATATGCAGAGGTACAAGAGTGATATGTTAGGTTTGACTAGAGATATTTCAGATATGTACAAGAGTTCCACGCCATATTGAGGCCCAGAAGTCTGTTGGTCAGACACCGCTAAACAGCAGAATGAATATACATCTTCTCAAAGATAGAACGATGCAGTGAACGCTCTTGCTAGTATGGTATTGTACATAGGCATGACCAGTACCAGTGTATATTATAGCGAATTCGGCAGCAGCGGCTTTCTATTGCAAACGTCCCTTCATGGAACCTGACTTTACTAGCCTTTGTTGTGGGCCGAGTGCCGCTCAATATACCGCTCGACTAAGTAGAAGGTTGATGGATTTTGCTAAGCTTCTCGGATTCCTCATGGGTAATTCAATCAGGCTCCTGTTTCGGTTGGGAATCCAAAGTTCCTAGCTGATGACCCGGGCATCCAAGCCGTGCGGCTCCGCTTCATGTTTTGTGTCCTGAAGCCCAAGTCGGAAACGGCAGCCGACAGTGTCCGAGATTATGCAGAACCTGCTACCGCATCTTGATGCCTCTAATTGAAGATCTCTGCTGCACCAAGACTCTTCCGGTACCCATGAGGCAAACCACTAGCGATACTTCCATCCTCGGATACATCAAGGCACAACGGCAATCTTGATGGGACAAGAGTCTCTGTCACTGAGCCACCAGTGCGAATCCCGGATGGCATATTATCGAAGCCCAGCCTAGCCAATTGTGAGGGAAGGCCAGCTGGTATGATGAAGAAATATCGCAGTTCAAGTCCGAGCTGGCTCAAGACGAAGAAAGAGGCTCAACAGTCCAGACGGTTCGACCACACTAATTACGACGGCAATCGAGGACTTGTTTTTGCCTGCCGTAGATTTTTGTGGTGTTTTTGCAAACAACTCGCCCATCTAGAGATGCGGATAATCCTAGCGCTCGCCGTGTGAAACTTGTACTTCAAGCAGTGTGTACCTGAATTGACTTCATAGGAACATTATCAGGTACGAGGTCAACGTGAACCCTTGGTATAGGTGTAAGTAAACTTGCCATGCCGGGGACCGTCTGTAGATTTCTTTGTGCCTGTTGTGCCGCTCAATGATGTTATCATGAGATTGGATGTATGAGGCTAGCTGGAAGGTCGAGCTGCTTCTGAGGTATGCGTACGACCCCAACACCAAAAAGGCAGGATCGCGGTACGCCCCAAAGATACGTACCGACATCAGCATCCAAGCCAGTCATCCCTACTAGGTACTAGGCAGATGGTCATTTGAGATTAGGCTTCATTCAAATGTTATGTCAAGTTTGAGCTATGCGAGGCTAGTGATTATGGTGGATTATTCGTGGGCTCTTATTAATGAAGGAAGCAAAGCTGGAAGGCTCTCCTGCAGCGCTCTCACTTCGTTTAGCGCAGCATGACTGGATTGTTCGTTTTACTCAAAGCCTTATACTCCCTTTGTATCTTTTCTTTCTTTTTTTTTTTCCTTTTTCTTCTATTATACTAATAAGAGTCGCACTTCACTTGGCAATCAAGGACACCGGTAGAATGCGTAAAAGAGTCAAGTTAATAGTCCAGCTATAGAACTCGAGAGCTAAAATTTACATCATTGGACCTTGCTTCCGGTGCTTTGACAAGCCTGTCGTACGCCTTCCTTCCAATATCCAATACCCTTTCCACTGTTCCCGTCAGACAGTAACAAGTTTCTTGCGCGTCGCCCAGAGTTCTGTCCCTTTTTCCTCATCACATCCATTCCGTCTCGTCAGGGGCTGCCTACTTCCCGAACGCCATAAACCTAATTCCAGTCGGATAGCCGCGTGTGTTCCCTTCTCTCTTCAATTGTGGTTGAACTTGGCATCAACAGAGCTTATACAAGCCAAGATTTGCGCATGACGAGCCGCCATGTCCTGGGGCTCCGAGGCGCCACGCTCGAGGAAATTCGCCAGGCGGTCGTTGCCAAGATTCTGTCCGCCTGAGGTCGCTCCATGGTGCGTATACTTGTGGTCGGGCTTGCGGGGAGCCGATCTGAGGAATCAAGCGTGAGCAGCAGGTACGAGAGCCAAGTTAGCAAGGACGAATTACCCGTTGTACACAGCCTTTGCCGAAGGCATTTTCACATCAAGCCTGACAGTTGGTGGGTTTCCTCTAACGTCGCAGTAATAGCACCCCGAATCGGCAAGAAACGCCAAGTGTCCGTAGCTATCGCCGGAGGAAACTAGATAGGGTCGACGAGTTTCGAACCAGGTACAACTTCACTTGCAGCAAGAGAACGGAGTTGCAAACAGCGAGGACAACTGCGGCATGTCGCGCTGCTGCGAATTTGAACGCAAAATTCGATTAAAATCTCTCCCTTTTGGCTCGCGTTTGCCGACGACGGTCATTCTCCATTCCTCCATCCATGCAAGGCGTCCGGTCCTCAACGATCTCAGGAATACACGACATAGTCACGCCGGTAAAGATTTTGTTCGGATCCGAAGGTATACAACTAGCCAAATGCCTTTCCAAACGAACGTTAATCGGTAGCTGTCGTGGGTTGCATCGCTAGTGTGATACTCTCTCGGTACAGTTCGTGCATGCGTCCATCGTGCATGTAGGTATCGGGAACCGCATTCACACTGGCCTCCTTCTCCAGCTGCATGAACTCAAGCGAGTAAGATCATCTCCTTTACTGCAGCTCCTCCTTGATTTGCTCAGAGCGATGACAATGGGCAGCCCGTTCCAGGTGGCGCATCGTGACTACAAACTGGACTCGACAATCGTGCTTGCCCAATCGGCGATACTCCAGTCACAGACTCAAAGTACCTCTCTGCAGAAGTTTCCAACCCCTGAACCGTCGATATTGCTCCGTATTATTCCCTTGTTGAACAGATACCTGGTGATTAACAGTAGCCACCACTCGGATCTCATTGGGCCAATGAGCCGGTCTCAACTCAAATCCTGACTGGATTTCGCGTTTTGGCGCTCACCGGGTTACTTCCTCGGTTTCGAAAGGTAAATAACACTCGCAATGGGCCGAACCGCTGATTCTATTACACCCAAGAGCTGGGTTGGAAACCACGCAACGGTGGGCGCCGGGGCAGAGTGTGAGCTCCCCGAGCCAGTAAAACATGAAGGTGTCGCGGACTTGCTTCAATGTCTCAAAATTCGGTGAGAAAGTTGAAGCCGTGGCCCGCGATTACCAAGTTGAGATGCGGTGCGGCGGAAAAAGGCGTCCAAGGCGTCCAAGGCGTCCAGGGCGTCCAAGTCATGCATGAAAAGTGAGGCTGCCGACATGGCAGCGTGACGTGTTCAAGTTTTTGTTCGCCTCACTCCAGTCGCCGCAGTTTTGCTCGCCTCATGTCATCGTGTTCGGCGTCGACTAACGTGATGGGTAGGGTTGTGTTGTGGTATTGAAGCGCGCTGGCCATGGATGGCCATTTTCAACCAGACACTTGGGGTAATTTTGGTCCGCGTCGTCGGCGAAAGGTCGGTCCGTTACGTCGTAGGTTAAGATGACAATAAACTTGCAGCAAAACAAGTCATGGGAAATGAGATGGAAATTAAGTATACTAAGGGTTGGTGAAAGACGTAAGTTGAATGGTGGTGAATAGTAAGAAATACTGTCCCTCAGTCAAAGGCTTATAAGTTATATCAAGGGAGAGAGAATGGGATAAAAAGGGAACAATTCAAATCGACCGAGAGAATCAGTAAAGAAGACGTGCGGAAAGACTCCTTTTTTATGCGTCTGAAGCTTCCAAAACCCTACATCCTGGTTGGTTGGATGGGACATGTCGGATGGGGTGCATGATGTCACTTGCAGGGCTATTGCAGAGCCTCAATGCGATTCTTTCGGCCGCGAACTGTCCAGCCTTTATGCCCTAACATTCCCGAGAGCCTCATCTCTCCGGGTCTACGCCGTTCCCCTCCCACCGACTGCATCAGGCCAGTCTGTTCAACGCGATGCGCCTTCGCGTCTTCAAGTTAACAACTTTTGCCCCCTTATTCTACTCCTAGAATTGTATATCTAGCTCCTCCGTCAGTTGTTCGTATCCATTGTTCGGGGCTAAGTCGGGGATATCCAATTGAGCCGGTGCTTGGGCATTACTGGGCGTATCCGCACTGACAGGTCTCCGGACAAAACACCTACCAACAGAAAATAGAGCGGCCATGGCAGACGCTTCAGTAGACGAGTCCATAATTATCCAAGAGATAGGCCATCCTCTGTCTTGACGGGTACTGTAGCAAGGAGTTCCACGACCATGACGAACCCCCCGACCGAAAGCCAGGAAGAAAGAGTTCATTGGCAACAAGACACCGAAAAATACGGTTGTGCAACGAGGCGGCTCGAGAAGCTAAGTTAGCCGACTCTGACAGAGTTCAAACCATGTCAGTTAGGCTGCTAGGCTGGAACATATACATTTCCGTTCAATAAGACACAGGGAGATGCAGGAGCGCTGTAAGGGGTTGACATTGACGCCACTCGTCGTGACCCTAGGGGAGCCAGTGTATTCCTAAAGCGATCGAAAAGATAGGTGGATGATTTGCTATAACTCGAAGTCAAGAAGCTTTATAAGCGTGAGCGTGATCATGATGCCAGTTGACGGTAACATCATGACTTGCTTCATAAGGAACGAGCACTGTTCCTAGCCACAAATACAACGTAAGGCAAGGCGAGAAAGGATAGTCCAAGAGACCTGCCAATACCATTGTTGAGCGTTGAGGCTATGTGTCCGCGTGCAGGTGGTTGAATAGGCTTGGCCTTGGGCAGCAAAGTCTTACACCACTGCGAACGCAATTCGCTGCATATTTTGCTGGCACGGTGTGTATTACTCTGACTTGTCTGCCGTTGTCAAAACGCGTGATTTTTTGGTATGCTCCACCATCAACGGGAAGCCAAGACAAGCATGTCTCTGACACATAATTATAGTGAGGCGCAAGGCATTGCGGTAGACTGGTTTGGACTGGTTGACAAGTTGCAAGTTGACCAGAGATCTAGCCATGGCATGTCGCGCGCCACATAACGCGGTCTCTTATTGTACAATTGGCAACGGCCAGAAAAATGTTGTCAATGTATCTGTATTATAGCGCCGCGAGCTGCGGTTGCGGATGGACAGTCCAACGGATTAATTAAAGGCGGCACAACGGTACTAAGGACGGAGGAAACGTACCGCAACCGCTTAATCGCTAAAGATTCTTCATATTCGATCCCGAAGGGATATTACTCGAAGACACCACTCATCGGAAATGGCCAGTACTGCAGTCGGAAGGTTCTCGTGGCCTCGTGGTAAGGAGATTGGCTGAAGGATCTTGATTGCCTGGCTATCAGCATCATCGACCAAGCCAGACCTCAGAGCAACAATCTGATTACCGGGTACATGTTGTATGACCGCCATCACTGTTGTGCCTGTTCCATGGTTACCAAATCATTGTTGACCCAGAAGCTTCGTCTCCAGGGGCAGCCTGTCACTGCCAGTCAAATCCGAGGATGACGAGCACGATGCCTGGGTCGAACTAGGGAGTGACTGTCTGCCTCATAGCATCGTGACTCACTATTTATGACTCCAACAGGGATGGTGTTGACTGCCTTGATGAAGTGTCGCGGACAAGATGTGGACAAGATGTTTGGCGGAGGTACTCAGGTACTTGCTCTCTTGCGGCACGCGCAGCAGAATTTGAAGTACGGAATACATGTCAGTCCAATCGGTACGCTCCAATCCCGAGTCGCATTCCCTGTGTAAAATGGTCAGCTCTCACAAATACACACATGTAAGCGGCCAAATATGCACATGTCTTTCTGCTTGCCTCTGACCATACACGGTGCGGTACCTGTGCGAGTTTGTATGTGACTCCCCCGCTACCCTTTCGAGGCATCGTGCCCCACCGAAACGCACAATCGCCAAAAATTCAAAGCCCACTAACCACGGTCAAGTCTCATCCAAACGCCTTGCCCAGCTGGCCCATATTACCCTCCGCCTTCTCTCGACCCTTTCTTGTCCAGCACCGGCTCATCCACAGCAACAAGGTCGAGAGTAAACTTCGCAAAGCAGCTGCCCAACATGAGACCCATTCTCCTTTCTGGGCACGAGCGTGCGCTCACTCAGATTCGGTACGACTTGCCTCGCTTCGCTCATTCCCCTCCTCGTCAAAATAGCCCCTCCCCGCTGTCCGATTGCCGTTTCAATCTTGGCGAGTAGAAGAGAGAGAAAAATGCTTGCGAGGAATTTCTATGTCCTTCAATGACTCATATACTAACTGTCCTTCTCCGTGAACAGCTACAACCTCGATGGCGATATCATCTTCTCTGTCGCCAAGGATCAGCAGATTTGCGCCTGGTTTTCGCATAATGGCGAGCGTCTCGGAACCTACCACGGCCATGTTGGTGCCATCTGGACCGTCGATGTCGACCCTACCTCAACCATGATCGCCTCTGGTTCTGCCGATAACACCATCCGCCTCTGGGACGTCAAGAGCGGCAAGTGCCTCAAGGTCTGGGAGTTCCCCACCGCCGTCAAGCGTGTCGAGTTCAACGAGGATGGCACCAGGCTTCTCGGTGTCACGGAAAAGCGCATGGGCTACCTGAGTAACATTGTCGTCATCGACATCAACCCCGACGTCGAGGCCGAGCAGAGCGACGAGAAGGCTTTGACCATTGTCTGCGACGAATCCAAGGCCACGGTTGCAGGATGGAGCAACATGAGCAAGTACATCATTGCTGGACACGAGGATGGTAGTGTCAGCCAGTACGACAGCAAGACCGGCGACCTCTTGGATAACGTCCCCATCCACGAACTCAATCAGCCCATTGTCGACCTGCAGTGGGCTCCCGACCGCACCTACTTCATCACTGCTTGCAAGGACAAGACCGCCAAGGTAGGTGACAACCATACGAACCAATAGGCAAAGTTGAAGGGTCAGCAAGGAGATACTAACAAGCTGACACAGCTCATTGCTGCCCGCGATCTCACCGTGCTGAAGAACTACGTCGCCGATACTCCCCTGAACAGCGCCACCATCACCCCCAAGAAGGACTTTGTTATCCTCGGCGGTGGTCAGGCCGCCATGGATGTCACCCGTACTTCCGCTCGACAGGGTAAATTCGAAGCCCGTTTCTACCACAAGATCTTCGAGGACGAGGTCGGCCGCGTGCGAGGCCACTTCGGTCCCCTCAACACCGTCGCCGTCGACCCCACGGGCAAGAGCTACGCCAGCGGTGGAGAGGACGGCTACGTCCGTGTTCACCATTTTGACAAGGGTTACTACGACTTTCTGTACGAAGTCGAGAGGGAACGAAACAACCGAATGCAGTAAAGGGAACAATACATCATATGACGAGGAAGTAAAATCACCAAATATCGCGGACCTTACCCTGCCATCTTAATATCCTTTGCTGCACGACGGGACACAAACAAGCGCATGGCGCCGAGTTTGCAAGTTTCGCCGTGAGATTGGGAGGAGAGCAGAAAAGTCCTGCGAAACAAATTTGGTCTTTTTAAGGCGCGTCTTTTCCTGGTATGCTTGCATAGTTTGGCGTTATGGCGGAATACAAGGTAGCCCTTTGTTTTTTTCTTGGGGTTAAACGATACAATAAAGAGAAAAAAAGTACACCCGGGAAAAGACGCGTCACGGGTTTTAAACAAGTAGGGTCGGAAAATGGTACGGAGACCGGGTACACTGGGCATTATTTGTGTTTGTCTTGTGCCGATGAGGGTCTTTATATGTAGGTAGTTCATATACAGCCGTTTCGCTTCCTCTTTGACGAGATACGAAGAGCAAAAGGGCGGGAGATGGAACGGAGCGTCTGCCGAATTCTGGAAGATGTGGGAATGACATTGTAGTTTTTGCGAATTGTACTCTTGACGTGAGGGCCCAGTGATGGAAATCGATATGTCGAGACACACGCCGGACAAAAACAGTAGCATCTCCAACTAGGAAGCTGATGGTCGAGAAGTAAAACTACTTGACACTTTGCTCAAACTGACACACGCCAGACAACCCACACTCATAATGATGTCATGACAAAAATCCTATTGACTCAACCAGGCCAGGCCACTACATAACAAGCCTACAAGCCCCAAACACCCAACATCATTGACAGAAAACGCCATACATCTATATCAGTCCCGTAGCCACCTATCCCGGTTTTCTAACACAATACACGCCATGCTCTGTTGAGCTATCAATCACTTTCTCTTCTTGCCCTTTTTGCCTTTAGACGTGGTGTTTGAACCCGTTGAGGCGACGCTGGATGCGCGGGAAGGGGCTCTAGAGGAAGCCTTGCTTGACTTGACATTGTCCAGAGCTTTGTTCTAAACTAGGTATTAGTATTGCCGCCAAATAGGCCAGATCCAATAGCTAGAGTAGACGAACCTTAACGCCATTCTTGGACTTCTTTTTCGCAGGTGCACCAAGGATACTGTCCTCGTCGTTGTCGTCATCTGGCTCACGCTTAGTTTTGCCATTGACACCGTTGGACCCCCGTGCAGGCACGTCTTCAAATTCCTTAACAATCGTAGTGATAAGGGTTGTGCAGCGGCGGGAGAGCTCGGTCGGAGTTCTGCTGAGGAAGAACCAGTCAAATCGGAAGAGGGGGGACTCGCGAATGTCATCACGCATCTTTTCATACAAGCCCTCTGAGTCGATGCCGTATCGGTCGAGGAGGACCAGCAGGAATCGGTCCTCTTCCTCTGTGTACACCTTCTTATTGGTAGTGGAGACTGAATAGTTGATCTTGAGCTGCTGCAGAGGCACTCTGTACTGAGACATCTTCTTGCGCAGTAGCTTGCGCTGGTTCTCAATCTTGCGCGTACGTTCCTCTCCGTCCTCGATTACCTTGATGGATTTGGTGTAGTCGGCAATTTCCGTGTACCGTTGCCAAAAGACCTTGGCATATGCCTTGATCTCTGCAGGCGTCTTGCTGTCGATTTCATTCGAGATACCCTCGTAGTCGTGACGCCCATACTTGCCGGATCCATTGACAAACTGCTGGAAATCTCTTCGGCTCCAGTTACCGAACCCTCGTGTTGATAATTCCTCCTTCTCTTTCTTTTCCTCCTCAGTCAGTGGAGTGGCATTGTCGATTTCTTGTTGATCGAGAGCCCGTTCAGCTTCTCGATCAGACAGAGTCTCTTCGTCACCATCCGGAAGGGGGATCTTATACCCAATTTCCTTTCTATAGTAGGCCGTCTCTCTGTCTTGGAGATCTCGGAGACGTGGTGGGTAGAATTGGTAGTCTTGAACAGGAATTTGCTTGGGTGCGCGCGGAGCTTTAGGTTTACCATCACCCTTGGGGTCTCCGTACATGGCCTGTCGGAAGTACTTGTCCATAGAGTACGATTGTTCCTTGCGCTCACGTTTCGCAGGATTGATCCAGTTCATACCGACATCCTTCTTGACGTTGGCAAAATTTTCACCATTCCATTGGTACGCGGACTCCGACGTAAATTTCTGAAGGTCGTCAATTCCCAGCTTCTCATACTTGGCGTTGAGCTCTTTGGTTCTATTTTCGCCCTGGTTAAGGATGGCGTCGATATCATCGTCATGAAGCTCCTTTTTACCCTGCAAGTCTCCTGTTGCGCCCTTGGACTGGAACACCTTTTCTGCACCATGCTGGATCATGGACAACAGTTCATCCTTGTTCGCTGCAGCCTTGGCCGCAATCTGTGCACGCCCTTGTTGAATGACCAACTGATCAAGACGGAGCTTTTGTGCGGCGCGCTCCAAAACCTTTTCCTCGATGGCATTGTCGGTCACGAATCGATACACAACCACCTGCTTTGTCTGTCCGATACGATGGGCACGGTCCATTGCCTGCAAATCGGCTTGTGGATTCCAATCGCTATCGTACAGGATAACAATGTCGGCAGTTGTCAGATTGATACCTAGACCACCAGCTCTGGTGGTCAATAGAAAGACAAATTTCTCGGAGCCGGGCTTGTTATAATCATCAATGGCAGCAATTCGGTCTTCGTGGGCGGTTCCACCATCAATACGGCAGTACTTGTAATCTCTGAAAACGCAGTAATCCTCAAGAATATCAAGCAAACGACTCATTTGGGAGAAAATGAGGACTCTGCTACCCTGTTTCTGGAGTCGGACAAGGAGCTTGTCCAAAACAGCCATCTTTCCGGCGTTGTATACCAAGTGTTCGTCTGTAGTGTAAGGTGGACCAGGTTCAGCACCCTCAAAGAGGTATGGGTGGTTGCAGCACTTTCGAAGCTGCATGACAATGTTGAGAAGTCGAGTCTTTGACTCTCGCTTGCCACCAGCGCCATTGACGGCGTCAATATCCTTCTCCAGGATCTTCTGATACCACTTGACCTGCATATCAGACATGCCCAAATACACATTGACCTCCTTCTTTGGAAGCAAGCTCTTTTCGACATCACTCTTGACTCGGCGCAGCAAAAAAGGTCGCAGTACTTTGTGCAGCTGCTGAACAACAGTATCTTGATCACGATCTTGACCTGAGAACCATTGGTCAAATGCCTCGGAATCGCCAAACACATCGGGCAACAGAAAGTTCAACAAAGCCCAAAGTTCGTGAAGGTTGTTTTGCAGAGGAGTACCTGTGATGAGGAGTCGGTTTCGGGACTGGAACAGTCGGATGATCTGAGACAGGGAGGATTCCTCGTTCTTGATACGATGTGCCTCATCAATAATGATGTATTCCCAAGCAAATTTCTTCAGGTGAGCCTTCTCTCTTAGGATCATTTCGTAACTGGTAATGCAAACATCGAATTTCTCGTCCACGAGGCGCTCGTTGATAAGGTTGTGTCGCTCTTCTTTGGCGCCTTGCAGAACCAAAACGTTGACCTCCGGCGTCCACCTGGCGAACTCCCGCTTCCAGTTATCAAGTGTCGACTTTGGCACAGTGATTAAGTGCGGACCGGTAATGCCCGCAATGTGCCGAAGATATCCTAGGAAAGAAATTGTTTGAAGAGTCTTACCGAGACCCATTTCGTCGGCAAGAATTCCAGAAATACCATTCTCATGAAGAGAGATTAGCCAGTTTAGGCCTGCGACCTGGTAATCTCTCATCTGCCCTTGAATAAAGTGTGGCGAGTCACGGAACACGGTTTCGGCAGAACCCCCGTGCTTCTCATCCTTGAGAAGTTCGGCATCTTCTTCGGCCTCGGTTCGCCGGCGACGGTCACTGGTAGCTCCTCCCTGTCGGCCAGCGCCTTTCTTGCTGTGGGCTGCCTCGTTATTTTGGCGATCAATCTCGGCCATGATGTCTCGAATCTTGGGGTCGGGATTCGTCTCGATGAAGTGACGAAAGAGGTCAGTTAGACCGAGAAGATATCGAAATCGTCGAATTGTATCATCTTCCTACGGGGGTAGTTAGTTAGGGTTCAATGCTAGCAGTCACTCTGAGTACAACGACGTGCCTTCGATTCGCCTAGGCGGTCGTGCTTCCTGCCGAAGATGCTTCGTCGCAATTGGTTTGCTTCTGATCGGCGTTTTCGCCCATCGGTAAGCGGCTCTCCGACAACACTGCTCGCCGTTGTGTTGGGGTTTGTATCCGAATCTGTGTAGTCTGGGGTTTCGTCGACCTCCTAGCAGTTGCCTGCTGTCAGCGTCGCTGCATGCTCACAACTTGAGTTACACGATAGACTGTACCATTTCTTCTCCTCTACGGTATTCCGGTGCATCTGACATTGATGCGTCGGTGTCCAAACCGCTAGCTCTTGATCGCGGCGCCATGGCGAAAACGAGAGATATTCGAACCTCTCAACGCGACTGGTTGTAAATGAGACGCGTTGGGGGCGGCCCTCGCCGGAGAGGTCAAAGATCTCGGCTGGCCGTAAATATGTTAATTCACAGTTGATGGATGTAATTAAATCCAACGGCACTGGCGTCGTGGCGGAATATGTCTCGACGGAATTAGTGACAAGGTCAGAGAAGTATTTCGGAAGATTGATGGCGGGAAGAATCTCTACGTGCCCATCGAGGCCAAGGCCAGGTCGAGTTTGGGGCTAGCGCGTGCAGGGAGATCCACCACGCTACAAGCAGCCGGAGGGTGGGATGTGAATGGTCAACCCGTGAAGCTGGCGGGGATGCCAAACCCAACACCCCAGGCCCGGATCGGAAGAACTTTATGTATTTACAGAGTATGTACAGAGTATGTACAGAGTATGTACGGAAAAAGTTGCCCAGTTAAACTCGCGACGGCGATACCATGAGAGTAGGAACTTCTATACATCTCGCATCATACAGGAATTTGCTTCAAGAGCTACCTACCTAGGTAAATAAATACTTGTACGCTATGTAATAGACTGTCCTTTGCGGCAGAACCTGGACACCTGGTGGAAAGCTTACTGACGTAGCGCTCTCGAAGCATAGCCCGGTATGAAGCCAAGACCCGGCCAGCAAATTCGGAAAAAGTTTCTTTGTCACATATAGTGATTGTGACGGTCTAATAATACTTGAAAGCTTTTCCCTCCTTTTCTTTTCTTTGATCTTTTTATTTTTTTTTTATTTTTTTTTAATGGTGCACAACAATATTGCCCAGGTTTTGATCTGGAGATTGAACATGGCAAAGTCACGTGTCGGCTCGTGCCTGAACGGTTCCGTTCTCAGCCCGCCGCCCCACATGGCCGTTGAGAGCCCCATGACCACAGATTCTGTTGGCAAAGACTTCGGAAAAGCAACAATAATCTGCTGACATTCACATCCCTCGCCGCCGCACAGAAGGAGGAAGGGCATTGGATCCGGCAATCTACAACATCCGAAGAACACAGGCGATACAACAAGTTCAGCCGGGCTCAGACCAAACATCTGGTAGAGTCCTGCCCGGGACCGTCGGATTCCTTTGTCGAGTCATCCGCGGGGTTGCGGTTCGACATCACCGTGCGCCTCCGTACAGAACAAACATTCAACTTGCACAGGTAAACCCGGCATCTGGCCGCGAACCCCAAAGGATTCAAGAACCCTTGTTAACACAGTACGCCATAGCAGAGCCACATTTCGTCTGACTTTCTTTTGTGTCTCTGCCGCCATGGACACCAACAAAGCCCCTACCGGGAGGCACGTCTCACAAACCGAAACTCCCGAGCAACTCCTCGATGTCTTCAAGGCAGCCGCCCTCTCCGTAACGAAACTATACAAGACGTCGGCTCTCGTCGAATCTAGGGCCAGGGTCGAAGGCTATCAAGAGTGCCTTGATGACCTCCTCTCCTTTCTGAACAAGGCAAATATCGGCCTCACAGACGGAGAAGGGTGGTCGATACGAAGATGGGCAACGGAGCGCCTTGACGGACGTGACTCGGCGCCACAAACCACCGAAAGCGAGGACGAAAACGAGCGAGTAGAGAGAACATCGTCGCCCGAAATCACAAGAACGAACCCTGACCCTCAACCGCCAGTAACTAAACGGCGAGATTCGCCCACTCCCAACACTTGTTCGGTTCCAGAGCCGGTTCCCGAGGAACCTATGGCCATTGTTGTACCATCACAAGACAACTTCTCCTTTCAGTCTTCCCACCCCTATCCAAACATCGCCACATTAGACCTCGAGGATTCCCGAACTCGTGATGGGTCGTCCCACCCGCCTAGCCGAGGCACCAGGTCAAGAATAGGCGGGCACAACTCGAAATCGGGTCCGAGAGGGGCTGGGCATTTGGGCAAAGGAGCCGGAACGAAACGTCGGTGGGATTTTGACGATTTTTTTGGAGGCTGTCTAGGAGGAAAGGACCCATTCGGAAATGGAGGAAAGCGCAGCCGGCATGCTTGATGAATTTCGTGTAAGCAGAGATCATGTCAGGACCAAAGATTATGAGAGATGAGGCATAGCATTTCGGTGTCACACTGGGTAGTGTCATGCACATAGGACAACATAGGACATGGGAGCTAGCATAAAGCATCAGCCGGCGTTTTTTTTTTCTTCGGGGGTCGAGGACACTGTATATACACGGGATACCATCATGTTATTGAACAAACCATTGTACGAAACGAGGGTTGTCATAGATGGACATGTTTCATTTTTTTCTCCTTTTTTTTCAAAAGATAAATACTACAACTATTACCGCCCAGCAGGGTATATGCATGCATACTATAACGTGTCTCTGTCGTCAATCGTGGTCTCATTACTCAATTGCTACTTTTGCCAGCTACTCGTGACTGGAATGCTCGTGGGATTCCAAACCCAACTGCAACCTCAGGGCGGTATTCTCATGCTCCAGCTCCTCTATCTGCTGCTCTAACATTTCCATTCTTTCCGTCGCCCCCAGGACAACTTCCTCGGATATCTTGGCCAGTCTCCACAAACGCAGCACCACAACAAGGGAACCAATAGACTCGGCAAGACCCTGGGAAGCAATATCAATAACAAAGCTCACCACAATAACGGCAGAGTCAAAGACGTGAAACCACGAAGCAAGAAATCTGTCATTTCCGCCATTGTCAGCAACAGACAATGGAAACAAAGGGAGGAAAGGGGCAGGATATGAAACCTACTCTAGGCCAAATGAGAACAAACAAGCGGCCAACTCAACCATGAACAAGCTGCTGAACACCAGAGCCGCCGTCTCCAAGGTTTCCCTTATTTGCACCACCCACTCCTCGTCGCTTTGATGCATTTCACAGGCGATTAGCTGGATGAAGACGTTGGCCAGCAGCGCCATTACGTCGAGCATGACGATGAACATGACGAGAAAGTGCTTCTTGCGGGACGCGAGGAGGACTCTGCCTTTGCGGCGGAGATGGTGGACGTGGCGGAGGGCGCGTCGGGTTATGGACGGTGAGGGGCGATGGCCCGGCGGTAGGAGGGGGGCGGAATGGTCAATGTGCGAGTTGTCGGACATGGTGACGGAGACTGGGGGGGAGTTGCCAAGGTCAGGAGCTGGATGAGAAGGGCATTGATGATGCTATGTGATCAGTAGGCAATACATGGACTATTTAGGTGGTGGTGATGGCTGTAGGACAAGCGGTCGAGATTCGCGAACTCGAGGTCGGTGTTGTGTTGACAATGGAACGTGGAACGGCTTCAAGGTTAGTGATTGACAGCCTAGCGCGGTTTGCATGTGGCATTGGCCGACAGCTACGGAGTACCAGGTTACTACTACGGAGCACCTGCGACATCTAGACTGGCCATGGCTTGGATGACATCAGGAGCGGCACGCACCTCCGTAATGGGCGTGAAAATGCTGAGGCTGGTGGACCGAAGCAGGTCGCCAGAGACAAGTCCAGAGCCATGCAGCCACAAAGAGCAAGTGCAAGCATCGGGTCGATGCCGCCCGGAATTATGCAGGCGGCGGATAAACCCCGGCCCCCCACGTTGAATGCTGCGCAACCGTGGGCCCTGCGTCTAAAAGCTCCCACTGCCAGTCAGACTTGCAAAGTTTCATTGGCAAATCGTGTCTCGAGCCTCGTTTGTTGTTTGTTGCAGCCGCTGCTTGTCCCTCATTTCTCTCCCCCTTCTCCTTGTCGCATTGCTTGTGGCAACCGACGTCTCCTTCCAGGGAGGGCTACATCTGTGTGAGGCGAGTGCAAAATTTCCCAAATCTCGGTACGTCGCGCTCCACGCATCCCAACCCGCGAGTCGTCTTGCATTTTCTGGTCTCGCTGTGCTGTTATGCGCAACTTGCGTCCTGCTCATGACGAACAGCTTGTGAGCGAGATTTGCGTCTGGGCCGAAAGGTGAAAAATTGCCAAGTTCGCTCGTGCTAACACACCTGCCCTCTGCTAGGAACCATCTTAAGGACGCCAAGTTTCCACAACCCCTTGGGCGAGAACATCATGTCGAACACGAACCACAAGGAGGACAAGCCTGCCGCTCAGTCGGCTGAGCACGAGCAGGAGGCGGAAGTGTCGGCGGGTGAAGAGGTGGGTGTCTTGCACGGCGCAAATTAACGCCGGCCACATGAAGACGACAGAAGAATCTGTTTGATACAAAAAAGCAGGGAGAACTGACTGGTATATACCCTGCGCTAGGAAGAGATCACGGCCATGAAGCGCCGTGTGGCTGAAATGGAGGAGGAGGCCAAGAAGCTGCGAGAGATGCAGGCCACCTTGGAGCAGCAGTCGGCTGATTTGGCAGATGACAAGGAGTCGGTTGATGCGCGAAGCATCTTTGTCGGAAACGTCGACTACTCTGCCTCTCCTGAGGAGATTCAGGCTCATTTCCAGAGCTGTGGATCGATCAACCGCGTGACTATCCTCTTGGACAAGTTTACCGGTCAGCCAAAGGGGTGCGTGTCGCCGGCATAGCATTCATTTTACTGCCCCCCAAAACAAGCCGATGTACTGACCAAGGCATGCACGCAGATACGCCTATGTTGAGTTTACAGAACCCAGCCTGGTCGCCCAGGCCCTCATCCTAAACGAAAGCGTCTTCAAGGGCCGCAACATCAAGGTCACACCCAAGCGCACCAACGTTCCTGGCATGAGCCGAGGTCGTGGACGAGGAGGCTTCCGTGGAGGTCGAGGATTCCACGGTCGGGGTGGTTTCCCTCGTGGTGGCTACCGCGGCGGCTATAGGGGCCGTGGCCGGGGAGCTCACGCACCTTACTAGGGACCGGGAAGCGACTCTTCGCCTGGGCCGACAGATAGTGACGACGGGTCATGGATGCCATCACGTGTAGCGTCCAATCTTTGACGGTTTGGTAGGAATTAGGAATTTAATAATGGATTTGCTGACGCGGTCGCCGGCGGAAATTGAGAGTGGTTTGATATCATGGTCCCCTAGGTAGGCATACTACACAGGGACTGGGGTGCACCGACAGAAAGAAAGAAAGGAAACCTATAATACAGACATGAAGGAAAGGGGGGAAATCAGTTCGTGTAAAAGTAACAGCGCCGCTAGGAGGGGGGAACAGATAAGGCAACGACTTGGAGTTTAAAGGATGATTTGATTTGGAATGATTTGCTGCATTTGGCTGAACACGAAAGAAGAAAAGAAAGAAAGACATTCAAGCTTAGCCGGCCACTTTATCCGTGCCTGATATTGGATATGCGTCTGTGAGATGTGGCCTGCACCGTGTGATGAGAAGACGAGATGTCGCAACAGAGTAGAGCGAGTCTTGTATGCGATTTGCGTTTTGAATGCCGAGGGCGGAGAGTGTAGAGCCTGGATCTGCCAGCAACACATGGGAACGCGTACTCGAAACTCTCCTCGGCCCAGACAAAGCGTAACTCATCCACCACGGACCAAAGATTTAAATCCGACTAATTCCACCGATGTATGCCTAGGTACCTATGCCACATGCCGCCATCCCGCACAGCCTTATGACTCACCCGCAGCACGGTCGCCCATCCCCACGAAAGATGATACACCAGTGTCCCTCCCCCAAGATCTTATCAGATGTAGTCTGGTGTCCCGCGATAATTTGCCGAAGTGGGGACCGGAGAAGTGGGGATACAAGTTCGAGGTGTAAAGCCCGAGTAGCGTTCTGTAGAAACGACTACGTGCGTACTGTTGCACAAAAAATGGGCGTGGCCACGCCACATGTATTGATGTGTTAGTACCCCCTATGTAGCCTTGCGACACGTACTCGTTCCCAGTTGGGGAAGTGTCGATCTGTGTTGTCAGCAAGGCGCAGCCACTCCGGATGGGTGCCGGCTCGTAAGTCCGTGTATATCTCCTCGAGCATGACGGTCGTGCTCGAGGTATAAAGATGACGGGGGGAATATGTCCTGACCTGTCGGTTTTGTATAAATTCAGAAAAAAGACAGATTATTCTGAAGAAGACACATATTTTTACATATATACACACACTTGCACGCACACACACTTACACTCACACACACTTACACTCACACGCACGCGCACTCATATACACACATATATATACATTGCATACTAGGTATATATACACATATATATATACAGCCAGTTTGGGCAAAACCACAAACCACAAAACCATGTCGACCGTCACGCCCTCCCTCCTGTCCCTCGTCGAAAACACAGCCGAGACCAGGCTCGTCAGCGACGACGCCCAGCTCGCCGCCACGCTGGCCAACTCGGCGCGGCGCGGCCTGCCCCCGATCAGCATCACCCCCCTGCACGGGCAGCACCTCTCGCTCCTGGCGCAGCTGGTCTCGGCGCGGGCGGTGCTCGAGGTCGGCACGCTGGGCGGCTACTCGGCGCAGTGGTTCGCGCGGGCCGGGGCGCGCGTGACCAGCATCGAGGTCGACGCCCGGCACCGCGACGTGGCGCTCGAGAACCTGCGCGCGGCCGGGGTGGACGGCGCCGAGGTGGTGCTCGGCGACGCGCTCGACGTGCTGCCGCGGCTGGCGGCCGAGGGGCGCGTCTTCGACCTCGTCTTTGTCGACGCCGACTGGGGCCGGCAGGCCGACTACTTTGACTGGGCGGTGCGGCTGACGAGGCGCGGCGGCGCGATCTACGTCGACAACGCGGTGCAGAGCATGGTCGAGGACGGCGAGGACGGCGTCACGCGCGAGGGGAGCCTGGTGGCGAGGGTTGGGCGGGACGAGCGGGTGCGCGCGGCCTTGGTGCCGACTGTTTCGGTGAGAAAGTTGGACAGCGAGAGCGAGTTTGTCGACGGGTTCTTGTTGGCGGTTGTGCTTTGAAAAAAGGAAAAAATCGTGGGTGTTGGTGGTGATGTGGACGGCGGCACTTGTGCGGAGCGCCGGGTTGAGGATTTGCGTCCCGGCTGCCGGCTGCGGCTGCGGCTGACGGGGGTTGATTTATCTTGTGATGCTAGTGCAATTGTAGAGGGGTGTTTTTTTTTTATAGTCGGTGCCCTTTTTAATTTTTATCTTGTTTCGCCGTCATGTTTTCGCCATGCTGTCCTGTGCTGTCTTTCCAAAACGATGCGGGCAAGGTAGTCCACGAATGTGCGTAGAGGAATATATAACTGGTCAATTATCACATTTACTTGACAGTTACGGTTACTACCAGGCGGCAGCGCTTGACATGAACTGAGGTTGATGCGAGATCGGGAGCCCACCCGAGGTCCTGGGTCTTACAAGGTCTCACAGAGTCTCACAAAGTGGCACAACCCGGTTGGAGGCCCCCGGGTACCTTTGCCATGGGTGCCTTGGCCGCTATGAATAGCCCTGGGTTACAGATTGTCCCCGCTCGTACGGATTGGGAATGGTAACGCGAAAGGATTGCCGCGAATCGTGGGCACCTTCTTTTGCTTCGTGTCGCCCTTTGAACTTTGGACGAAACGCTCTGCCGCCGCCACGCCCCAAGGTGCGCCGAGTACGGAGTACACATGGAAAGTTGATGCCATACGATGGCATCTCCAACTTGGCTCCGCCATCCGGAGACCCTCCCCGGTTTCCGGGTTTCCGGAAGAGTCGCGGATTGGGGAGTTGCCAAGGCTGAGGTGTTGCAGGTCATGTTGCTGCAGTTGGCGGCGGATGACGCGAGAATCAGTAATTGCCCATGGCGCGAGGCGCAAGGCGATTAGAAAGCAATTCGTGCGGCAGCGGGCCGGTGTGTGGGTTGATGGTTGATGCTGGAAACATTGCTGAGCACATGCTGAGCAATGCCGGCATGTTTCCATGTCTCGATACTCGAGTCTGGTCAAGTGCTACTTGGCTCCGTAGCATCTCCAGGTCCAACGCTGAAGGGCGCAGGGCAGCCAAGCCCCGCACCCCCCCGCCAGTAGGTGACGACGGACGGGTGGCGGGTAGCGGACATCGGGACATGGGCATGGAGCTTGACTGCTGTCTGGTGTCTGGTGTCTGGTACAACGTGTGGCTGTGGCCTGTTGTGCTTCTTCACCCCAGACGTCTTGCTTTCAATGTTGTATTGACCTGTCTGGCAACTTGGCCACTCACTCTCCCGAATCTTCCTCTCTGCATGCCGCCTCCCGTCCCATCTGCCGCTTCGTCCTTTGTAATCACGTCGCTTGTCTCAACTCTGCATTGCCAAGTCGCTGGCCTGCTTATCGGCAACACAGCGTCTTCCTTTGCAGCCCAGCTCGGATCAGCTCAGGTCAGCTCAGTTGTTGCTGCTTTGTTTCATGTCTTGGGGACTCCGTGCCTCCAGAGTCCAAAGTAAACCCCCCGCCAGAGGCCCCGCCATCAAGTCGGTCACGTGCTGCTTATCGCCTGGCCCGCGCTGGCCCGGAGTGACTCGACAGGGACGCTGGCCATTGATCGTTGAAGCGGGGGCCAGTCTCAGCGTCAAGTCTTGCTGAGCGACCAGACATACGCCCAGCCGCCGACGCCAACGCCAGGCCAGACATCCTCCGAGCCGTTGCTGCCACGCTGCACTGCCTCAACCTCTCCAGCTTAAGGTGCTTGCTGTGAGCAAAGTCGTCGTCACTCGCACCCTCGACGCCGTCATTAGCAACCACCACCCCTTTGTGGGGACCCCGTCCGTCGCCCTTTGACCAACGACGTCTTCTACGAATTGCTTCGGCCTCTCTGTCTCAACGGGCGCTCCTACACGCATCCCAACGCCTCTCTCGCCAGCAACGCCTCGACGACAATGAGTGCCCGCACAGAGTCGGGGCTTCCAAGGTCAGTACACGCACCCCTCGAGTCTCTCCTTGGCCACGCATTGTTCGGCGCAAGCGAAATCAATCAAGACGCCAGAATCATGAGCTGACAGCCCGTCTAGCAAGCCCAATCTTCGCGTCACAAGTATGTCCTCACTCCCCTCATCTGCCTCGCCCTCCTCCCATGTCGACTCCGCCAAACACCAGTTACTGACATGACCCGGAACAGTCATTGCCGCAGATGGCTTGTATAAAAGAGATGTTTTTAGTACGTCCCCGCCATTCATCACCTTGTGATGCTCAGATGATGCTCGCGCCGCTCTACTCCCGAAACACCCTTCCTAACCACCAACAGGATTTCCCGACCCATTTGCTGTGGCCACCATCAATGGCGAACAAACAAAGACCACCACCGTCAGCAAACGGACGCTGAATCCATATTGGAACGAAAGCTTCGACTTGTACGCACATACCCCCTCCTTTCTCTCTCTTGGCTGTTGCCATGAGTGTAAAAATTTCCCGTTTCCAACCCTGAATCTCACCAATAATATTACAGTCGAGCAAATGAAGGCAGCATCCTGGCAGTGCAAGTCTTTGATCAAAAGAAATTCAAGAAGAAGGACCAAGGCTTCCTTGGTGTCATCAACATTAGAGTTGGAGATGTGATGCCAGATCTTAGCCCCGACTCTGATGGTACGTCTCCCTTGTCTCGGAGTTATGCTTCGTCTTGCGAGAGGCGAAAACAGTTACTAACTGACGTTTTGCATCAGACCAGATGCTTACGAGAGACCTCAAGAAGTCGACAGATAACCTTGTGGTCCACGGAAAACTCATCATCAACCTTTCATGTAACCTCAGCACGCCCGCACGCGGGGGTCAGGCTTCCAGCAGTCGACCGGCCCTATCTGTTCCGGGTGCATCCAGCTCTTCCGCACTCTCCGCTCCCGATGGGCGACCAAGCTCATCCATGTCAAACCAGAATGGCGTTCCTCCTGGGGGGCCTCAAATGACCTTACCTCATCACCCACCCCTTGTCAGCTCAAGCTCTACGCCTGCTCCGGGAGTCAACGGCACGACTTCGTCACGGCCAACCAGCCAATTGAGCCCCTTCGAGGACAACCAGGGTCGACTTCCCGCTGGCTGGGAAAGACGAGAAGATAATCTGGGCCGAACCTACTACGTTGACCACAATACGCGCACAACTAGCTGGAATCGCCCAACCGCCAACGGCGGCGCAGAGACCCGAGAGCGAGAAGCCGCCACAGCAGTCGAACGACAGCGGCATCAGAACCGTACGCTGCCCGAAGACCGGACAGGCACCAGCTCGCCAACTCTGTCGCAGCAGCAGCAGCAGGGTGGCTCCCAATCAGGAGGCGGCAGCCCGACTGGTCCCGGCAGCCCTTCCCAAACCAATGCCAGCACAACGGTAATGCACACTGGTGCAACCAGTCCTGGCACCGGTGAGCTGCCACCAGGCTGGGAACAAAGATGGACGCCAGAGGGCCGTCCCTACTTTGTCGACCACAATACCAGAACGACTACCTGGGTTGATCCGCGCCGTCAACAGTACATTCGCATGTATGGCGGCCAAAATAACACCAATGGCCAGATTCAACAGCAACCAGTCTCACAGCTCGGGCCCCTGCCTAGTGGGTGGGAAATGCGGCTCACCAACACTGCCCGGGTGTATTTCGTCGATCACAATACTAAGACTACCACGTGGGATGACCCTCGTCTGCCATCATCCCTGGATCAGAATGTTCCTCAATACAAGCGAGATTTCAGACGCAAGCTCATCTACTTCCGATCTCAGCCTGCCATGCGCATCCTCAGCGGCCAATGCCACATCAAAGTCAGGCGTGAGCATATTTTCGAGGATTCGTTTGCCGAAATTACGCGTCAGTCCGCCACTGATTTGAAGAAGCGCTTGATGATAAAATTCGACGGAGAAGATGGTTTGGATTACGGTGGTTTGTCTCGAGAGTTCTTCTTCCTTTTGTCTCACGAGATGTTCAACCCGTTCTACTGCCTGTTCGAGTACTCTGCGCACGACAACTACACCCTGCAGATTAACCCGCACTCAGGCATTAACCCAGAGCACCTGAACTACTTCAAGTTTATCGGACGGGTAGTTGGTTTGGCTATTTTTCATCGACGATTCCTGGATGCCTTCTTCATCGGAGCTCTGTACAAAATGGTGCTGGGCAAGGCAGTCTCGCTTGCTGACATGGAGGGTGTTGATGCCGACTTTCATCGGTCCCTGCAGTGGATGCTGGATAACGACATATCTGGCGGAATTCTGGAGCAGACTTTCTCTACCGAAGATGAGCGATTTGGTGTTATGACCACCGAGGACTTGATCCCCAACGGCCGCAACATCGAAGTCACCAACGAGAACAAGAAGGAGTATGTGGATCTCATGGTAAAGTGGCGAATTGAGAAGCGTATCGCGGAGCAGTTCCAGGCTTTCAAGGAAGGCTTCCACGAACTCATTCCCCAGGACCTCATTAATGTATTTGATGAGCGTGAACTCGAGTTGCTCATTGGCGGTATCGCTGAAATTGATGTGGACGACTGGAAGAAGCATACGGACTACAGAGGATACACCGAGTCGGATGAGGTTATTCAGAACTTCTGGCAGGTGGTCAGGTCATGGGACGGGGAACAAAAATCGCGTCTATTGCAGTTCACTACCGGAACTTCTCGAATCCCCGTCAACGGCTTCAAGGATCTTCAGGGAAGTGACGGACCGAGACGATTCACCATTGAGAAGACGGGAGAGCTCACCAACCTTCCCAAGGCACACACCTGGTATGCAATCAACCCGTAGCTTTTTTTTTTCTGGCCTTTTTTTCTTGGATATGGATTATTGCTGACTAAACATCACCAGCTTCAACCGCATTGATTTGCCCCCTTACAAATCTATGGACACATTGCAAAACAAACTTACAATAGCAGTGGAGGAGACCATGGGATTCGGGCAAGAGTAAGATGAGCAAGAATATGTGAACTAGCGATGTTTTGCGTTGCGTCTTTTGGGCCCCCCTACTGAACGCCATTCCAGACTCATGTGTTGTATCCACACGCTCCTCTTCCCCATCTCGCATATAGCTTCCCTAGTCCTCTCCCCACATTCCCTGATGACCACTATTTTTTTTCTTGGGCATGATTGTTGTTTTCTTTTTCTTTTTCCCACTTTTGGTTATTCATGTTGTCTTTTGTTTGAAAAAGAATAGCTTTGTTCAACATGGGTCGTTCATGGCGCTGGCGGGTTCAATTGTCATCGGGACACGCAGGAAGCAGAGCGGAGCAGCACGAAGCATACATTATTTTGCAAATCACCACCGACGTATGAAGCAAAGAGGCGGCAGTGAAGTAGATTGTTTGCGCGTCGTGAGTGATGTCGAATCCCGTCTCAGCAGGAACAGACGGCCACGGACGGCGCGGGCCTAGAGTATAAAGATTGATCTAGTGTGCGGGTGGGCGAGTCATAATCAGCCGTCGGGAGAGTGAGAGTGTCTGTGTCATGAATCCTCTGTCGGGGTTACAGCATGGGGTGGGCTAGTGCATATTATTCGGCCGCAGCGGTGCTATCCAGGCAGCGTACAATACGATATAATTACATGGTGTTTCATTGTCCAACAGTACGTGTAAAGGAACGGCCGTGGTGTCAATATTCAAACGTGACGCGGCGGACTTGGCAAAAACGCTACCTTGCGTGTTGTACAAATTCGTATTGTAGGGTCTCTATCTTTGCCGTGCTGTCCCTTGTACACCTGATAAAGAACAAAGGGAAAACGGAATGCCGTATCCTGGACCTGCTTCCCTCAAGTCCAGCCTAGCATACTATGTGCAGTTTTGTTTTTTTTCCTTCTTCTTGGGTCTTCAACACGCCCCATAACAGCTACACGCCACGCTTGGAAGGAAAATTTCATCTCTTTCCCCGCCCCCAGCCCCCTTCCTTGGGCAACAACACCCTCACCTTTTACCTCCTGTACCACATGCGCGTGATCTTGGTGTTGCGCATCTTCCTCTGCAGCTGGAAGATGCCGTACATGAGGGCCTCGCTGGTGGGCGGGCAGCCGGGGACGTAAATGTCGACGGGGACGATGCGGTCGCAGCCCCGGACGACGCTGTAGCTGTAGTGGTAGTAGCCGCCGCCGTTGGCGCAGCTGCCCATGGAGATGACCCATCGCGGGTCGGGCATCTGGTCGTAGACCTGGCGCAGGGCGGGGGCCATCTTGTTGGTGAGGGTGCCGGCGACAATCATGACGTCGGACTGGCGGGGGGACGCGCGGAAGATGATGCCCAGGCGGTCCTGGTCGTATCGCGGCGTGGAGAGGTGCATCATTTCGACGGCGCAGCAGGCCAGGCCGAAAGTCATGGGCCAGAGGGACGACTGCCGCGCCCAGTTGGCGATGACATCGAGCGTGGTCCTGGGCTGAGTGTTAGATGAGGAGGAGGGGGGGGTTGGAGGGAGGGAGGAGGGCGTACAGGGCGTATTGGACGACGCCTTTGGTGCCTTCTTCGCTGGGGAGAAGGACTTCCTTGCGAGGTTTGGCGAGGCTTGATCCCGCGCCGTGGGGGGTCAGGGAGCTTGCGTCTCGGCGGTGGGTGATGGGCAGGGCGGCTGCCGCGCGGAAGGGAATGAGCGCTGTCGTCGGCTTGACTGTGTTTCCGGGGAGTGTTAGCTATTTGATTTTTGTGTGTATGGGGGTTCGTGTGGTGTTTTGATGTTGCAATTGGTGAGAGGTGCCGGGCAGAGGGAAATTTCGGAGTCGACGGGGGAGGTTCGGGACGTGCCTCGCAGGGCCATTGAGGCTGCGGATCGCGATGACGAGAGCATCTCCACGGGTAGCGTAGGTGATGGCTTCTACGCTCGGATGGGAGAGGAGATGGAGGACCGTCGAGCAGGGGCAAAGTTGAAAGACGGAGGAGGCGTGATGGTCTTTTGGACGTTGAGATTGCCGTCGGGATGGCGAAGATGTGGGTTTGCCTCATTGATGGGAATTGGGGGCGCTGTGATTGGTTGAGATGAGTGTGGGTGCGAGGTTTAACCGGGTGGGCCGGGCGAGCTGCTACCTGACTACCCTGTAGCGAGGACGATGATTTTGAGTGGATCTTGTTGGATTCGATTTGTTTACGAGACAAGATATAGATATTAAGAAATGATGAAATATAAAATTCAGATGGAAGGGGATTTGATTATTTTCTTTTATGCATGGTTTGTAGTTTGGCATGCTCACGGCACTACGAGGGAATTGTGGTTGTCCCATGTGAGAAGGGTGTGGCACAAGCAAGCACAAATGCCTTGGGTGAGTATTCCAATGGCGACTCGAGAATTTAACTTGGCAGGCAAACAGGCAAACAGCCCTAGGAGAATACAATGCTGACTTGCCGTTCAAGTGAAACGTCGGGCGTCACACGAGGTTTACTTTAACACGAAAGCACGAGGCACGACGATGTAGCACTATTCCTGAGTGGGAGCAGCTGTACCTGTGTTGTACGGAGTACAGGCACTCGGCATTCTTCCAGTCTGACACTAGCATTTTTAAGCTTCTATACTTTTTTAGCTGATGGCTCCCGAGGTGGCGTCATACGAACTAGCAGCGGTCGGTTATGTTTGGAACTCGATAGTCCGTATTCATTAACGACGAGGCCCCTTGGCGCGGCTCCTTGGCGCGACCCCCTTGGCGCGACCCCGCGTGGGCGAGTCAAGGATGGAGACGGAGAGGCAGCGAGACGCGGAGGCTAGATGACGCTTGCAGACTTGCAGACGTGGCCTGCAGGCACACCAATCCTCTTGGTGGGTTGCGCCAATTAACATGCTTCATTATACAGTTGGAATGGAACTTTGCTCAGGATGCGTCAATCCTACCAGACGTTTTTTGCGTCCCAATGGTGAGAATGCCCAGTCCTCGCCTTGTCGCTGGCAGTCTCTGCCGTCGACTTCCCTTTTCCCTCTTCTGGCCGTGCCCCTTGTTCCGGCCGCCACCAGAGGAGCATTGAACAGTGAACCCATTTGCGTGCCGTCTTTTGCGCCTCCAGGACGCCATCCTGCCCATTTAGTCCATCCCCTGACAAAACGGCGTCTGTATCTTTTGCTCAAGACCCCAATCCCGATCCTGCCCTTCCTCGCGTGGCTTCTCCCGTCGTTTGCTCGCACGCCACCGACGAAAGCAGCGGCACGCAGACGCCCACACTTGCAATTTCCTCCTCGGGTGCATGACCTGATCGTAATCCGTGCTCGTCCTCATCTCGTCCTTGCTCTCGCTCTCCCGCAGCGCACGTCCTTCGTCTCATGCCCAATGCCCAACACCAGACCCTGATCGCCAGACGCCAGACGCCAGACGCCCGACATGGCCTTGCTGAAGGTTTGCAAGGGCTGGAGCCTCCGCCAGTGGTCGTCGCGGCTGGCCCTGCGCTACATCACCCTCGTCTTCCTCACCTTTTTCTTCCTCGCCAGCTATGCGCTCTGGCACGATGTCAAGTTTTGGGATGCTCAGATCCAGATCCCCCGCAAAACCATCAACAAGCTGGGAACCAAGCATCCTGTTCGAAAGCTCATGGTCGATGCCAAGGCCCGTCACGATGCCCTCCTTGCCAAACGGTCCCTCACCCTCGACTCTGCTGCGCAGCAATATCGCAAGCGACGAGGACGTCACCCGCCCCCCGGCTTTGACATGTGGTTCCACGCTGCCGTGGACATCGATGCCATCATCGTCGAAGACTACTTTGACAGGATATACAAGGACCTGACGCCCTTTTGGGCTCTCGATCCCGAACAGACCAAGAAGCGAGCCAGTGCCTGGCACCACGTCGTCAAAGTCCGCAATGGCACCGCCGCCGCCCATGGCGACGTCACCGACCGTGTGCCCTGGTTGCAGCTTTGGACTGCTCTCGTTGCCGACTTTGCCAAGTACTTGCCCGACGTCGACATGCCCATCAACTACATGGACGAATCGAGACTCCTCGTGCCCCACGACACCATTGCGAAGCTCGTGGCGGAGGAACGCAAAGAGAGACGCATCGTTGACCCAACCAAAGCCAGCTCCAAGTTCCACGGCCTTGCCGCCGTTGATGCTGCCATGCCCGATCCCTACGATCCTCACTGGCACGGTCCCAGCGAGCAGTATTGGAACTTGTTTGTCAAGACCTGTGGCCCCGACACCCCAGCCTTTGGCGTCCAGCAAGTCCAAGACATGTCTGGACCGGCCGAGTTTCCGCAAAACTATAGACCGGATTACGCCCACAAGGGCTATATTCAGAATTTTACCGCCTCCTCAGACCCCTGCCGGCAACCGCATCTGCGCCAACTACACGGGAGTTTCATCGAACCCATCAGTCTGTCCTCCACAGAAGAACTCATCCCCCTGTTTGGCGGCTCCAAGCTCCCTACCAACAATGAAATTCTCATCCCGGGAGCCATGTACCTCGACCAGGGCGACTTCTACTCCGGCGGCGAGTCACACGGGCCGTCGTGGGACCGAAAGAAGAACGCCGCCGTCTGGCGCGGCGAGGGCTCAGGCGGCCGCGCCAGAGAGCACAACTGGCACCACTTTCAGCGTCAGCGTCTCGTCCACATGCTCAACGGCACAGTCGTATCGCAGGTCGAAGATTCGGGCGTCCGGGCCAAGACGTTTGAGCTTCCCCCGGAGACCATCTACCCCAGCCCGCGCCTTCACCGCGGCAACCTGGGCCCCCTTGCCGACGAGATTGCCGACACGGGGTTCGTCAAGCTTTGCCCACCCGCCGAATGCCCCTTTTACAACGACACCTTCACCGTGCTGCAACACCTCCCCATGAAGCAGCAATACCGGTACAAATTCCTCCCCGACGTCGACGGCAACTCCTTCTCCGCCCGGTTCCGCGGCTTCCTCCGCTCCACCAGCCTGCCGCTCAAAGCCACCATCTACGCAGAGTGGCACGACGACCGCCTCATCCCCTGGGTGCACTTTGTCCCCTTTGACAACACCTTCCAGGACCTGTACCCCCTCCTCGACTTCTTCTCGGACACTAACGGGCCCGGGGACGCTGCCGCCCGCTTCATCGCCGAGCAGGGCCAGTCGTGGTCGGAGAGGGTCCTCCGCAGAGAAGACATGGGCCTGTACGTGTGGCGACTGCTTCTCGAGTGGGCGAGGGTGTGCGACGAGAATAGACACACGCTCGGCTACGTCGACGACTTCAGGCCGAAGAAGGCTAGCAAGCAAACGCATGTCTGGCATGCCTAAATTCCCTCTCCTTTTTTTCATCTATTCATCTTTTCTCTCTTTTTTTTGTGTGTGTTCCGTTCTGGAGACGCCTTTCTAATAATACCCATAATTGCGTTAATGATGCGAGAGCATGCGGGCTGGCGTTTTGACGGACTCGTGTAGGCTTTCTCCTTTCACCTTCATTGTACATTGTGTGTGGGGGGTCCCTGACGGCACAAGGGAGGGTTTGAATACCTGGTTTTTTGGGGGGGTTTTGGATTGAAACTGGTTCTGGGTAGCAATGAGAACTTGCCCCTATTCAGGTACGACGGGAGGGCCAACGAAGTAGATAGATAGGTCGGCGGAATGAATTCATGTGATTCCTTGTAACTATTGTATAAAAACAAACAAAACCACTGATGCTATGCTCGTAACCTGTATATTATGCTTTATATCCGCGCCACGTCATGCCCACAATGGATGCACGCAAATCAGCCATTTTCTTTCGTCCGTTTCCAAATGTCAAATTAGAGTTGCAGGTTCGCCAGTAGGGGCTTGCTAGGCCCGCCCTTCAGGTGCGCCGCAGACCCCTTGTACAGGCTCTGCCAGATAAAGGCCTCGCTGAGCAGCAGCTCAATGTCCTTTTCGGTCCAAGTCTTGGTAGGCAGTGACTGGAGGAACATCATGATTTCCTGAAAGTCCATCTTGACCAGCCTGTCGGACCACTTGACAAGGAGGGCGGCGCAGACGTACAGGTGGAATTCGGAGAAGCCCTGCTCCTCGGCCTTTTTTTTTGCGTGTGTCAGTTATATGATAAAATTTGGGTGCCAATGGGAGGGGAAAGGGTCAAACAAAGAAGGAAGGAAGGACGTACGAGATAGGTGTCCCACATGCGGATAATGTTCTTGACGCTTATTTCACGCATGAGGAGGCAGTTCATCCAGCGGAAGCTAAATTGGATGAACTCGACGCCCTCGTGCTCGAGGTGCTTGGAGAGGGTGGCGTCGATGCGGGCGGTGAGGTCGCGCAACGCGCCGACCTGACGCTGGATGCCGGGCTGTGCGACAATGTAGTGGTCTTGGATGCCGTCGAGGAGCTTGGTGAGGCACCAGAAGGAGTCGGCTTCGACGGCGTCGAGCACTGGCTTGGGCAGCTGACCCGGGTCCATGCCGGCCTCGATGTTCGGGTCGGCAATGTACAGGCCGAGGAAGACCTGGAAGAAGGGCGTGACGAGGTCGTTTATGCCCTGGACGTAGCCGCTTGCCGGGTGGCGCACGGCCCAGAGGTACAGGATGCGCTCGAGGGAGCGCTGCGTGGCCTCGTAGCTGTAGAGCTCGATGTGCGGGTTTGTCCGCGGAATGTCGATGCTGATTTGGTGCCAGATGGCTTCGTCCAGGCCTCTTGCTCGGCTGGCCGAGGCTGCGTTGGTGCCGACCCGTTCAAAGGCCTGCCGCACGCCGTCGAGGTATTCTTTGCGCTTGCGCTCAAGCGTTGCCACTCTTCTTTCGCTGTTGGTCGGCAGGTAGCTGAGGAGGAGCTGCCACGTCATGGAGCGCACTTCCTCGGGGACGCCTGACCAGGCTAGCGCTCGGAGATCGGGTAGTGATATGGACGACGCTTGGAGGAGTTTCTTGAACTTGTTGATTCTGGTGATTCGAGAGTTGATGGCGTCGGCTTCTTTGGGGGTTGCGTTGGTTGGGATGGAGGGGTAATTGATGAGGTGCAAGGCATTGGCGGGATCTACCATTCCCCCCTCCTCTGATTAGAGCGAGTTTCTTTTGTCATGTGGAAAAGGGCGGATGAGTACCTTGGAGAATATCTTTATATTGCGGGCGGAGGATCTTGCCCTCGCTCTTTTTCGGCATTGGATATGTCAGGGATGGTCGCTCAACGGCAATGTCGGCACTATCCGAATGGAGCCTTGCCCCTAGACCAAATGTCCCATCCAATGCTGGTGATAGAGCTCCGGTGTTGGCTTTGTTTTGCGTCGCCATCCTCCTGGACCGTCTCTTCATGTTGGACAGGCTGGGCAGCCCAAAGTCGTCGCCATCGTCGTCATCGTACCCAAGCATATCATCTTCGTCGGCTTTCCAGTCATCGTTGGTGTTGGAAAGAAAATTGATGTAGTTTTTAAACGGTGGGGAGCTGGCGACGCCGGTTGACCCTCGGGTTGGAGGGGTCGCTTCACTTAAGCGGCCGCCCTTTGTGGCAGAAGTGGAAGGAGGTGTCCTGGGTCGGTTGCCAGAGAGGCTTCTAACCAAGCAAGCAGGTTAGAATGTCGTGTCGGGGCTTGTAATAGGGATTGGGAATCCATCTGTTTCCCGTCCGCGGGCAAGGCACGTACAATGAGTCGAACTTGAGCATATCGGCATGCGAATATGCTGCGCCAACGACGAAGTTGGGGTCGCGACCTGCAGGCGTCGTCACACTTCGCTTAGGAGCATGTTCTCGAACCGGGGGCCGCCAGAAGGGGGAGGCTGATCTGCAACCATCGTGAGTGTCTGGTCTTTGCTGCCAGAATAGACGGAAAGACGCCGGGGAAACGCACTCGGAGCGGTCTGTGCTCGAAGGCATTAGTTGGACAATTGCAAACGAATCGAGGATCGGAAGGACAAAATGGAACGGATTGGGCTACATACCGACCTGGACCATTTCCTGCGGCTGCTGGATGAGCTGTTAGCACCGGGGCACGAGGGCGGGCATGTCGCCTGATGCCGACGTCGATGATGATATGACACGACATGACGGATGGGTAACGTCGACTGCGATGAGGGGCGACGGGGAACATACTGCAGCTGGCGGCTTCTTGCCGCTGCTGGATGACGACCACATAGTCACGGTTGGTGGTCGAGAGAGGGAGATGGACGCTTCATTCTGCGAGGCTTGCGCGGGTGAGGCCGGGAGAGAGGCTCGTTGCGCGAGGACTTGGAGATGGGCGACGTTCTGGATGTTGTCACGGACGCTCCGTCTGGTGACTTTGACGGCGACCAAGCGGCGGCCGAGTGGATCCAGTGTCTGGCTGTTGCAGTTGGCGCTGAGAGTGCTGGAGCAAAGCTCTGGCTCCTGAAAACTAGTGGGCCGTTCCCCGCCGCCGCCGCTGCAGTCAACCGGCTGTACATAACATTGAATCCCAGTGCCTCCTGCCGGATCAATCAAATTGAAACGAACCCCGCGACTTGGGCCTGTCCTTGCGCAAATCGTCATGGCATTGATGGTACGGAGTAAAGGCGAAGAAAGATCGCTTGGCAAACTTCGGTTCGCATGTGACAAATCATAGTCAACCCACCAGCCATGCAGTCTGCTGGACTGCAGCTCGCCCTTGGGGGCAGTCCGACCTGCCAAACGGCCCAACGTCCAGCCCTCTCCGTCACCTGCGGCCGTCGGCATTGTCGCCCTACCTGTACGGAGTACGCAACTCCGTACTGAGTGAGTGCCAGACAAACAGGCTGGAGCCACCAAGCCTAATCTGGCACGAACCATCTTAGTCAGCAAACCTAGCAGCTCCGCAACCCCCCGCTGTTCCTAGGCACCACTTTCCTCTCCCAACTCAATCAACTTTTCACTCAACCTTGTTCAACATCGACTAACATCAACCAAACGTACCACGCGCCATCGCCCAGTGATTCGTAGCGAGTCGATGAGCGTCTCGCCATTTTACTACCCATCTGCGGACGTCAATCATTACTGTCATTTGAATATTTCGCCATCATTTGTCGCATTTGGCATTCCAGCCTGACCCAGAGAAGTCTTGCAAGTGCTTCGACTCTCCCGGTTCTCAAGCTCTTATTTGACCTTTGAACATCACGAACATGACGGAGCCCGAGAATTTCGAAGAGGACCTCTTTGCTGATCTGTATGGACGACCCACAATACAGACCACACTCTGAGAGCGCTTCGTTGACTAACTTTGGATTTCAGTTACGATGACAACGACGCAGCCGCGAAGCCTCCTCCTGCCCCAGTACCTGTAGCGGAACCGCCAACCAACGATCAGCAAAACTCGGCACCGAGGCCGAGTGATGCTGCAAACGACGATGAAGAGATGCATCATGACGGCGGAGATGAAGAAGATGACGACGACGTTGACTTTAACCTTGGAGGCGGCTCTAGTAATGCCGTTGCTGCTCCTCACCAGGATCCTGGCTCGTCGACACCTCCGTATGGAACTGTTCACAAGGCAAGCGCCAAGGATGACGGGTAAGTCTCGATACACCTTATGTGCACGTGAATCTTTTTTTGTAAATCCCACCACGCTCCATACCCCTGACCCTATAGCCCGTCTCCATGGCTGGTGGTGGTTCTGGTCAGATGGAGGCCATTGGCAAAATTGGTCGGGCTGGTACATGCTGGATGGACGCCTGTTTTCTCTGCACAGGCTTGAGCGGGCGGCTTCATTCGGATGGGAATATAGACACTGGGAAAACTAGCTGGTTTGGCAGATATCTCAAGAAATATTCTCCACGTCCTTATCTGGGGAGCTTCATTCTGGTCTCGGAAGTATGACTGGTGCCGAGTGTCACGACTCGTGGGTTGGACACCACGGTACAACAAGGCGTATTATGGTCTACAAAAGGGCAGAGAAAAAGAGTATTTGCGAAATTGCGGAAAGAGAAAACAAACCAAAGACACTGGAGTGTATTTCGCTTCCTATGGAGATGATCGAAGCAGAAGCAGCCGACTCTAGTCTATCTCAGGACAACCATCCTGTCTTCTATAGCCATCAACAACGGGAATCTGGGACTCCTTGATGCGAGTTTCGTACACCTTCGAAAGCTGTAGCAGCTAGATTCACAGCGACTAGCGCTCAAGGTTAGAGCATAACTAGCATGAGACAGTCAGTATGAGCCAGACAGTGCAGAGCAGAGCAGAGAAAGCCAGACGATAGCACAATTCGAAAGCAGACAGAAGCAGGACAGAAAAAAAAAAGACAAAATCGACACAAAGGATATAACTTTGGGGCATTACATGCTGGCATTCCGTGGCCTAGTCGTCGTGTTGGCTGCTTTTGTCGTGCGTTACGCTGCGACACTGGCTCCGCCTTTACTGCCACCTCTCCTCACCTCTCCCGTGGCCGGCAATCGAGTTTTATTGCCATGAATTTCTCCGTCGTTCTTCTTATCTTGGCTTGGCCATGATGGGCCTGCGCTCGACAGTTGCTGGCGATTTCTCCGGCAGGCCAATTCACTACGCGGACTTGAAGTTTTGAGCCAACATCTCTGCTGGACGGTATTCTGCTCCATGCATCCTGGTTTTCGAATGCGACTACACTCCATGCTCCGCTCACCACGCCAGCTTGATGCAGAGACTGCCTGTACTTTGTTATATGCGGCCAAATTGGCCAGCGACCATGCCATGAACCATTATCTGCCCGCTCTGATGGACCCTGGTGTCTGTCGTTCCGTTTTTGCTTCTGCACTCGTACTGTTTATGTGCATAGTACTATGCTTTTGTACGTATAAGATAACCGGCTGATTATGTGCTTAGAAAAATGTTTATTGGTGGACTGAATTGGGAGACGACGGACCGTGAGTACCGTGTTTGGGCAGCATTTTGTAGCGGCGAGAGAGTTCTAACATGGCGGCCCAGAATCACTTCGAGAGTACTTTGAACAGTTTGGTGAAGTTGTCGAGTGTACCGTCATGCGTGATAGTACGACCGGACGATCTCGTGGATTTGGCTTTTTGACGTTCAAGGATGCCAAGACTGTGAATATTGTCATGGTCAAGGAGCACTTTTTGGACGGCAAGATTGTAAGTTTTTACATTAGTCTACGTATGCTCCGTATGTTGCGAATATCCCCTAACGGAACCACTCCAGATTGACCCCAAGAGAGCCATCCCAAGAGATGAGCAGGAAAAGACGAGCAAAATCTTTGTCGGAGGAGTCAGCCAAGAGACCACAGATCAAGAGTTCCGGGACTACTTTGCGCAATTCGGACGAGTTGTCGACGCCACGCTCATGATGGACAAGGATACGGGGCGTCCTAGAGGGTTTGGTTTCGTGACGTTCGAAAGCGAGGCCGGCGTCGAGGCTTGTATCAACGTACCTCTCGAGATTCACGGCAAACCCGTCGAAGTGAAGCGGGCACAGCCGCGAGGCAATCTTCGTGAGGAGGAAGAGGCTGCCAAGCGTAGCAAGTTCAAGAAGGACGACCAATCTGGCGGACAGGGCATGAGCCAGCAAATGGGCAATAGTGGCATCACGCCGCAGGTCATGGCACAGTATTTCCAACGAATGCAGCAGTACTTTGCCATGTTCACCGGCCAAATGGCCATGAACCGAGGCATGAACATGAACCCAGCCATGTGGCAACAAATGATGCAGATGCAGCAGATGCAACAGATGATGGGCCGAGGCGGCGGAAACCCTCAGAACATGATGGGCAACATGAACCCTCAGATGATGCAGCAGATGCAGCAGCAGATGCAGCAACAAATGATGCAACAACAGAACCAGCAGCAACAACCGCAACAAGGGCCGGGCTCGCCAACGCAATCAGACCAAGGCGGCTACGGCCAGTTCAGCCAACCACCGCCCAGTGGCCCATCTGGCGGCAGGCGAGGCGGTAGAGGAGGTGGTTATGGAATGGGCGGTGGCCGTGGAGGAGGAGGCGGAGGCGGTCCAACTTCCTGGGAAGGCATGTATGACGACGTCCCGCAGCCTGACGCCGGAGGATATCGTCGTGGCGGACACGGCTCTTCGGACGGTGGACACGGCGGCGCCGCACCATTGAATGCTCCCACGGGTCCCAAGAATGCAGGTCGCCCAGGAGCAAACTATCGCGGCGGCGGTCGTGGTGGAAGCCGGGGATATCACCCCTATGCTCGATAAGGCAATGGATGCGTTGCGAGTTTGTCACAGGTCGCCCCGAATTTTATAATCACAACAATGGACAGGTAGGTGTTGGAGAGCTCAGACGGGTGGTGACGCAAAGGAACCAGCATATGAGGAGGACGCTGGACGCTGGTAGAACAAAAAAAAAGCAAACAAAAAGAAATTGAGGCCATGTACTATACTATTGGAGACTTGAGACGCCATCAGGTTAATTAGCTTGTTAATTCCGTAAAACAATAAATACTCTTTCATCCCAATAGCCGGCGTGCTAGGCTGTAGAGACTCTGATTCACCCCTAGTATGATTACGGCATCGCCATGGTGCAAGGCTGTCGAGGCCACGAAAATAAGGGAGGCCCGAACCAGGAAAACCCTGTGCAGCTTCCAACCGTCAGAATGGCAAAAGCAATGTCTATGTTGCACATTCGTCTTCGTCACATCATCGATGCCAAGTCCACGACGGTCCCGCAGAATCATGGACTTCACATAGTGGAAAAGCCAGCTTGGTATCTAGCTTGTATTGTTGTACTCCGTACCTGGTATACTGTTGGCCATTAAGAGTCCCGCAAGAGTGGTTACTGGAATCAAGGTACGCGGTCTAATTAATCTAAGTCACATGTGCCCCATGCCGAAATACCCAATCGTGTGCTCACTAGTGAGACAAAAAAGAAAAGAAAAGAAAAACAAGAGAATATGCAAGGTGATGGATTGTCGAGGTCAAAATGCAATGTTCCATTACCAGGGGTCCATACAGCAATGTTGATGCTTCCCCCTTTCCCTGTTTTGCGCCCCTGAAGCGGAAAAGCAAAAAAATTAAAATTAGTCGTCAATCATAAGACGCTGCCGGTTTTGCAACAAGGTTAGAACCAGCTCCAGTTATCCACCTCTTCCAACTTTCGCAGCACCCCGACTGAGTCGGCGAATAGGATGTTTCGCCCGCCGAGACAGTCCTTTTCTAGAATATCTCGGACAAAGCCTACAATGGCTTGTGAATCCTCCCTTTTCGGCAAGGCTTGGAGTTGGCCGGGCTCGAGTTCCGCAACCGTGCGGATCCAGTTGATGGCTCTGCTTCGCGCGGGAAGCCGCTTGTCCGTCGTCGTCCGTTTGCCAACGTGCCCGAAGGCCCAGCAGATGAGGGTACAGACGTACAATCCCCAGTAATCGGAAATCTCCGTGCACGCCGTCATGCCGTAGGAGGAGGTGTTGGCCTGTGCCAAGCTCTGCCCCAACTTGTCCGAAAGGTCCAGGAAGTCTCGAATGGCCCGGGCTGCGAATACGGTTGCAATTGCAGAAGTGCCCGAGTCTCGCCACTGGCCCAACTTTCGCTTGTATTCGGCAAACAGACTTGCATCAGGTATCTTCTTGTTGAAAACCCAGCTATCGCCCGAGACTGCCAGTAGAACGTTCAACGGGGTATAATGCAAAGCGAGATAAGTGTTGGCGCCTGGGCGGCGATTGAAGAATTTCGACATGAGCAGATCGTTGCTGTTGAAAGCGGATACGTCCTGGACCAACTCCACTTCCTGACGATTTTCTCGGGTTGGCAGCAGAAGGGCGTGAGCGGCTATGACAAGTGACACATCGAATGCTGGTGTTGTTTCCGTAGTTGACAAGGTCGGATTCTCCATGAAATCCCCAATCGTATTCAACATGATAGTTGACATGTCAATCGCAGCCCATGCCTCAGCATTTCTAGCCTCCCAGAGGTTCGTTGTGCTCCCTGACAAAGCAATCCGAAATTTTGATGCTGCTAAGTTGTCCAAGCCCAGCACAGTGGAATATGGTTGCTCATGATAGCACATGCCATGAACACTGAGAAGAAAGCAAGCAGCCAACAGTCTTCGGCACGATTCAATGTATATCCACGCGTTCCAGCGCTCAGTGCTACCACCGGATGGTTGCGGAACAGTCCCGGAGCAGTACCCAGAAACCTATAAAGCGTATATATTAGCACTCAGCCCTCAGCAAGGGAGTGACTTTGCAATGCCCGCCTACCATTTGACATAATGTGAGGAACCGCGACGAGGGTTGATAGTCGTCCTTGTGTCGTCCTCGGAATCTGGCGTAGTACTCGCAGAGCAATACTGTTTGCATGATGGGTAGAGGCCACGTGGTTGACTGAGTAAACTTGACACACGAATCTCCAGTTAGCTTCATAAGCGAGCAATTTCGGACTCAAAAGAAAAAGGGGTAAAGGGGTACACCTACAGTTTTCGATTTGTGCCAAGCGTAGGAGTGTAGTTGACTGCCGTTAACACGATGTTCTCGGTGACCCAGAAACTGTGTCGCGAGTGCAGCCATGGCACATTGTAAAACATCCATATGCTCTGGGACGACGCCTGCACCATCTTCCAAGGTTGATCTGTGGATAATCGGGTAAAAAGGATGTACCTTGTCCCAAAAGATGTCAATATAACTTGGCAGCGCACTCCGAGCTTCCCGGCTTAGTGACACAGGCATCAAGTCCTGGGCTAGCAAGCCAAACCTTGAAATAGGCTCCGGAGGACACGGCATAGGATTGACAATACGATCTGCTGGCAATGGTGCCGCAGCCGCCACCATTGTCTCTGAAGACTGACCAACGACCAGCTGAGGGGACATACGCATGCTGGAAGCTGGGACATGGGGTCCATATAGTCCTCCTGGAGCTTCTCCGTATGTGGGGATACCAACAGTCGGCTCATCATCATAAATGGAAGAATATGTTTGCGGTACGGAAGGGCTATACCCGTACGCAACATACCCGCCTGTGGCCATGACGGATGGTGGCATGCCCCTGGATGTTGGTTGATCAATGCGGGAGGTCCAGGCGCTGTTCGAAACGGCGATGGAGGACCGCTGATTGTCCTGTGAGAGTGTGGCGGTTGTTGAGAAGGCTCCAGGAGCCGTCGATAGAGGCGTCGCAATACGTGGGCCGGCGGACCAAGTGATAGACGTAGTAGGGATCGTCGAAACACAAATCGAGGAGCTTCCGTCAACGGTGGGCAGACTAGGCATGATTCGAGGTTGTTCCGCATACGCAGTTGTCGCTGTTGTTGGCATATTCGGCACCGGCTCCACCAAATAGTCGCTCTTGATCCCGCCTATAGTGATTTCGTCTGGACTATGTCGTACGGGAACTGTTGTTGGCTTGGCCGAGTGTGAGGACCACGGAGACGAGTGCATCGACAGAGTCGGGGTCGGCGCCGTTGACAACGGAGTCGGTGAAGTACTACCATACGGCTGTTGAACTTGAATCAATGATCCTTGCGGAGAACTAGGATAACTGGGTGGTCTTCGGCTACCTCCTTGGGAATAAGAACGATGAGGTGGTTGGCCGCTATTTGGCTTTCCGACGCGATCATCCTGGTCACTGAATCGGGGTTAATGAAACCGTCTTTTTGAGAAGCCAAAGGGACTGCTTACTGTCGTTGTTGATGGCGCTCGAGGAGGTCCCGCCGGTGAAACACTTTATCACATCCAGGGACTGTGCAAGGCAAAGCCGGAGGCTGATGGCTAAGTTGATGGCGTCTAAGTGGTCTAGTCAGCACAAAACAGCGTCTTATCCCATGATCGTGCAAGAGAAGGAGAGGAATAGGCAAACCTCAGGTGCTCGGCTCGAGTAAAAGTCTATACAAAGCAGAACATGTTAGCCAATCAACATATTCGGGGACAAGAGGTTGCAACAGCACCTTTGATGGGCGGCAGGTATCGCAAGTGTGGACTGGAACTCCCTTCCTCGCTCTGCTCACTCTTCCGGTAATAGGGGTCAGTTTGACGGGAACCTCTTGTGGAGGCACGAATGGTCTCATGGGCGTAGTAGAGAAGGATCCAGAGGTTCCATGCCCATAGACTTGTCCTTGGCTGTAATGGGAATCCATCGAGTCTGCGCTGGCGTTGCTCTGGCGCCTATCGTGAGGATTCCGGCCGCCCGGATAACCACCATAAGCCATACCTGACGGATGCTGATCAACTGGCAACGAGTGCAAGGAGCGGGTTGGAGGGCTTAATCTCTGGCTGCGAGAAGGGGACGCATTCATGGAGTAGTCTGAGCCTTGGCCATAAGCAACAGAGCCCATTGAAGCAGCTGGATGTTGTGATGATCTTGATCCTGTATCCATGGCCGCCTTTAAAGAATGAGAATTAACATGATCGTCATCGGCATCGACGTTCATGATATTTCTGAGACTGGCCATTGTTGGTTGTAAGTAAGATGGAAGCAGCTGTACCAAGTGTCCGAGAAAGCCCTGCGTCGGAGAATACTAATATCAACAACCACTTCACACAGCCTTCTCGGCTACTAAGTTAAGAAACCTCAAGTAAGCAGGCAGGTCCTATATTGGGAGAGATCTTCCGAGACCAGTATCCGGAACAAGTGACCTTTGGGGCTGTGAGAGTCAAACTCTGGTTGACGTAAGAATATTGTGCAATACACGAGGTAAGAATGCAGCTTAGGAACAAGTGTATGGTAGACCAAGACTCGGGATGGTTTGCCTTCAGCCTCATGAGACAGCTGGGATGTTGAGATGACACACAGGACCCATCTGCAATGAAACACAAGATATCCTGGCGAAATATTCAGGACGAGAAGGTCATGATTACTCGATCACAGGTGAGCAGGCAGAATTTAAAAAAGAGGTTGAGACCGGGCAACTCATTGCGAAGAAGGAGACGGAACATGACCCATGATCCCAGCGCCATGGCGACCAACAAGCCTGGCAGCTGAGCGAGGCCTGCAGGAACGATTACAATGTACATGGCCCACGCCGCCCGAGAAGGGAACAAATCGCGGTCTGCGACAAATATGGTGTAAAGCGGGTTATGGATGCTGACAACTGGGGAAAAGAAAGCAGACCGCCGCTCTCGAGTTCTTGGGTGACCCTTGTCGAAGCTGACAGCGTAAGATGTAAGAGCAGCCTCAGTGGAGGTGAACCAACACGGCGGAAACGAGCTACCTGCGACTCATGGAGCCAGGTAAGGTACTTAAGTAGGGGGTGCAGAAGGAATAGGGGACCAGGATCTAGTCCAGCCTCGTGCTGATCGAGCCAACTGCTCGTGGTTGGAGCTGGCTCGATGTACACACGCTCATACATACTTCGGCGCCCTTACTACTGTTGGTACGGTGTATGTCCAGCACTACAATCTGCAGTGTGAGCGTTACCAACACATCATTGGAACTCTTCTGCAGAAGCACCAAGTGCTACTAGCCCAGATACCCAGGTACCTAGGTAGTCATCCACACCCCGCCGCGGCGGGTTGGTGACAGAATACTCTATTGTACCCTACTGGAAAATGCTCATATCTACTGGCTACCTAAGCTAGCTAGTTAGCCATTGATAGGACCAGACTCTTCAAAGGCTCGGGAGATGTACTGTATGTACACAGCGACTGGAGACTAACCACCAAAGTGCAGGGCCTGCGGGCACCATGCGTGGCGTTCCGCGGTCGTGGCGGGTATGGCGTCAACAAGTGTGACCAAGCTCAGTGGAGCATAGCAGCGCGCTGAAAGCCTGCTGGAGCTCAAGTATGAGCAGGATGGAGGGCCGAATCCAAGGCATGGCGTCGGTGGCTGTGAGGGTTGGCAGCCGCTTGGATCAGCGGGACACCGGGCTGGACAAGAGTTGATGGAAGGGCTGAATGATGGTGTTTGGATGGGTGCGACGGTGGCGGAAGGAGCCCAGCGTACTCATCAACCAACAGGACCTCAGAGAGAGGTGTTTGGGTGTAGTATTATGGACGCACAACCATTGATCCGTGCCCTGTCTGTTGCGGTATCCAAGACGGATGACCGTTGCCTCAGATTATGTATGTACATATGTAAGCTGAGGGCTAACATAGAAGCAGGTGAGCTTGTTGGATGGTGGACGCAGCTGGGTGTCGGCGGCCAAGGGTGCACGGCATTTTCGGAAACATAAAAGGCTGATGCTGATGTTGGAATTGTAACCCTAACTCGTGATTCTGGACCTGAGAACGGAATACGCAATAGTGGATGATAGGACGTCAAGATGTGACAGGCCATGCCGGTTACAAAATGATCTCCATGACCCCTGCTGCAATGGCATGGGCGAAAGCCGGGATCAAAGGTAGTGGGAATTGGCGCGGGAAGCCGACGGAAAGAAGGAAAAAAATTGGGAGAGCCCTTGCCCATGCCGGCCTAAATCTTCCGTGTAAATCATGGGGAAGTTGGCCGGACGCCCGCATGCTCGGTTTCTCGCACAAGGCCCTCCCCCTCATGGTGCCGCGCCTCTACTTTTGCAGGAATACAAGATCTGAGAAGAAAAGAAATTGATTGTCCTGTCCTTCTAAACGGGGAGTAGTGCATCAGCCTGGCAAATGCAAGTCAGAAGATCGACAGCCGAATCAGACGAACGAAGCTGTATTTTCGTCCGTCCAACTTGGGTCGTGAGGGTGAGATTATGCACCAATAAAAACTTGTGATGACGGTGCTGCTCAGGCCCGTCATTGGCAGAGATGACAAGGGGACCGCCCTCTCTTCCCTAAAGAGCCAGTTTGAGTCGCGGGGGATGTGTCCTTGATGGTAAGATATTTTGCAGAAGGAAGGGCTCCGTATTGTAGACCAGGTTTAGCATGAATTGTGGGATGCTGCCGGCATTGTCCATGTTGGTGACTTCGAGAAATGCAGTTGGAACGAGTTAGTGTTAGCACTATTGCCATTGTTGGTCCCGTGAACCAAGCCAAGTTCGGGGCAGCTATTGGCTTGGCCGGTCGCTTTGCGTAGTTCGTAACCATCTGCTCCGTAATGAGACCAGGGTTGAGACTCGCTGACCCATCAACAGACATGAGGATCGCCCACGTTGTGGTGAACAACAGCAGTGCAGTCTCTCTCACGCTCCGACGCTGCATCTCTGTGCCTCTCCATCGCCCTGTCGCTCTCCGGTTCTCGCTGAATGTTGACCGAGCCTCGCGGAATCCTCTTGTCTTGCCCCTCACGTAGATTAGCGGAAAGTGTGCAAGATTTGAAACATGACTTCCCAGTTTTCCCCGGTGGTGGACGAAATCGGTCCCGCGCCCCAAGGGGGGTTGTGACGAGCATGTCATTTGCACCACCGCCTTGGAGAATGCCATGGCCGCTGACCCATGCGGCAAGCCATGTCACTAGCCAACGCCAGAAGGAAGCTGAGGTGCTGAGCTTCAAGATAGGGGTGTGGTGGTACAGTGGACATACTTTTGTCCGTTTGGCGTCATGGAATTAACAAGGGCATCGGAGAATTCTCGCTTGTTGGTTGTACGTACGTGTTGTGTGAACAAGATGGAGTACTAATACATATGCATGGTGTATACCTGTTGGGTTCTGTGTTGGTAGTACTTGGTTGCATACGTACAAACGTACAAACATACGTACAAGCTTGTCTGCCAATGCCTGGGCTGCGAGTTCGTGGCCTCTTGAAGAACAAGTGTTGGACCGTCAAACTCAACTTGCTTCAGCTGCTCGATCGGAATACGTACACCCACTGTACATGGTGGGCCAGTATCTGTGTTTGCGAGATGACCTATCGCGTGTGGTCGCTTCAAATGGACGATTCAGGAAGTGCCCGCAAGGGTTTAGCCGTCAGGTCTGGCTCTTTCCCCATATGATTGAATTTCGTTGGAGAGGAGGTCGGAATGACGGGAAGCACCTAGTCGAGACCAGCAAGCCAGGTACCAGACACCATGCAACAATGGGGGCCATCGAGCCGGCCATGGTGGCAACGCTCCTGTGTGTCAGGCATGTGCATCAGCCCTGGCGGCCTGGGAAGCCCGAGCATTACGGAGTACTGACACCTCGCGACCCAGGTCAGGGCTGTCCGTCAGGGTTGCCACGTTGAGCGGCGCCTATTCCACCAGTATCATGACCGAAGCCGTCGAAGGGGGTAACTTGGGTGGGCAATTCAAGCCAGGCCCGATTGAAGCTCGAAACCCAAGTGTGGCTCCAGCGGGGGACGGTCATCCACTTCGGCCAACTGGGAGACATTCATGGTGGAAGGTAGGAAAAGAAGCAAAAAGTCAACAACCAACAGCAGGCAAGATGCGCCATCATCTGCAACAAGTGGCATTGACCAGAGTTCTGTTGTTGTTGGAGAGAAAGGACATCTGGAGTCCAAGCACCGCCACCAATAAGCGGGGGAGACCAGACCAGACGTTATTTGCGCCTCGCCAGGTCCAGCCGACCACCTGTTGACCTCTGCGCGCGTATCACGGCAAGTGGGAGCCTCTGGCGCTCCTTCCCGACTCTCTGGATTGCCAATGAGACTGTGTGTGAGATCCAACGAGGGTGCATCGCCATGCTACCATAATGCCATGACATGTCACGCTGACACGAGAGTGTGTACATGCAACTACATCATGTTGGACATGGGCATGTCTGAGAGTGAGACTCATCAGCCCGATGCACAGACTCGTGTGAGGGCAGCAGAATGCATTTCTGTCGCTGGGCTATTTTTAGCCTGCATCAATCCGGCCTAAGATTTGGTTCGCCGCCTGCCTGCCGGAATGACAACATAACGCAGTGTTGCGATAAGGACTCGATATTTGCGCATAAACGAAGAAGGAACAGAAAGAAAAGAAAACTATCCTAATACACGACAAACCCGGCCATAACGGGCTGCCAAGGCAACCTTGGTCCGGGATCTCCAACATCCCAAGTCACCACACCACCTAATAAGCGAACGAGCTGAGTTTCAGCTGTGCCATCCATTCTCAGGCATAGCCTCCGAGAGGCTGAGGGCTGAGGGGCAAGCACATGGCTGCATATGTACCGAGTACGTACATACTACTGCCATTGTCTCCGTTTCCAGAACAGTTACACGGTTACACCAGACAAGAAGAATCAAGAGCTGGCAGGACAGCATTACTGTTCCTGCAGACAAGTGTGATGAATACAGGGTAGGCGACCCAGAGGAAGACCTCGTGTATCATCATATTCTACGGTAAGCTGTGCCTCAGCCTCGAGCCCGAGTTTGGCCTTTCCATTCGTGACGTTCCCCTTCGGTTGGCTGCTTAGTCTCTCACCAGCTCTAAGCACCACCACCGAGACAGAACTCTAAATTTGCAAACCAACCATCTGACCATCGCATCCAAGTGTTTCCGCATACAATCTTTCCCATCGTCCAGCACCCATCCACCCGGCAAGCCGACAGGCCTGGGCACCACCATCCCGAGCCGTGCATTCGTCATCAGAACCCGAGCATCACAGATAGCCCCCAAACGACGTTTAATTTGCGGGAGCAGGTCGTCTCCCGGGCCTTCCCCATTATCTGTCCAAGACACCCTGTGCGACCGCCCACAGGCCCTGCTTGCCTGAAAAATAAGATGCCGAGCATGGCCCTTGTCTCTGGCGTGAACCGTCTATTCAGCCATAACGGTCCGTGGCTTTGGTCTCTTGGGGGCCAGATCCCACTGTGGCGTGAACGGCCCTGCGTGGCCAAAATCCAGCCTCGCAAAACATGAAACTCAATCACCACTCGGCCACAGCAAAGGCGACATTTTTACATATTCTCTCTTCCTTCAGACCGAGGCGCGGTTGTTTCATGCCATGATGAGCTCCAGTCGTCTCCAGACACGCTCACCATGGCAAATCGGTATAAAAGGAGCGCAGACTCCCCAATCGAGGCCGTAAAATTACAGGAACGTGAATTGCATCAAGGCCGCATTCTAGGCTAGACGGGTTAGACGCCATTTATGAGGCTCCTCTGGGAGTCCTCTAGCAAGCAACTTGCGTGACGAATCGTACCGCTGATCCGTGGCTTTGTGGTGTTGGACGTCAAGTTTCCGCGTACCTACAGGACGTGAAATGACAGGGTGAAAACTATTTGCAAGACTCTTGCAGCGAGGCTGTGCGTGTCTTCGGCATTCGATCAGGCTTCTTTCACACCAGGCTGCTCAGATATCAAGGACGGCAAATGGAAAGGGCATTTTCTCTATACTTCCCGTAGCTTCGTGAAACGAGCAGATGGCAAGAAAAGGGCAGGGGGCGTGTAAGTGCTGGAAAACGAAATCCCGATTTTTTCGGCCAGCTGAGGCCCAGCGAGACAAAGTCGTGCATTTTACCAAATAATACAATGAATCTGTTGCACGAGTCTCGACATGCGCAACTAAATCAGACAGGTTTACGTTGCTGCTGTAGGCAGAGAACTACGAGCAACATGTCTCCCAAGGAAGTCATCGTGGTTATATCCCCGACCAAATAGCCTATTCCCACCTCCCTGGAAATGTCGAAGAAACACAATTCAGCAGTTCATTCGGCCTGCAAAAGGCATTTGACTTCTTCACCAGCATCGCGGCAAATATCCCAAATGCTTACCATCATCCTCCACCGTGACCGTTCCTCCCAAAGCCGTCCGGTAACATGAACATTACTAATAGCTCGCACACGCTTCTCGAAACAGATTCCAAAACCTTCATCACATCTATCCCAGACCTCTTCGTAAGCATGGATCCTGTCAGCCGCACAATGATGCGCCGTAAGCTACTTTGCAATTCCTCGACTCAGAAATCTACTCATCATAGCACTTGACCAACAAAGCTGTCAAATACTCACCTCATCGTCACGAGACAAACCACGCAACTAGCCGTCGCTTCGGTCCACACATGTCACAATACACAGGAACCGAATTCGTCACAGTCAGTATATTCTCAACAGCCGTCATCGCATAACAACTACAACTGCACCAATACAAAACCAGAAAAGGGGGGCCTGAAGAGGCGCTACAGCGGTGACGCGAACCACCCCAACGAATATATGAGGATATGAACTATAGTTGAAAAACAAAAACAGCCGGAAAGCGCCGTGTTGCCGATGTTTCTTCTAAAAAAAAAAAAGAGAAAAAAGAGGACTCCAGAGGATCCCTGCAAATGTTGTCCAAATCCATACTCTGCACCTTTCAACATAATTAAGTGTAGTTAAATGCTCGTCTCCAGTCGTACAAAAAAGACCTTGTCAGAGAATAAAGGGAAGCAAGTGTTGCCAATGCAGCCAACGAATGACTTTTGTTCGTCTTCTATCACAAGAAGAAAGAATTCTTGAAAAAAAAAAAAAAAGAATGCAGTAGGTCCGAGATTGGTCAAGTTTACGCCTGGGTTGGAGCAGGCAGAGAGGGAGCCTTTGTGGACACGGGAGACTTGGCAGCCTCATCAGACTCCTCGGACTCGTCGTCAGAGACGGGACGGCTGGCGACTGTTCGTCTGTTCTTGGTCATCTATGTAAATGTGAGTATGATGTCTGATGGCAGGCACGTTTCAAGAATAGGAGAACCTACCCAGGAGCGGACTCCGCCGACCAGACCAAGCGCGTAGCCAGTCACAAATTCCTTGGAGTTGTTAGGGTTAGATCCAGGGGTAGTGGGAGATCGAAGACCATCGCTGTTGGCTGAGTTGAAGCGAGCAGGGCTGTGGGGCCGGCTAGATGGCCAGAACTGCTTGAGTTCTCGGCTGAGCTCCTGGCCTGTGCTTGTCCAGTTTGTAATGATGTTGTCGCGAAGATCTTGGACGTGACGCTTGATATCCAGCTCATTCTTCTTGAGCCAGCTGACGTTGAGCTCTTGTCGTGAAGTACCACGCTTGAACTGTCGACTAATGTATTTTTCGTAGTCCCGGACGATTCTTCAATTATCAAGTCAGTACACCATTCGGGGTTGCTCTGCCCGAGGAACGCAAATACGCTGCTCACCTAGTGATGATTCCGGTTGTGCTCACTCCTTCAGTTCGCTGGGTGACGAGGAACATGCCGGCTGCCTTGATCGGCTGGTAAATATCGTCGCCTTCATCAGCGCCATATGGGAGATCGTCGTGCGCAACATAGTCGAGGTGGTTGGCCTGGAGGAACTCGGCGGTGACGATCCATGGACAGTCCTCAATGACCTCGTCCACCCACTTGCAGTGTCGCACAGATTCAGCCCGTTCCTTGGCCGACATGACGGTCAAGCCCTTGCGCTTGTGCGTCTCGTCGTCACCGGTAACACCGACAACAAGAGTGGTGTTGGGGAAGGCCTTTTTGGCCTGCTCAAGCTGTCGCATGTGCCTGCCAAGCCTCTCGTTAGCCTAGTTGTTCCATTGCCGGCCACGCAGCAGCACAGACCGGACGGCTGCGCATTCAAAGCCAAGCTTTGCGTGGAATAAACAACTTACCCAAGGTGGAACAAGTCAAAAACACCATCGGCGTAGACTCGTACGGATCGGCCGACGGGAGGAGGGTTGGTCTTGAAACCACCAGCAGGATGGATCAGCTGTCCAACTGGCGGCGGCGCCATGGTCTCATCGTTGCCGTTGGCAGAAGGCCTGCGTGCCCTGCGACCAACTCGCTCGGCAATATCAATGCTGGCCTCTGTGGTGTCGCTGGGCTCGCCAGGGTCGATAACATTTTGAGGAGCGACATCGGCAGAGCGGCCCGAGTTGCTTCGCAGTCTCTTAGGATTCGGGCCCGTGGTGCCGTTGCGATGATGATGTCGACCAGATTCAGGCGCAGTAGTATCGCCTTCTTCGGCAGAAGCGTCTCGGGATGAAGGCTGCAACACACTGTCGGGAGCACCGTTGGAGAGGGAGGCGGCGTTCCTCTTGCGCTTGCTTCCTTGTGGTGAGGCGGATGGTGACGACATTGTGAGCACGGTGTCGGATTGTGTGTGGCAATCTGGCGTCGTTCGTTTACGGCAAGTGTTCGCGTGACCAGAGCAGCGTCATTCGAAGGAAGCAAATACTCAGCTCAAATTATAGATGCCGGGCACGAGGCGGATGTGGTAGAAGCGATTGGTCTTGGACCCAGGGTAGAGGTTGTGACATTGGGGGGTGGAAAGGTCCAGGTTCGCAGCTGTGGTGCGGATAGCGCGACGAAGGAGCTTGTCAGGATGCAAAGATTGGTAGCACACGGAAGATGAGGGCAGAAAAGAGGCCAGACTGGAGCTAGTCGAGCCGAGTAGGTAGAAAAGACGGGGACGCTTCAGGAGCTGGTGCAGGACACGGAGGAGCAGATGGGCAAATGCAGGCAGGTGGACGGAAGATTAGAAGATCAGAGAGACCAGAGCTTATGACAGGGAATAGCGGGAAGCACATTGACAGTGGCGCGCGATCACGAGCCCAGGGCAGCCCGTCCCATGCCAAAAGCCCACACAGAGACGCCCCGGCTGCCTCCGGAGGCATCCAGAGATCCAAATTAATGAGCTAAACGAGGCTTGAGTCTCGCGGAGCCTGTCCAAAAGGTGGAGAGAAATGAGCTTTCATTGACCTGTCAGCCAACAAACATGACCCGACTCCCTCAATGCCAGCACGATTCTGGGATCCCTGCAATAAAACTCCCGGAGCACAAGGGAACATGGGGAATTCACTTGGAATTGCAGACTCCTTTTTTTTTCTGCCACCAATTGCCCTCGGCCAAAGCCGTCACTAGTTTTCCTTTTATCAATGGATTCGCCCCCTGCAGAACCGCCTTGATTTCCCCTTTGTCCATTCACATTCAACTTTAGAACCTAGCATCACGTGACCGACATGCCCCTTTCCCCCTGGGACGCGGTGGCCCAACACGAGAAAGGCCCAAATTTATCGCGTCGCGCGTCTTTCAAGCGCCATCGAGATGTCTTGCAGCGTGTTCTAGCCGCATTCGGTCCAATGGGAGTAGCAGGGGTGCGCTGCGCTCTCGCAGCAGCCATTGGAAACTCGACGTGGTTTCGCCCAACGTACCAGATTTGCCAATTGCTCTCCTTCGTAGACAGCGGCTATCTGTGATTTCCGATGCCATGACCACCAACTACTCGCAAATTGATCTCCCATGTGCTGAACTTCCGTGCGGAGCAAAGTGATTGTAGGTCAATTCATGTACTGGCACACATGCAGCTACACAAAAAGGGGGAACCAGGTATTTTGGGAACCACAGCTACCCCAGCGCGGAGTACGCATTACGAGGGCCAAACCTCTTGTCAACCGAGAGTCGAACTCCGCCATACCGCAGCCTCGTTCGTGTCAGCCTACAAATGTTGGGGTGAGCGGTTTTATGAACCGTGGCCACTGATGACACCTTCCAAGATGACATTAAGGGGACACATTGGGATCAACGGAGCTTGGATGCCACTGTCAGATTCATGCCTGCCCCCTCTGGAGTTTCTATGCAGTCGAATTCCCTGCTGACACACAGAGGAATCGTGAACCTGCTTTGGTACAGACATGGAACGAACCTGTACCGACTCTCCGTACCCGGCCAGAACTGCACACACGGAGTACAAGAGCAGTTTTTGACACGTTCTACCATCTCATACGGCACCAAGGCCAAGGGGATCTCCTGGGTTTAATGAGACTCGTTCGCGGCTGCTGGAATGGTTGAACAGCATCAGTCACATCACATCAACTTGGTGTCAGATTACCTTTCCTAACTCCGTCCGCCCCGTGTCCGATCCATCCACTGCATCTCAGCCCTTGACGAGCAAAAGGATGCTGCCATCTGTTCGTATCTAAAAGCTAGCCACTCTCGTATACAGGTCTCTGTAAAGCAAACCCACTCACTTTGCCTCGGCCGGATTGTCGTCTTTATCCGTCCGTCATTCTTTCATCTGTATCGCAGGCGTCCAACTCCGGCGCCATGACAGACGGTGTGATGAGCTGTGTCCAACACTGTGGCTGTCCATGTCTTGGATTCTTGGCCCACGGCTCTGACGAAAAATGCTACGCAGCATATCCCTCATTTCAGGGACTCAGCCATCGCTGTGCCACGATAAACCCACAACAAACACCCCCATTAGTATTATCTCGGAATGGTCAAGTTATTTTATCTTATTTTTTAGGTCATTGCCAACTGCGCAGGACTCCCCACCCTGCCACCTTCCTAGGTAGGTACCCATTCTTGTGCTTCGGTATGCAAAGGTTGGGGAAATGTCGGCCTGCAATGACACTCTCATGTGTCGTCCGAGAGCATGGGCGGCTTGTGCGTGGTTTTTGATGACCTATCACAACGCCAAATGTCTCAATGCGCGGCATTGAGTGCCTTGTAGAGCAGCGACACGTCCACGCAGGCATGAGAACGACACTGATGAAACGAAGAAAATGAAATAAATAGACAGCAAAGAACTTTTGGAGTACTATTGGAATGACGCAGGCCGTATGTCTTCAGCCCTACCCTACGTCGCGCAGGTCACATCCATTTTATGCACTGATGTACGCAGCTATGTACGTCACCACGCCCAAGTTTTGCCAGCAGTGGACAAACAGCGCTTCTGCACCCGTCGTCGTTAGCACGCCACGGCGGGGACGGTTGGAGCGTGGTATTTTGACGATTCAACCCGACGTCCTGGACGCGGCACGCCAGCAACAAGACGGATTTCCTTGTTGTTTCAAGCCCACCCGCCGAAAGGCAGTCTGTTGCATCTCGGTCTGGCATCTTTTCGTCGCAGGCACCTACAGACAGGCAGCAGCGGGTGACAACAGGTCCTCCGCAGAGAGGCCAAAACTTAAGTACTTACTATGGAGTCGGCAGCGGCTGTGCATGCCGTTTTGGCGCCATGACGGCGTTGAACCCGATTCTCCAGACTATTCCCCAAGCTCCGGGCGTCTCGGCTGCAGATGGACGATCAACTAGTAATACTATTCAAGTCTTGCGTATTCCAACATGTCTGGTAAATTGCTCTTGTCTCCCGCTTTGGCCAAACGCGGCGAGACAGCGTGACATACAGTGCGCAGAGCCGACCGAGGCACCGTGCAAGCCGGATAAGTGGCGTCTCCAGACACAGCAACAGCCCCCCAAGCAACCTGCAACCTGCCCCGAGCTTAATAAAGGACCTCTTGACCTCTTGAGCTTCTCCCCGTCGCGGCGAGCTTTTGGTCATCTTGCGTCTTGCTCTCTGCAGACCAAGTCTCCTCTGGCTCGCTTTTCTCGTCATGAGAATAAAGCCCACCCGTTTACTTTCGTCCTCGAGTATTAATTCTGTCACCAGCCAGTCGACAGGTACAATGCGGTCCAAGACTGACAAGACTGACAATGCGGGGGGCCCAGGAGGGGAGGCAGCCGGCGGTCTGGCCTTGAAGCTGGTCATTCTGAAGGTGCGCACGCTCTCTGTCTTTTCTTCTCTGCTTTCCTCCTACTTTACGCCGAGGAGTCCCTGCCTCTTATGGCATGGCTTATCAATTTGCTAACGTTGCTGTCTAGGCTAGAAACTTGGCCGCAAAAGATCGTGGAGGCACTTCCGACCCAGTACGTCTAACCTGTGAATGCCTTTGTTGTGATACGCTCACATATGCTGGAGGCGTTCAGTACGTGTCACCCAAGCAAGATGCTAACAAGCGGCGCAGTATCTTGTCATCACCTCGGGTGATAGTAGGGTTGTCACCCATTCAGTCTCGAAAACCCTCAATCCCGACTGGAATGTAATCGAAGAACTTCCTGTCAATTCAGCTCAGAATCTCCTCCTCGATGTCATCTGTTGGGACAAGGATCGTTTTGGCAAGGATTACATGGGCGAGTTTGACATAGCTCTCGAGGAGATTTTCCAAAATGAACGGACCGAGGCCGAACCACGCTGGTTTCCCCTAAAGAGCAAAAGACCTGGAAAGAAGACCAGTGTTGTCTCTGGCGAGGTCCTGCTGCAATTTACCCTCCTTGACACGACCAACCCGGGTGCCTCCCCCAGAGAGATTCTGGACAAGTTTTCCGCTCTTGTTCGCTCCATTTCTGCATCTATGCCGTCGCCCAAACCACACTTGACTCCCGAAGCAAACCAAGGCGCGACATCTATGCCTGGCCAGGAAGAACCTGGCGACGAGGAGGACGAGGATGACCTGACCGAATTCGATGATGAAGAAGGCGATGACCCATCCAAGCCGGAGACGGCCGAAAAGAGGCGCCGTAGACTTAGGATCAGGGGCCTGAGGAAGCGAAGAAGAGACAATCCTTACGCCTTTAACAATGGTGGTTCTGATGTTGTAGGCATCATCTTCCTCGAGATTGTCAAAATCACCGACCTGCCCCCCGAGTCTAACCTCACGCGAACAAGCTTTGACATGGACCCGTTTGTAGTTGCGTCCCTAGGCAAGAAGACATACCGTACACGCCGTGTCAGGCACAACTTAAACCCAGTCTACAATGAAAAAATGATTTTCCATGTGCAGGGCCACGAGCAGACGTATTCTTTTTCTTTCACTGTCATCGACCACGACAAATATTCTGGAAACGACTTTATCGCGTCTTGTAATCTGCCGGTACCGCAGCTGATCGAGAGGGCACCACAGGCCAACCCAGAAACTGGACTCTACGAACTACGGGAGCCGGATGGACACACTCCCTCAGCAACTAGATCCCGCTTCAAGAAGCTGGGCATGTCTCGGTCATCATCCACACAAAGCTTGGGCAAATTGATGCGTACGCAGGTGTCGAAAAGCCCACCCAACACCAACACTTTGTCACAAAGCACCAGTGTTGAGACAAGTCAGACGCCATCCGCCATGACCCTCTCGCCAGTCTCTGATGCACCTGCTAACCCGGCTGAGCCGTCAGACACTGTTGCTGAAGGTGAGGGTGCCGATTTCCATGACTATGTGGTCCCCCTGAAGATGAAGAATTTGGATAAATGGGAGAGCAAACACAGCCCTCAGATTTACCTCAAAGCCAAGTACATGCCGTACCCAGCTCTGCGCCAGCAATTCTGGCGGGCCATGCTTCGCCAGTACGATACTGACGAAAGTGGTGAGATAAGCCGCGTTGAACTCACTACCATGCTGGACACGCTGGGATCTACTCTGAAGGAGTCTACAATCGACAGCTTTTTCCAACGATTCCCCCACAAAGCTGCTGACAACGAAGAGACGTGGGATCTGACCATGGATGAGGCAGTGATTTGCCTGGAGGACCAACTCGAGGCCAAGAGCAAGCCTACGACAGTTGCAGACAAGGTCAAGAGCCTGGTTCCGGACTTGAAGCAACTTGGAATTCATAACAAGCCAGACATCACTGGGGATCTAAGCTCTGCCAACGTGTCAGGTACTTCCACTCCCCAGATCGTTGTTGAGCCAGAGACCCCCATTGACCCCAAGGGCTCCGGAGGAGAGGAGAGTGACGAGTTTGGCGACAGAGACGAGGAACATGTCGTAGAAATTCGCGAATGCCCCATCTGTCACCAGCCGCGACTCAACAAGCGTAGTGATACAGACATCATTACCCACATTGCTACTTGCGCGAGCCAGGACTGGAGACAAGTGAACACAGTGTTGATGGGTGGCTTTGTGACGGCCAGCCAGGCACAGCGCAAATGGTACTCCAAGGTCATTACCAAGATCTCCTATGGAGGTTACAAGCTGGGTGCCAACTCGGCCAACATTCTGGTGCAAGATCGCATGACTGGCCAGATCAATGAAGAGAAGATGAGTGTCTACGTCAGACTGGGTATCCGGCTGCTGTACAAGGGCCTGAAGTCGCGTGATATGGAGAACAAACGAAGTGAGTACTGACTAGCAAAAGACACAAAAAAAAATCGCCATCTTATCTAGACGCAGAACGTTGTTAGAAACTGACATCTCATAGTCCGAAAACTGTTGAAAAACCTGAGCATAAAGCAGGGACGAAAGTTTGATGACCCTGCGTCTAGGGAGGAAATCGAAAAATTTATCGAGTTTCACGGTCTGGACATGTCAGAAGTTCTCTTGCCGATCGAAGAGTTTAAGAACTTTAACGAATTCTTCTACCGAGCACTGAAGCCCAACGCTCGACCCTGCTCGGCACCCAATAACCCTGGCATCATTGTGTCGCCAGCTGACTGCCGAAGCGTGGTCTTCAACCAGATGACGCAGGCAACCAAGATCTGGGTCAAGGGGAGAGAATTCAGCATCAAGAGGCTGCTAGGGGATGCTTATCCAAATGACGCCGCTCGCTATGAGAATGGCGCGTTGGGCATCTTCCGGTTAGCACCACAGGACTACCATCGATTCCACATCCCCGTTGATGGCATCATGGGCAAGCCAATCACCATTTCTGGTGAATACTACACAGTGAACCCGATGGCCATCCGGTCGGCGCTCGACGTCTACGGTGAAAACGTGCGCATCATTGTACCGATTGACAGTGTGGCTCACGGAAGAGTCATGGTGATTTGTGTGGGCGCAATGATGGTCGGCAGCACAGTCATTACGCGAAACGCCGGCGATGAGGTAAAGAGGGCCGAGGAGCTTGGGTATTTTAAATTTGGTGGCAGCACGGTGTTGCTACTGTTCGAGCCTGGCAGGATGGTGTTTGACGATGACTTGGCAGACAACTCAAGCACAGCGCTGGAGACTTTGGTAAGTTTGCTCGTGTGACTCTTGCGTCGAAAATGGACTATTTGGAGGCTGACAAAGGACGCCAGATCCGGGTGGGCATGTCGATTGGGCACTCACCAGATGTGCCCCTACACACACCGGATATGCGCAAGAGCGAGGATGAAATCACCGAGGCAGAGAAGAAAGAGGCCAAGCGCCGCATCCAGGGCAACTTTGCCATGGAGCAGTCTCCCAGCGATAGTGGCGACGACGATGTCCCCAAGCGTCGAATATCTTATGTGCCAACCATGAACACAATGGCGGCGTCGGCCATGTAGGTGAAAGATGACGGTATATTCTTCAACATGACGAGATTTTGGGGAGGGGCCGGGCGGAGTAATAGCAAACACCTTAACGTGTTACGTGACGCTCTGCAACGAGGTCATGATTATTTCGGTTAGGTTATATGGAGCGATCAAGCGGTAGGAAGCAGGAGAAAATTTTGGTCCATGTAGCGACTCGAGGGGGTTTAGCGGTCGGAGGTCTAATGTACAGCATGTTGAGCAATGGCATTTCTGACACTGCTTGCCGATGGATGAACAGGCGTAAGCGTGCATGATGAAGCCGGTGTCGAGTCAGTCCTCGACAGCCAGGGTCGTACGGCATGTCCCTTGATCTGTCTCACGGACAAGCACTTTGCATAGAGCAAGACTCGGTCCAGACGTGGGCAAGACAAGACGACGCCGCTGTGGGGTGGGCATGCAACGACGTGCTGCGAATAATGATTCAATTTAGCTGGTAGAAAAAAACCCATCTTGAATCGGCACATCTGGTCCCGAGTATATAATATAAAACAAAACCATTGCCTGCAATGCAACAAGAATCCAAATCCAACATGGGTACGCGTCCGAAAACCCATCAAAACCCCAGACCAGATTTCAACAGATAGGCCATCAATCTCAATACATAGCATGCCTGGTCCAAAAGAAACCCCATCCCCAACGCCGGTCGTGTGTAAGAAAAAAAAACATATTAGTCCCCGTCTCTACCGGGCACTCGCCGACGAGTCCCTCCGCGTCGAGGCGTCGGAGCGGTCGCTGTCCATGGACCGCTTGCCCTCTGCGAGCGGCGACCTCGACCTCGACCTGGTCCGCAGCAGCGCCAGGTCCTGCGGGCTGCTGGCGCCGGGGGCAGTCGTCGCAGCGGGGCGCGTCTGCCTCCACGAAGCGTAGAATTGCTTGCACAGGTGTGCCGACATGGTGTACGTGGGCGACATGGCTCGTGTGTAGTGTGTGTGTGTGTGTGTGTGTACTTGCTTGTGGACTCGGCCCAAAAAGGGTGTTTAAACAAGGCTTATTCGTCGTCCGCGCAACGAGGGCAGACGGAAGATTGGTAAAATTGTATAAAAAACGTGAGGATATCTCTGAAAAGAAGAGAGGTTTTGGAAACGGCGTGCCTGGCGCTTTTTGTTCGAGCAGACCCGGCGCACGCAAACACACCACACGCGCAAGGTACGAGTACGCAAGTGTCGTTCGATGATGGGCAGTGGGCATCCACCCGGCCGGTGGGCTGATGTTGGACAAGACCAACGTAGAGTGGGCGCCTTTTGAAACCCCCAGAGACCAACTTGAGCAGCTGGCCCTTTTAATCAAAAAAAGGGGAAGGGTGGCACGCTCTTTTTTTGTTTTGTTTTGGACAAAGAACAGTCGAGTTTGCTTTTCCGTCAATGGGTCAAGTTTCATCGGGGGTTGGTCGCGGCGAGACGGCAGGCGCGGCGACCCTTTTGTACCCTTTCCTCGAGGGGGGGTTGCGTGCCTGCCGCATCCCGCTTTGGCAGCGCGTGCCGGTACGGAGCACCTACTCAGCTGTTTGTTACAAAGCCACGACTAAGGACGGACAAATAGACCACATCGAACGTCTCGCTAGCTGCAGGCGGGTGGCCTGACTGAGAGGGTGCTGCGGACGGCGGGGTGGAAGAGTGGCACCACCTGCCTTGCCCTGGCCCTTTGTTCCCAGATGTCGCAATTCACGCCCAGCTGGCCTGAACCGGCGGGGCCCCTCAGGGAGGAGAGAGAGGGGGACAAGTTGATGTCATCCGTCTGGTGGCATCGGGTGCCCATGCCGCCTTTGGCTGCCGAGTCAACCACCAGACGCTGCGAAACCACGGCGCCTGGTGCCAACCCCCATTGCGCAAACACGAGTACTAGTTACACAATACTACTGACTCTGCGCACGCATCAGCCTGACCAATGGCCGTGGCTGTAATCCTGCTGACCTGCCTCGAGGTCCGGCCCCGCCGCAGGCCGTGCACCTGCGCGACACTTGCATCTTGACCTCGCATGGCGTTTCCTGCTCAACTCGCGTCTGGCTCCGCTTCCCGCTCGTCACGGTGTAAGCCTGCTACGCCTCACCTCCATAGTCACCAATAGCTCTGTTGAAACTTGAGCCTGCACTCAAACACCGCTCCTTGCTGATACAATACTGCCTCAAGTATATACACTACTCGCTAAACCGGGACATACAGCTTGTTTCATTCGAGTAGACATGCATATAAAAATGAATGAAAGGAGAAAAAAAAAGAGACACACAAACAGGTCCCCAGCACTCAAGTGTTACCACACGCCTCGCTTGCAATCGAAAATGAAGCCCTCCCTTCCCCAGAAAGATTAATACCACGCATATAAATACCCAAAAAAAGCTCGGCAGCAGCCTAGTTGCGCCATGTAATGCAAAGGATCCATAGCAGCAACTGCCCTCTGCTCATGCTGCTCTGCGAAAAACATGCAACTGATTTCCATCAGTCTATTTTCCACACGCTGAATGGATCGTGTATCTTGTTCAAACATCATTTAAGTAGTGAACGATATTTGGCCCTCGTCATGTCGAGTATGCTGCAGTTTGAGTTCTGATTAGCCGAAAAGAAAAGAGAAAACACCGCGGTTCTCAGTCCGCAATCGCACTCTCATCTGCTAGCTGCGGTGCTTCTGCGCCGTGCTTTTCCGAAGACACCGTGATATTGGCTCGCGCTTTCTGCTGAGCCTCCACGAATCGACCCCAGTGTTCTGGATCGCTGTCTCTCATGCTACGGAAGAGCACATCCTTGTCCTCCTTGAATGCTCGCACCGCTCCCTTTTCCTTGACCTTTTCAAGCAGCTCGCCACCAATGTCTTCCGCAAGTTCCACCAGCATTTGCGAATGTTTTGGATCCGATCCAATGTCATCAATCGTGCTGATGAGGTCAAATTGTTCCTTGCGTACAAATCCGGACCGGAAACGGTGCCCAGCACGGAGCACCCGTCCTTCCTCTTCTGCCAGTTCCTTGGATAGCATCGAGTTGGACCTGGACAGTGGCTTGGGCGCGTGAATTTCTGCCTCGTCCTCCCCGTCCGATACCGCAACCGCCGAGTCGTCTCCCGTTGGTCCGGCGTGCGCTGGCTCCTCGCTCGATGTCGAAGACGTCTTGCGTAGCTCGTTGCTGTTGGGCGCATTTGGCGGCGCCTCGCGCGTGTCGGGAAATTCGTCTTCAAATCTCTTGATAATGCCTTGCAGTGTTTCGTCCAGGAACGTCAGCTTGCGCAGATTCACGTCGTCGCCCGGCTCAGCCCGAGCCTTGTGCAAGGCTGGCTGCAGACGCTGTCGAATCTTCCTCGCCCCAGCCAGGAGATGTTTCGACATGTCCTTGGCCTTGCCACTGGTCGGCAAGCCACTCAGAGCTGGAGAGTCGCTGCCATCTTCCGCACCTCCAGCAAACTCCCCCGACTGTCGGTGGGAGTCGTCGCTCCGGTTCTTGAGACAGCATGCCAAGGCCTTGACCACCCCCGTCCCTCCTATGACGTAGTCCTCGTCTGGCGTGTCTTCATGGTCATCTTCCGGTCCGTCTTGCTCGAGCACATCGTGTCCCACGAGGTGGGCAAGAACGTCGGGGTACGCAGGTATCTTGCCGTCCTGGAGCTCAGACTGCGACTCGGACATGGCGCTGGCTATAACCGCGCTGATGTTCGTGTCGGGAATTCTTTCCATGTTGCGCAGACAATACGCTACTACCTGCTTCGCCATGGCCTTGACAATCTCCCCCGATCCTTCACTGGGTACTTCAATGTCGACACACACCAGGCTGCTCGATATTCTTGCTGCGGCCATGAGTGATGCGTACAAGGCGCAAGCTTCTTCCTGTGCTTCCTCCGTCTTGGCATCTGCAAGCTTCACCAGCTCATTGTTGCCCAACAAATTGACATGTGCCAGGTTGTGCGCTTCCGATAATACCTCAACTAGGGCGATGGCTTGCTCTGAACTCATGTTTACGTCCTGCAAGTGAATTCGTTTTAAATCTTCCAGCTTGGGGAGATATCTGAGAATTCTTGTTAGCATTCCCCCAATCTTCCAGTTTTACAGTGTCAGGGGTTGCTTGAAAGCTTACCTTCTCAAGAGGCCAAGTGCGCTGGGCTTTGTCTGGAACAATTCTTGGTTGTGTGAAAGGTCAATAAATCGAAAGCCCCTCAGCTTGGCAATCACCGGCAACATCTTTCCAAGACTCGACGGAGTCAGATTGCAGCCTGACAGGCTAAGCGCCCAAATGGGATGATGCTCGTCCAAGCAACCAGCCAGGGTCTCGATATGCTCATTAATGTCGTTTCCGCCCAAGTCGAGACCTTCACAGAACCCACCAGACAAGTATCTTACCACATGCCTGATGCCGTCCGCATCGAGAGAGTTGTGTGCTAGGCCTAATCGTCGAACCCCGCATTTGATAATGCCGTCCATGATTGTGCCCAACTGCTCCATACTGGGTTCCGTCTCGCCGATATTCACCATCTCCAGAGTTGAACCACCCAGTCGATCGGCCATGGCCTTTGAGAAGACATCTGATATCGAGCGAGGAATGTGGATGCCGTTTGACAAGTTGCCATTCTTGGCAGCAGGCGCCTGTTTTGGAAAGGGTATATGCGAAATATCGAGATATTTCAGTGATCGGCATTTGTATAGGAACAAAGAAATATGCTTCCAGCCGTCGGGGCCAAGCTTATTATTTTTGATGACAACCCGCTCAACAACTCCGCCTTGTGCCTCGATCTCGTGTTTAGGCTTCTTACGCCGTGAGGTTGGAGGCATCTTTGCTGCCAGTAGACCAGCAAGAATCACACGGAGGCCCTCATCGCCCAACCCACAGTTCTCCAAAAGGATCTCTTTGACTGGAACCACCGCGAGATAGTCTCCAAGTGTGATTAGGTCTGGAAGTTGAAGATAGTAGTCAGTCAAATCCAATTTGTTCACTGTGCCAGCAGAGATGTTGGAATTGGCCTTGTCCATCAGTTGTTCCGTTATCTTCTTAAGAATCGGAGTTTCGCGCAACTGGCAACAGCGGCGATATATTCTGGCAGGATTTGTGGTTGGATGAGATGATGACTTTGGAGTTGTGTTGCCGCTGGGGGCTTCCGATGATGAGTCTGTGCTGTCATAGTGAATTTCAATCGGCACAGAGCCGTTGTCTTCGGCGAGTTTTCGACGCTTCTCTTTCCTAGCTTTCCGCTCTTCCTCGCTTCTTTTCTTCTTCTCCTTCTTCTTAGTTGTCTCCTTCTCCTTCCCAGGCTCAGCAAGAGAATTCTCGTCGGCAGCGCCATCATTTGTACCAGCTTCGTTGTTGAGGTGTTCTGTGTCGGGATTGGTTCTGTCGTTTCCGCTGGTACGTTGACCGGCCTCCTCGGCTTCCTTCTTGGCTTCCACTGCCTGAGGGTTCTTCAGCGCGTCTCCTTCACCTTGCTCTGTGAGTTTCTTCTTTTGTGCCTTGTCCAGCGGTTTTGTTTCCTGAGCTTCCCCATCAGCATACTTGGGCATGGGAGCAATCTCAACATCCACGCAGAATGAAACCCGTCTAAGCTTAGCCTCCCTCAGCTCCGAAATGCTGCATCTCTCCCGGTTTTGATCGATATTCAGAATCTTGCGCTCGACCAGGCCATTTCCAAGTTTCCCATTTACTATGCTATTGGTGCTTGATGAGGACAAGCGTCGAAGGACGCCCAGAATGCCAGCTTGACTGGCCTTGGGCGGAGCCGGGGTATATGGGCTGTTGCCTTCGGGTTTCGTGGCCGCATGTTGTAGAACGGCATTCCTGGTTGGATGTAGTTTTGGTGGCATCGGCTCTAGGGTGTCATCCGGAGGCGGTGAGCCGGACAACGGGGGTGGTGCTGGAGACTGTGACGCTTGGTCTTCAGTTTTCTGTTGTGGCTCCTTATGGTGAAGATGATGCAGGGAATGGGGGTGGGCGGGTGTACTGCTCGGTGGCGAAGTAGTAGCAGAGCTAGAGAATTTGGCGGAAATGTTTGAAAACCATGAATTACGTCGCTGAGGAGGAGTTCCATTGGGCCCGGGTTTATTCTCTATTGAGCCGGATCGTGACAGTCGTCTTGATGCACTGGTGGAATTTGTTGGGCTGGGAGTAGGCTGTCCATTTTGCTGTGGAGGTGTATCCTTTGCAATCGGTGTCCCTTGGGGATTGCGAGCATCTTGCGACGGTGTGGGAATAGCTCGCGGTTGCGTTGGAGCCGATGCTGTCGTTGGGGGCGAGGTGGACGGTCTGTTCGTCCTATCTGTTGGGATATGTCAGCAAGCTAGGTCAAGGTTCAGGGTGTTTTTGGGCTGCGCAAGACGAATTTCATGTCCATGTTGGCTAAAAGACGAAGGCTCACCTCTTGGCGACCCCTGGGTCATCCAGCTGACGTCGATGCCGTGAACTTGCTCCATGGTGCCAGCGGGAAGCTCGTCTTGCTCGACTACTCCACAGGACACAGCATGGACGAAAGACGCAGACAGGAACAGCAAGCAAGACGATACAAAATGGGGAGAGGTCTAGCGGCGCAAAGGGACGATGCTGTCCGCTTCCACGCCGGACAACAGGTGGCGAGTACAGCTGCGGTATTGAATGGATGGAATGGCGGGAAGACGTTTTGCCTTCTGGCAACTTGATCACAGTAGTCGAAAGCGGGTGAGAGTCGTTGGACGTGTGGACTGGATGCCGATTTCTCAGCTAGGCGACGGCTGGATGTGGGTAGGCACGCCTTTCAATGGCTGCTTCTCCGGTAAGATTAAGCTTGGGAATGTAGGGCTTCCGTCCAATGAGCCGTTTTGACGGCAGACGCCTCGCCAAGTTGCGAAGGTCTGACAGAGGCTGACATGGACTCGCAGACCACGGACTTGGACACGGGCCAATTCGAGCGGAACTACCGAGCTGTTCCGGGACCTTATCACGCGGCGGCGGGGTAATCAATATTCGTAAGGCCAATGTTTCTTGTTGAGCACGGCCAGACAGCGTCGTCGATTGGAACGCTTTGCCCGTGCCATTTGACTCAGATTGGTGATTTTCGAGGCTCTTCCGTCATGGACCCTCCAGCGAGCCTTCAGCACCCATCACCACTTCATCACGTCTCCACTCCATGCTCTGGCCCGCTGAGCAATTCATGGGACTGACGGAACCCTGCAGCATGGGACTACTAGGGCTAACAGACTGGGACCCCCCAATGCCGCAACGCAGACCTGGTTCCTTGGCGTCGTATGCCTTGAACGTCGAATGAGAGTACGTACTACTAATGTTGCGGTGGGCAATCGGAATGGGTAAAAGAAATTACATCGATCCTCTGATAAGCTTGTTCCAAGCTGTTCAAATTGATTTCTGTTGCAAAAAATGATTTTCGCTTGACGTGAGGCGACTGCCTTGGACTGCCGAACCCACAGTCGCCAGTCGAGCAACTAAACTAGTTACCCCGTAACTTACGGAGTACCAGACTCCATAGTTCCTTCCTTCCTCGCTTGAACTTATGCACCACTGTGCATGCATCCAGACATACATACAGTATGCAAGTAGTATCATCAATCAATGATGCCCACAGTCAAAGCATCAACCACCCGGGCCAAATGAAGCCTCGTATGCAAATGCTTGAGAAGTCGCTTGACTCGCGAACCACCCTTATAGTCATGATTTATCCGCTGGTGAACTCCACGATTCATGCTCCTCCAACGGCGCCTGGCTAATCTGTCAACCACAGCATCCATCCCATTGCCGAGCGAGGAGTATAGTTGCATCGGTTTACGCAGGGTCCTGTCAATGACTGAGCCACCTCCAGACCACCTGACCGTGGACAAGAAGAGATCGCCAACAAGGCTCCCCATCCGCCACTCTGCAGCACCAGACGGTTAATAAGTGGATAGGCCCAAACGCCATCGCCAGTCTTTCCGGCCATTCAGTGTCCCGCGGATAGGCGATGGGAACCACCAGACGCCTTTGCTTCACAATTACCCAGCCAAACACTTGCGTGAGCGTGCGCCGTCCGAGTCTTCCGCAACCGTGCTCCAGACTGCGCCCGAGGAAAACCATCTCCACTACAGCCGGCCCCTACCATGGCTCGATGTCCGTTTGAGAGTTGAGCGGAGAAGAAGGGCTTGCTGCCAGCCAGGCCAACTGGGTCCTGGCGCCACCAGCCTTGTCTTCATCCATAGCCGCGCGGTGCCTTGACGATAAACGACCCAGGCGTATGTTGGACCATTTACCTTGTCTGATGCCGTCTCCGAGTCTTGAGCCAATTTGACCCCGTATCCCCCGAGCCTCCCGTAGCCTTAGTTCCTGTTCCTGAAATGGCTGTCCTACGCCATGTGGCCGTGTCGTGTGACAAAACAATGGAACGAACCCAAGGAGAATCGAAAGGAGTAAAGTGATCTTTGCAAATGATGGGCACCGGCACGTTGTACTCGACACCAGCTTTGGCAAAACGTATAGGTGGACGCACTTTTGGTCTTCTATCTGTCTGCGTGTCATAAATAATACTATAATTGAATCAACTGCTCAACGCGTTGCCAACAGGGCGTCCCTGGGGTGGAATGTTTCTAGTTTGTCCGTGGTTTGTGAGTATATAACTCCTCGAGTAGTCCCATGGAAACGCCCTGATCCCATCAAGGGCACTTACACATGGACATCTACCTCGATATTTAGCTGGAGTCAAGATTTTCCCTATACAGCAACCGCCATAGAACGAGAAAACCATGACTTGCCTCAGCTAGAGCAACATCTCCATTTTGCTGCACTTAATCAAGGTAAGTCAAGATGCGCTCATCCATGAATAGATCGCAATGCCACAGCAGCGACCACGCACCTGCTGCACAACGCACAAGCTGCAAACCATCATCTTGCACAGATGCTGTGTTGGGAAACCTCGGTCGATGCCCAATATGACTTGATCGGTTGCTGCCAAGAATGGAGTCCTGGCATGTACGCCATGAGTTCGGTCGCATCCCAGGTTGTACACTTACAGAATGCCTGCCATGGTCAGGTGCCAATAGTTTTATGATGGATTTGAATCATCATTGTTTATGCATGGTAGTGGGACTGCCATTATTCATAGTCTAAGCCCGGATAGAAGGCAACTTTGCAGTTTACAGGAAGGAGTGCCTCGCCTTTGTGTAGCATAAATAGACGAAACACCTCCGGCTTTGCAACCTCCGGCAGTTTTACTCAACTGTTCGATATACTAATTCTTGGTTTTGTTTCGCCATGCCTCACCAAACCTCCAACACACCGTTGGCCAAGTATACCCATCCTCCCGAGACGAAAGAGAGGCGTAAGTAGGGGCGCTTTCCTCCAACTCTCAGCATCAAAGAAGCACGAGGGTGTTCACTGTTAACAACCTGCAGTCTCCTATGCTGACCTCGTCACTCTCGACCTTTCCGAATATGACAAGCCAGGAGGAATGGAAAGGCTAGCCGACCAGCTCAGACAAGCAGCTCACACCATCGGTTCGCACCTTCTTTCCCCAGCAATAGTCCCTGGCGGCTCGAACAACCCTGACATGAAGGCATTCCCCAGGCTTCTTCTACATCACCAACATCGGCCTCACCCAATCCCAAATCGACCAACAGTTCGCCATTGCAAAGGCCTTCTTCGCCCTGGCCCCTTCGGAAAAGCTCCAGTTCCGCGCGCCCCTCGAGGATGGCAACTACAACGGCTACCGCCCCCTCGGCTCCGTCGAGATTCTGCCCGGTCTCGACGACAACCTGGAATTCTACAACGTCTTCAAGTTCCTCCCGCAGACGCAACGGCCGCAGCCGCAAATAATAAGCCAATACGCGTCGCAAATTGAGCATTTCCAGCGACACATGCACGAAAATGTAACCTGCAAGCTCCTTCGCCTCGTTGCGCACATACTAGAGCTGCCCGAGGATGTCTTGGTCAACGGGCACCGGTACGAGGCCAATTGCGACAGTTCCCTGAGGTACATGATGTACCGGGCTAGGTCGGAAGCCGAGAACGAGAAATACAAAGGTCTGTATCTGCGTGGGCATTCGGACAATGGGACACTGACCTATGTCTTTCAACAACCCGTTGCTGCGTTGCAGGTGAAGCGTGGCCCGGATTCGGGGTGGGAGTATATACGCATTCCGGAGGGCAAGGTGGCTGTGAATATTGCGGATATACTTGAGTTCTTGTCGAATGGGTACATCAGGAGCGGCATACACAGAGTAGTTGCGCCGCCGGGTGACCAGGCGTGCATGGATCGGCTGGGCCTGTTGTATTTTGTGCGCCCGAGTGACGACTTGCCACTGAAGACGTTGGACAGCCCGTTCCTGAGGAGCGTGGGGTGTGGGAAGGATGGGAAGAGCCATGATTTGGATATTTCGGCAACTGAGTGGGTGAGGGTGAGGGTGAGGAAGAATTGGAAGGGGTCAGTGAGTGAGGGCGATGATACCGGGGAAGGGTTTCTGGCAAAGGTGTTTTATGACTAGTCGGGGCTGTGACTTCTGTGGGCATGTTTTTACGCATCACTATAAGGTGAATTCCTAACCTTGTCACCATTGACTCCTTCCTGTCATGATCTGAGTGCGAGGTATGACCTGGGAGCACTCAAAGCCGGAGAGAACACAACCCCCCTTGCGCAATGGACAGCTCACACCACGGCAATGATCTAGAACAATGTCATTCTTCTGGACCTAAGCATAAATTCAAAGCTCCGCGCGCCGAGACTCCAGGAGGGTGGGCGTGAGACCCCCCTCGGGGGCTGAGACAAGGTGATGACGAGCTGCACATCCGGCCTGCAGAACTCCATGTACAGAGTGCTCCTCACTCGCGTCCACCACAAAGCCCGTCCCTCAGCTCGCTCTCACCCTACCGTCAGCACGTTGTTCGCAGCAAGATTCGGACAAGACGGCTTGCTCACTTACACGGGCGGTGTGCCCCTGAATACTACCCTCCTCCCACCCGCAATGAGGCTCTTTGAAGGCGGTGTGCTTCCTTGATGGGGGATTTCTGCTCCTCGGACGAATGAATACGAGGCGTGTATTTTTTCCTTCCATTGTCTCTGTGTCGAATCCTACAGGGACGGCCGAGTTGGCCTCGTAGCCTTGTAGTCGCATCCAGCGGCTGTCCTGAGTGGACATAGCAGACCCAGCTGGTTGGGTTTTCACACACCGTAGTTGGGCTCGTAGATGTCCCCCCAGAAACCCATCTGGCGGAGCGAAACATACCGAGGTGAACGGCACATAGCTCTGTATCGTCGACAGTCGCGGCCTCTTGTGACAGCGTCCTCCGTACAGAGAACATATGCGAGAAATCTGTCACCCTGCCGCATACAGGGTTCACTGGCCACCTGTAGACATGGATTCTGCCCTCCCCCTCCCCCCTTTTTCCACCCTTCCTGGCTTCTATAGGTGCTTTTGCTGGTCCCGTCGGCATGGAACCAAAGTGACATCACCTTCAGGGTAGAAGATTTCCCAAATAGGTGATTGAACCTGACATGGCGGCTGTTTTGCTGGGTTTCCCGTCACCACCACTAGATATATTTGTTAGCGGCGCGAAGCCATACAGTGTAAATATCCTTCACTGACCCCCCTTTGCGATCAAATCCATTTTATTGTAGGAGCCTTTTTGGTAGTTCTTGACGCTTCTTGCTTTGTTAGCATTGCTGTTCTGCACGTTGGCCCCCTCGCCATAGAGAGCCTTCCCTGCGTCTACTTGTGTTCGGCCTTGTTTCGTTTCGTTTCGTTTCATCCCGCGCTGTATTGTTTGATGTCTTACACTCGTCCTGCTGCCTTCTTTGCAATACAAGCAACTATCCCAGGGCCTTGAAAAGCTTCCATCATACTGCAAGCATGGACGCAGGACGCGGGTCTCGAGGTTTGAAAGACGATCCTTTTCCCCCAAATGATCGAAAGAAGAAGGGACCATGCCGTTCCCGCTGACCAACACCGGCAGGCACTGCATCTGACGAGGACTATGAGGACGGCTTGTACACGGACTACAGCCACAACGGCGAGGTCGAGGATGAGCATGGCACGTACCCGTACGGAATAAGGCGCTACCTGGACGACCCCCAATCCCCATTGCACAGGCTTCACCTGGCCTCCTTCTCAGACTCGGAACGGTACGCCCCGGTGCCGGGGCAGATGCCATCGTGGCGAATCCAGGACGGGGTCGAGTCGACGCACCCGTTACGCAGACTCAGGCCGAGCCGCGCAAGCGACATCGAGCACCAAGACCGCCGCCGCCAAAGCACAAGCACCGTCCACTCCTCGCCCTCTCATCAGCAGTCCGTATCCAGCAGGTCCCCGTCCCTCGTGTCCCTTCATCCCGCCCGCAGCTCGGACCCAGACTCGCGCGAGCCACCCTCGAGCTACCAGACGACCACGCCGGCGCCGTACCAACCGCCGCCTGAGAATGTGGCGGCGGACGAGCTGGCCGGCCCAGATCACGGCGAAGACCAGGCCGGCGGACATGGCGGAGGACCTGGAATCGACGGGCCGGACATGTCCATGTCGGAGGCCACCACGGGCGGCGGCAGTGCCGATCAGCAAGCTGCCTTCTGGGGTCCTTACCAGAGCATACCCATAAGCGGTCCCTTCGTCATAGACGACTTGGACTTCGACCCACTTGAACCATCCGACTGGGACAAAAACTTCAATTTGGAGATGATTGACGATGACTTCGAGGCGTTTGAGCAACAGGACGACGCCGCCCAGTAAATGATGGCTTGGCGGATGATATATGAAACGAGCCGCCAGACGGCAGGGACCAGACTGGACCAGACTAGGCAGGCGCAAGCGGGGTCATTGATGGGGCTATTTGCAAGTTCACGACATCATCACGGGGAACATGGCGCATTACAGGTGTTTGTTTTTCCTTCTCCTTCATTTCTCTTCTTTTCTTGTAGTCAACTACGCATCTCATCATTCCAGTCATGGAGTCGTGTGTGGTGGGCAGCACGGAGGATTTAATATTCATTGAATTTAAAATCGAACTCGAGACCGTTGCCCAAACTCCGAGAACCAGGCCTGTTCCGGCCTACCCTTGAACAAAAAAATATCCTCGTCACTGCATCTTGGTTTCTGAAACGGGACAAGGTCCCCAGTCCCATTTTCTCCCGTACCATTTTCCCATGAAATCAGTGGCATCCCCTTTACTCCTCGGCGAGAATAGCCTTGATCCTCTCCTGGACGCGCTTCTCCTTCTCGGCCTTGGTGGACTTGGTCTGTCTGTACTTCTTGGAGATGGCCTTCCACTCCTCCTTGGTCTTCTTGGGGCCGTCGCTCTCCGCCTTCTTCCAGGGGTCGGCGCGGATGGCGGCGTGGGCCTCGGTGTAGAGGTCCTCAAGGCCGTCGGCCTCGAGACCGTCGTCGATGTACTTCTGGAACTGGCTCTGGTAGCGCTCCTCGTCGTCGTCGGCCAGAGTCTCCATGTACTCGGCGACGTGGCCGCCAAAGATGTACTTCTGGAGGACCTCGGAGTCCAGCTCCTCCGACTCCATGTCATAGCCGGGGAAACGCTTCTCAGAGTGGGGGACGAGGATGCCACCGTCCGAGGCGCCCTTCATGGCACCAAAGACACGGGCGCCGGTGGAGGTGCGGGCAAGACCGACGTCGAGGAAGACCTTGAAGGGGCGGCGCGGGCCGTCGTCGGTCTCGGCAACCTCGGTGAGGGTGAACTCACCATCGGCCTCCTCGACACCGAGGAAGTCCTTGTCAAGGCCGAGCTTAGACAGGGCACGGCGGGCAACCAGGAGACCGGTGGCGTAGGCGGCGGCCCAGTTGGTCAGGCCGTGCTTGATGCCGTAGGCCTTGAGCTCATGGCCGTAGGCCGAGGCAAAGATCTTGTCGCCAGTGATCTCGGCAGACACGATCTGCATGATGATGTCCTTGTTGGTGAAGCGGACGACCAGGCGGTACTTGGGCGCATTGTACTTGTTCTTGGCCTGGGTGATGAGGCGCTTACGGGCGTAGTAGTCGGTCTTGCCTTGACGTCTGCGCTTGTACTTGGTTTGGTAGCGGCTAGGGGCCACAGTCAGTACAATCCATTCCTTCATATCCCCATGACAGGCCTTGACGAGCGAAGCGAGGCCCAAAAAAAAGGAACATACCTGTAGTAAGCGCTGTTCTTGACCAACTTGTGGAAAGGCTATTCATAAATCCCCGAGTCAGCAATTTGCGCTTCAGACTTGCTCGTCCTCCTTCCGAAGCAACTTGCAGTGACTCTTGTGACCACGAGCAAAAATCGACAAATGCAGGCATTTCTGCCATTGATGAAGAAATTGAGATATTTCGAGGATGATGCCACTCTTTCGAGCGCTCGTATCCTGTAGATAGGCCTTTCAACTTACCATCTTGACGGTGATTACCAACGACGGCTGGGAATTTGCTGTCGGAAGGTTGATGGGTTGGTGATGCGGAACAAGAAAAAAGAACAAGACCGATTTTGGTGGGGGATATTTTTCAAGCCCTAAGCGTGTGACACCCCTGCTGTGGGTGGACTCGCTCGCAAAAATGTCCCACTTGGCGTGACAGCCGCAGGGGTCGTCGTCTGAGTCGGGTTGGTTACGATTCACGTGACCGTGAAGCTCCTTTCCGCAGACGTCTTTCAGTGACGTTGTTTGCGAACCGGACTCTATTGCATTTACTGGAGTGACCAGACATTAGCCATCTTCTGTAAAGTAACTTACCTAGTAGTAGAATATTGTTGCCAACTGTCGCCGCAACCGTTGGCTAATTGTTACACCTGCCATCTCGTACTCCAGCTATCCAAGGGCTAGTCTTGGTCGAAGCTGTATTGTTCTTCATCTGCGCCGGCTTTTTTCCATCACTTTCATCAAGAGGCGGTGGTCAATGCTAGAACTTGCAAACCCAATTATAGCGTGATAGCCAGGCACCTGATCTGATCGATATCGTTGTCTCTGCTGAATGTACATGTACGGATCCACCTGGGAATTCCTTTTACCCATCATGGACATCAACATTTTCTTCTAGTAAATATGCCTGATTCTCGAAAGCTCATAGAATTGAAAGAGTTTCCTGTTTTTCTTTCTTGTCAACTCATATGCACCATAATTCTCCCAAGTTCCTTGGTGGTACAAGAACTGAATCCTTGCATCGCAATCGTGCTGCATCCCGGGTAGCCACAGGTCGTCCACAAGAGCAAGAGGTCAATCATCACTGCCCCGACTCGGGCGCTGATGCCCCGTTTGCTTGTCTTCCTTGAGCTCATCAGTACAGATATATGGCCGGGACAGCCGTTTCTTGTTTCCGTGACCGACATCCGTCACGTCCTGACATTGGTGATGCACCACCTCCTAGCAGTTGAGGCTCCAAAATTGCTGCCTCAGGCAGAACAAGCCGATTTGGACCCGCCAAAACCAGTCTGGTACCTAAGCTAGGAAGGAACCTAGGTCCCCAGCATCCAGCTTCATCGCAACCGAGGTTGTCGCAACAAGCAGCAACTACACCAGACACTTTGCTCACCATGGCCCTCTCAGCTACAACGACACGGCACCAGCCTTGAAAGCACCACCTCCGTCCAGTCTCTCATCCAAACAATCCCACTCCATGTCTCTCCTAGGCGTAGAAGACCCCCCCATAGACCAGATCCTAGCAGCTATCGACGAGATGGCAGCCAGCAAGCAGCCCAAAGTGCTCCTATTCGACATTGGTGGTGTCTGTGTAAGTTGATTCACCCACCTCACCCCATTACAAAACCCAACTCACACACCCACTCCCCGAAGGTCGTGTCCCCCTTCCAGGCCATCCTAGACTATGAAATCAGCCTCAACATCCCGCCGGGCTGGGTAAACTACTCGCTCGCCCAGTCCGCGCCCAACGGGTACTGGCACAAGCTCGAGCGCGGCGACATCCCCATGGACGCCGCCTTCTTCGCCGGCTTCAACAGCGACCTGCACCGCCCGGAGCAGTGGAGGGCGTTTTACGCGCGCGAGGCGGCCAGGACGCCCTCGCTGCCGCGGGAGACGCCGCCCGTGCCACGGCTCGACGGCGAGTGGCTCTTCAACGAGATGATGGCCAAGTCCAACGCCCCGGACCCGTGGATGTTCCCGGCCCTGGAGCGCCTCCGGCGCAGCGGGCGCTACATTCTCGGCGCGCTGAGCAACACGGTCATCTTCCCGCCGGGCCACGCGCTCCACCGGGGGGACGCGCTCGCCGACCCCGTGAGGAGCCTGTTCGACGTCTTCGTCTCCTCGGCGCACGTGGGGCTGCGCAAGCCCGACCCGGGCATCTACAGGCTCGCCGTGCGCAGGCTGGACGAGTTTGCGCGCGCAAACGCGCACTCCGAGAGGGGCAGGCGCCTGGGCTGGGACGCGGGCGTGCAGGCCGCCGACGTGCTGTTCCTCGACGACATTGGCGAGAACCTCAAGGCCGCTAGGAAGGAGGGCTTTGGGACCATAAAGGTCCACCTGGGGAGGGCGTACGAGGCCGTCGAGGAGCTGGAGAGGGTGACGGGGCTGCAGCTGGAGGGGGACCATCCCAAGATTGCTGTTCGACCGCGCGTGCGGAGGTCCAAGATGTAGACGCGGCGGAGTTGTATTTTGTAATGAATGTATGACGGCTCAGCCGGATAGGTAAATCATGAATGGATGAGGAGAAGAGAAACGGCACGGCGTATTCTTCCACCACGCTCGTGCGCGATGGAACATGACAAGAAACAGAGATAGATTTTGCCAGAGTGTGGCACGTAATTACGAAATGAAAGTACGCCTCCCATGCCCCAATCGCTCATATTGGTACAAAACCCAAAATACACACACACATAAAAAAAGAAGAACCTCTTGACCGACCAAGCATCATCATCACCCCAGCTCCAGGTCGTCAAAGTTCCACGCCGAGTTGGACAGCAGCCCCGTGAACCAGACGGGCCCGTTTGCGCCCATGCCAAACGCCCTCGCGCCCCTATTCTCCAGCTCCTCGACCGGCCACTCCTGCGGCACCTGGCTGGCGCCGACGCCGTCCTTGTCGGCCCTCTTCTCGAACCAGGTCCTGATCCAGCGCATCTTCCTGGCAATGTCGGCGACGCGCCCCTCGGCAGCGACCTCGGCGGGCGTGGCGTCGACGCCCATCTCGGCGACGAACCTGCCGACGGCGCGGACGCGCTCCGCCTCGGAGGCGTCGAGGCGCTGCACGAGGCGGTCCACGACGGACAAGAAGTCGACCGTCACGCGGGCAAAGTGCACGTCCCAGTCGCTCGTCTCGAGCAGCAGCAGGCGCGTGGTGATGACGAGCACAAACGTGATCTGCTCCGTGAACGTGATGGACTGGTAGACGTACTGCGAGGGCGGCAGCGTGAAGAGCACGTCGAAGTAGGCCTTGGCGGCGAAGAGGCAGTTGCGCAGGCACTGCGCGCGGTACGTCGACGGGGCGCCGCCCTCCTCGGGGATCTCGTGCAGGAACGTGGCGGGCTCGTAGAGCCGCACGAGGAGGTAGTTGTAGTGCAGGGTGAAGAAGCGCTCCCAGTCGTCGAACTCGCCGGCGGGCACGCGGTGCGCGTACGCCGCGCGGTCGAGGAGCTGCTGCCGGTCCAGCGACTGCATCAGCGCGTCCAGCTCCTCGCGGAACCCGCGCGACTGGTCGTCGAGCAGGAAGAGGTACGGCTTGCCTCGCTCGCGGTCGTTGGCCGCGCCAAACGCCTCGGATATCTTCTCGCCCATCTGCACCAGGCGCACGTTGTGCTCGAGGAACGTGTCCGAGGGGTGTTCGCGCGCGCGCTTGAGCGACTCGCAGCAGAGGTCTACGTACTGGCTTCTCAGGGGGTTTTGCCGTCCAAACAGTGTCGAGTTGCTAAGTACGTTTAGCTGGCAGATTCGCTTTCCCCCCTTTCCTACAATACACCTTTCTTTTTTTTGGGGGAGGGGGTTCCCGTGGCTTTCACTTACACCGATAAGAGACAGTAGCATCCCAAAAAGGTTCGTTGCTCTTCGATTGAATGCATCTTGGCCGGGATAAGGTCCCTCTTCGTCTGGCGCAAGTCCTCCGGCGCATCGTCCATGCCGATTTGCTGCAAAAGCGAAGGCGGGATCTTGGTGATGCCCAGGTTGTGCGCGTACCCCAGCGCCAGATAGGTCAAATTGGTGATTTGCTCGTCAAACAGAGTTCGTAGGTCCGCCCTGGGCTCCCGCATCAGCATATAACGAACGAAAAGGAATAGCCACATGCGTAGCTGGCAGCGCTCACCATGATATGCAAACCAACAGTCCCTGGAGCAGATCCAGCTGGCGCTCCTCCTCGACCAGCATGTGTTGTCCCAAGTAAGCCAGCACGTTCCTCTTTATCTTGACCATCCTTGGAATTGGCAACGGCGCCGCCGCCAGCATAATGACCCGGAACAGAAATGGCTTCTCGGCATACATCTGGCTCGCGCTCATCCGCTCGTCCAGCACCAAAAAAGGAAACGTCTGAATATACTTGTCTCGGAACAAGGACAAGATACGATCTGACTGCGGCCAGGTCAATCCATATATGGGACCGGGCAGCGCTCCAGCACTTGCAGCCTGGCGAGGAGGCCTCTGATGCTGGCTGAGGCAAGGGTGGTTCATGGCCCCTTCATGTTCACCCGCTTGAGCCGCAGGCGATTCTGGTGTAAGCACGGCGGGAGAGGGCTTGGAATTCGCAAGCCCGAGATCGTGTGTTGGTGACGTGGCCGAGGTCCCCTGATTCTGTCCTTCGAGAGCAGCGGTCAGGGTCTCAATCTGCTTCTCCAAATTCGACACTCGACTATCCCGCATAGTGTGTGTGAGCACGAAACTCAGTTTCAAAACATCAAAAAGCCACAAGAAAACGGATCATCTCACCTGTTCAATGGCCGAATCTGCCTTGGTTTCCTCAAACTCTTTGACGATTTCGCCGTACATTGAATCCCCATTTTCTCACACCTACCATGGACAAGATTCAGTCAGCCAGCCTTGGCTTCCAGCTCTCAACTCGCGCATCCTCACCTGTCGCAAACATGGCGCTCAATATTGCTGTCCTGAAAATGGCAGCGTGCCTTTGCTTTTGAACACGGCACGCAAGCTCTCTGTCGTCGGGGCGGGCTCTGCGCCCTGGGACGCGTAGTCGACAATTCCGACATGGTGTGGATGGTCTGATGATCCGATGCTTTCTCCTTGATTCCGCCTTCGTCGCTCTCCCGTATCTGGTCAGGCACAGCAGGCAGGTTACATTACTTGCCCTATGTCGAGATACCCCAACGTTGATGTCGGTCCATCCGTTGGGATTTTGTGAAACAGAGCTATTTGGGATGAGAAGGGTCTTATTTGGGTTACAGACCGCGGTTCACGAATGGTTGGCATCTCTGTCGGAGGAATTGTGCCCGGAAGTAGGGTCGGGTTAAGATGTGTTCAAGTGGAGCTGACCGGGATGTAAAATACCTAGGGCCATCGCAAGTCTGCGCTGCTACAAAAGTACCCCATATCTCAAAGCCTTCCCCGCCCAAATTGCACTATCACCGCTTTTGGCCACCCGTGCATGATGCCCGAGTTCCCATCAAGCTGGATCTGATGACAACTTCCTAGACCCTTGCCCAACCCTTCGGCACTTGATGCCGAGCTTCCGCGTTTAGGCAACAACTGATACGAGTGCTCAAGTAAATACATCGTTGATCAAATTGCGCTATGTCTTTACTCCAGGACTAGCTGGTGACGCCAGGGCCGTTACTGTTGGCCGAGACTTGCTCTCTCCTCTTGGGCATCCTGCCAATTCCGCTTTTCCATCTCACCACCCCACCGACATTGGCAGGGCAAGCTTGAAATATGCCTTGAAGTATCCATGTACTTGGTCATCCGTCGACCCACGCTACCTTGTTGGTCTCTATGTCATCTTGCTACTGCAAAAGACGACCCGGTAGTTCTTGCCGAACCGTCATTTCACAGTACTCTGTCCTGCATGTACGTAAAGTCCATCCATCATGATGTTGATTTTGCTTAGTCGTCCAGAATCTCAATAATCGCAGGCTCCGCTCTCTTTTGCGCCGACTTCTGTACAGAACCGCCGTTTTCTCCATCTTCGCCGTCCTGTGGCTCTTCGATAGCAGTCCAATTTCCATCCAGGGTGACTTTGATACTCTTTGTTTGCCCCTTCCCAGCGTCAATCAATGCCTTTCGAAGCCTCACAAAATACGCATCAATACGAAGGCCTAGCGGCCCTGCATATTCGCCACACATGGGGCATTTCCATTCATCTGCACGCGCGGGCTCCGATTTGCTTTGCGAAGGTTTGCCACGACGGGTTTGTAGCCATATTTCCAGGTCAAAGCATTCGATATGCTTGCAACGCAGTCCTCGAACCGGCGACTTGACCATGCTTGCGCTGAATGGATCTATCAACGATATGCACAAAGAGTCGTCCTGCACAATGACGTCGTCAGAGTCATCAGGCCGCAGACGCTTCTCAATCTCCTTCTCTGTTTGTTCAACACTAAAAGCCTCCAGCTCCATCACCATAGCGAATGTCGATTCATGATCCATGGTTTTTATAATCTCAACGGCCAAGTAATAGACTGAGGTGTCCTTGTAATTCTCAGGATTCTCGGGCAGGCTGATTTTGACTGTATTGAACCCTTGTCGTATCATGTCGGTGAGCTCTATTGGAAGGTTTTGATGAAAATGCTGCGGCCTTAAAGGAAATACGGCTTCGTCATTGAACTTGATATAAACTTCTTGAGGCCAGACACAAGGGGATGAAGCCCAGTCCGCAATGCAGGTCTTTGTATCCTCTGGGAGCTGTCCGCTTAGCCTAAGACGATACCGCAGCGACCCTTGTTGGTACTGGTGTACTTTGGCCTCTTCAAAGCGTAGGAGCTGCGACCTTTCTGCGAACTCGGTAGACGTCACTGCGAAATCAAAAGTTTGAATGGCTCCATTTTGATGAAAAAGGGCTGTTGGTTTAACGGCAAAGCGATCAAGATATTGGTAGTATCGGGTCCCAGGTCCTTCGGCACTGATTCTCCGTGGACTGCGCGAGCGGGCTAAATGAAGGCTAGATTGGACAGAAGTCCAACCATATTGGCTCTGAGGACAGTCGGCCTCTCGTGGAGGAGCGGCTGAGAACCCACCTCCCGCAGTGGCAGATTGTCCCCGTGCCATCCCAGCATGCGTGTTTGCCACAAGTTTCTTCTGTGCCGTTCGTTCATGAGAAGAATGCCTGTGTTTGACTATCTGAGAGGTTGGTCTTCCGACCAATGATCCGGGATGAGACAGGTGACGATGATTTGTCCCATTACGTGCGCTTTGCACAAAGCGTTGTTGCCCGGGTATTGGAGTCTGGCCTGGTACAAGCCCTGCTTCGCGTGGATGCTGACCGACGGGGGCAGCTGATGCTACTGCACGCGTTTGTGGTATCACGTTGGGTGTGGGAAATTGCGCTTGCCAGGGAGCGTTTGGTGACTGGCCCTGAACGAATGGCGTTCCAGGACTGGAAGCGTCATGAGGTGAAAGACAGGCGGCGAAAGCGGATGAAGTCACCGGTGATACTGTTGTGTTGTAGCTCTGGTTGACACTTGCGACAGAGTTTGATTGAGTCTGTGCAGCTGTGAATCTAGCAGCCGCCACTTCGCCAGTTGTTAGCACTAGGTAGCCGTGAGAGGCTGATGGGAGGAGTGAGAGTATACTGGTAGCAACTAAGGAGTTCACTTACTAGTAATGTTAGATTGGGAAATCATATGGTTTGTAACGGTGATGTAACTGTGTCTGATAACTTTTCGCGTCTCGTGTACACGATGCGAACCGGGGTGCATGTCCGCCAGTCTTTCATTCTCCCGATCAGCCTGGAAGACGTTGCCGAACTCTTCAGCGATGAGTTGATTTCCAGTCCCGAGAAGTCTCCAACTATAGGTGAACAGCAAGATCTGTCCTCCCAATGAATGGCAAAGTAAACCCTCTTTCAACTCTTGGACCATGACGGGATATCGTCTGTTACGAACAGAAGTAAGCCACTTGGACCAGTTCAGGACAAAAGAGACCAGAAATCTCACTACTTGGATTGACGTCTCGTTGAACGATGGGTATGTGTGGGCTGGACGAACTAAACTGTATGGATAGTAAGCAAACCACGACAAATGATGCTGTCGAATATCTGTGTTGGGCTTCAGAACAGTAGCCAGTAATTTAAATGACGGATCAAGGTGGCCATGACAAGAAGACGGCAAAATGGAACAAAGAAACCCTGGGTTTGTTGACCAAAGGCAATAAAACTGATGAAGCACTAGGAAAAACACATCGTTGAATTGGCACGCATCTAGCAGGGCAGAGCAGCGCCATGCTTCCAGGAAGGTAGCGTCATGATTAGGCCCTTTTGGATGATTGATAAACTCGACGAGCCTTCGGCGCCACGAAGCCAAGGTGTCTGGACTTATGCTCATGGCGGGCTGAGCCTGCGTATCTGGAGGATGCCTGTAGGGTGAAGTACTGCAAGCGACCGAGGCTGGAGCATTTGTGTGCAGTGAAGGGTTATTCGAGTTATTCGTGTTTGCGACGGGTGCTGGCTTCATCAGTTGATAGACGAAGCCTCCCACAGTTATTTGCTGTGGCAACTGCTGCGCCGGTTGTTGCCAGCTGCCGTCCTGCTGCGGCAATGGCGGACTAACTTGACATGTGGCGGGTGCATGGGAGGAGACGGAGTTTCGATAAGGCAAGCTGAGGCGGTGGTGAGGCCTTGGTGTTGCAGTATTACTGGCCACATTGCCGTCACTTGCACAAGCATCTTGCATAGTCGCCTGCCCGGCTACTTCTTCTATTTGTGGGTTTCTAGATTCCATGGGCAATGTTGGTGGTGGTGATGGAAACGGCCCGCGCGATACAACCTGAGGACTTTCTATTGTGACGGTGCTTGAATTTATCGGCTTCGTCACTGGTGATGGAAACGGCCCGCTCAATTCAACCCGAGGACTTTCTTTTGTGGTCAGGTCCGAGTTCCCTGGCTTTGGCGCTGGAGGAGGCGGAGGCGAAGGCGAAGGCGAAGGCGCATGCTCAACGTTGCTCTGGCCTGACAATATACGCTCTGGGGATTTTTCGGCTAACGAGGGCAGGCTGGAGCCATGTCCAACAATAACTTGTGTAAGTGCATAGTACTGTCAATGACGATGGGTCGGCTGGAAAATGAAGAGATATTGGAGAAAGTACATACCTGTCTGTGCAGCTAGTTTCAACCACCTGGGGTGAAGGCTGTGAGTCTTGTGTTGTTTGGCCCTGCTGTACCGACACAGTGGCATTTATAATCTTCTCCAGCGATAGCCTAGGGGGAACAGGCTTGGAGAAGTGCTTCTTCTTACGAATACCGGTTGGGGATTTCGTGGGCAGTGAAGCAGCAGAGTTGGATAACATCCATGTCGGTTGATGTCCACCAATAAAGGCAAGGCTAGTTTTGTTTGCTGCCCCTATCCGCCTGGACTCGGCATCATTGTCGCAGGGAGGAGCGTTCTTCCCATTAGAAGGTGTAGATATTGACATGGCGTTGTTTCGACCTTGAACTTGGACAATCTCGGGGTACATGAAGCATTCTGAGCTGTCGTGGCCTCGCCCGGTGGAAATCTGCAAGGTGCCACTGCGCGAGAAGACGGGGGAAGTTTGTAGCCAAAAGATGATCGAAACCCGCCGAAGTCAAATGGAAATCAGACAGCACAGGCAGTAGTACCGTGCGCAATATAGTCCACCCCCCTGTTGTGAGTCGGGCTCGGAACTGGAGGAGTTGGTTTGCTGAAGGGAGGGGATCAAAGTCCAGCTTCACAGATCACGATGCGGCTCGTGAAAATGTCGTGGTGTCTCGGGAGGGACAAACTTGCTTGGCGAACGAGGTGTGCGTACTCCGTACTCGGGCGTAATATTGCGTCGCAGATGGGACAGCCGGGATGGATGTGAAATGAAGCCAAAAAGAAAAGGAGAAAAAGAAAGAAAAAGGGAAAAGAGAAAAGCGGATGGATAGTTGGTTAACGATGCTGTTCGCACCGAAGGATTCGAACGTAGCGAGTCCCCCGTAGTGGCGTCGCGAAGAGGTCCACTGCTGGTGCCAAACCTCAGGCGAAACGCCCGTTGTCTTTGAAAGTTTGCTGTGTCCTGGAAGGGAAGGCGCGATCAGGCTCAAGCGCACCCTCGACTCGTTGGAAGCAGCCAGATCAATGATGCCGACGCTACATGTACGTGCCAGGTCCTCGGGGCCGCAGACATGTTCAATGTTCAAGGTTTGCATCCAGCCATCCAGGGAGCAGCATGTGTTTCTATGCTGGCTTTTCGTCCTCGTCACCGGTCGGAGAGTTGTTGAGCAGCCAGTTCACCGGGCCGTGCTGGCCACGCTGTTTTGCGCCCAACGTGATGTTGTGAAACCATCTGGCCCATCACACCAACCACATTGTGGCCTGAACGACGTGAGTCTGGCTGGGCATGCGCCTGCAAGGATGTGTGGGCTGTCTCCCGTCTCCTCCAAAGCCACCTCGGCCGCGATACCGAGTATTCCAACTGGCAAAATGGCCTGGGAGGCTGGGACCACCATGCCAGCGACACTGCTTGACCGACCGACCGACCGACCGACCAACAGATCGAACAGACTGACCAGCAGATGTCAATGCGCGGGAGCACCCGCCAGAAGCAACCTGAACCGACCAACCCAAAGTGCAATGCAATATGCTCATGTATACGGTTGACCTGCCTAGTTGGGCAATTGAAAGTAGCCAGACATTGTATATACCCTCTCACAGAACGTCTAGGGCTCCGACCGCCCTTCTGCAAAGCACGGGGTGCCGAAATGTTTGCCTTGGGTATGGGCGGGGGTATTCGTCAGCCCATTTCGAAGTCGACGACGACGACTACAACAGGCGGAAACAAATCCTACCTGGTGAATTGTGGACAAGGGCGAAAGAAACGGCCCACGACACCCGAAAACTCACGGTGCTCTGAAAGAATATCTTTGGGCCTACATTTAGTACTGAAGACTGTCATTGAGTACAAGAGCAAACCAGCCGTCGCGGTATTGAACAATAGCTGAAGCTGGCTACAACAAGGTTACAACGACCTAGATACGCAAACAAGAGCTACTCTGCGGTTTCATTCAATTTATGGGTGGCTATTTCGTCATGAAAGCCGAGGTCAAGTGCTCTGGCCGCAATATCGTTCGTCTTGCTCGAGTCTTTAAAAAGCATATGGAAAAGAGGACTCTTTATGTGGAGATTGATGTGGTCTGCTTGGTGGGAAAGGACATTTATTGCCTGTTGTGTCGTCTAACGTCTCCGTCTTGGGCCTTGTAGTCCGGCTTGTATTTCCTCTATCCGAGGATTTATAACTTGATAGTTCGGGGACATGTCTTCTTTGGGTGGCTTTTTTATTATTGGGTGGAATATAATGTCAAGGGGGAAAGCTTCCTACACGGTATCGCCGAAAAGCCTGACGCCACAGGCCCTATTAAGCCCATCGACTTGGATACAGATGAACCCCTCATTGAATGACTCAAGTAGCTATCCCGATATATGAAACGGGCCTAATAGACCTAGTTAGATGGACTCAATCAAGACCAGTCTGCTGTTCAATGCGATCCGTAGCTGCTGAATTGCGACATAGGAGCTCTGCCATTTACTGGGCGAGACATGTCAGTAGTCTGAGCGGAAGCGAGGAACCGTAGAAACAACTTAAGATTCATCACGGCAATCTCAAGACGTAGCTAATAGCAATTCTAGTATTCACGCAACCAATAGGTGTCTTGCAAACCATCCCCGTAGGTCTATCCCTCCCCCCAATACAGTTCATAGCCAGTCTAAATGTTGGCCCCAAACAGTTACTTTGCATCCCGTGTATGCTTGTTTGTGAAGACTTGTAGGTTGATATGATATGATCTTCTCAGACTGCGTACGCGAGGTTTATTGAAAACTCCCCTCAAGTCCGCTCTTACCGATGTAGGCGAACGATCCGTCTTCAGTGATATCACTCGTTCTGTTCGCGGCCAGATCTCAAGACATTACCACGTAGACTTCATTTCTCGAAATCCAAGCGTATCCCCTTGACGGTAATCTCGTACCGGCGTCTATGGTTAATGTACTCGTCCATTATGCATTTTCCCTCGGACATGTCATCTCGGGCAATCCCATCCTCCTCTCAAAAAGATTTGACCCACCACCTCAGCCTTCAATTGATGGCTGTTCTTAAAAGCTCAATTAAGATGTGATAATTGCTCTTTCTATGGAGTTGAGAAGCCGCAGCCCAATAGCTGACTTTGATTGCATTGGCGCAGTCTAATGGACCAGACTTTTCTCCATCCAGGGTGCAATCATCGCATATCCTCATCTACAAACGAGGCTTGTGGCGGTTTGGGTTTCCATTGCAGCGTGGGAAAGTTTCTGGAAACATTGACATTTGTGTACTGAAATCAGGACACGCCAGGGCGGTGATGCTGATACGAGGTACTACTGTAGCTATTGTGCCGGGATGCAATAGTTGTGTACGGGGCGTACCACAATTCCAGGCCGACTTGAACCATATCGTGATTGAAGTGCCTAGGACTGGCTGTTGTAAACGCTATTTCAAGTTCTGAGGCAGAGAAGAGTATGGTGGCGGGCACCAGATGACAGTCTCTTGTTTCTACCACGACGGCGGATGGACCAGCCCTCGATCCTGACAAGGCGGTTCCCTAAAGAAAAAGCAAAAAGAAAAAGGCAAATAACCCACAGACGGTCAGATTGGTACTGTATGTGAAACTGCCGACATAGCTCGTATTTTGACGTGGAGCCTAGTCTGGACCAGGAGTTGAGCATATACCGAGTGAAACTCAATCCGGGCGGGACCTTTGAGTCCACTCTGTTCGGCACTTGCCTAGCGATCAGATGCAGGGACAAGTTTGGCAGAGGATGACGCACAATGAACTGTCGTGATGAGATAGTCCATGACATATATTAATTGAGTTCGGGGATGTTCATAAGCACCGAGTTTTGGCCCAACTCCGCGTTTCAGACCCCATACCTAGCAATGCCCCTCGCGGATGATTTAAGCTCCCGGGAAAGGGTCTACAAATGCCTTGTGCCAGACAGTGAGTCTTGGACGCTCGCTAGTACTTCTGCTCCGGGTCCAAGGTTGATGTATGACGCCTTCTTGGGTCGACGGGACTGTCGCTGTCACATGCGGATAGCGGTTAGAAGGTATGGACTATGGAGTAGGGGGACGAGTTTGACGCACGCTCCAAGCGATTAGTCACCCCAGCCGCCACATATGTTGCGGCCGCTGGCGTTATAGACGGGTCATGGAGAGCCGAGTCGCTAATGGTGCAAGTGGTTGGTTGACGGCGTGAGACGGCTTTTCTGCCAAAGCCATCAAGTTCCACGTTCCTGGAAACCTCAGCACTGTGGAAGGGGGCAGGCGAAAGTAGACCGACCTCACACCTGTACCTCGATACCTGAGCACAAAGGAGATGGCGCGAATCATATGTGCAAAACCTGCGACGGCGGCCGGACGTAAAAAGTATCTGGTACTTGGATGTCTCGGCCCACGCGGGACGGAACTAATTGACTGCCCAGGCGTGCAGGCCCAGTAGACGGCGATGGCGCTAAGCCCGTTCGGTCGTCGCCACCCCTGAGCCCCGAAAAACTCAGCAAACTCGAAGCGCAGACACCAAAGCAGACGCCAAAACAGACCACAGGCCAAAGCCGGCGCCAGAGGAACCCCAACCTCCAAAACCTGGGACCGTCTTGATCTTGGCCTGCCCAATAGTCCTCCATCCACCAGGCCCCGACTCGGCAACCTGCAGCACTCGTTCCTTTCGTGTTAGACATAGGGGTCTTTGGCGAGCGATCACGATTGAGGTCGGTGCATCGCAGCCCTAGCCGGAACCAGCATCCCCAGCGCCCGCCCCCAAAGGACCGCAACCAGGGTCTCTCGTTCACGCACCATAGACCAGACGTCTCATGCTCATGGCGCTGACTGTGCCTTGGGTACTTTCTGTGCATCGCATTTTTGCGCCCACGTCTCTCTGCCTCCCCGACTTGCATTATTATTAGCAGCAGTCATCCGCCCGCGAGCAACGGACGAAACCTAGCCCGGGAAAAGGGAGCTGCTTCCCCACGCCGTCATCAGCCCGTGTCTCAGTCACTTTTGCTGCCAAAACATTCGACCTTGACTTCATCGCCAACCTCGCCCCCTTCCATCGACGCCTCCCAAGACCTTCCCCGACGACCTTCCCTGGGTGGGTTGTCTACAGCCATCGACCATGGCCATGGCTACGCGGGGGGTCAGCGAGCCGCCGCCTCGTCCGGACGTTGGCGATACCCTGGTAGTTATTCGTACGTTGCCCTTCCCTTCGCTCCCTCGTGCGGCCCTTTGCGATGCAAACCGCAACACCCCTTATTGATTGCCATTTCCGCCCGCCTGTCCCATCGTTGATGATGGTGGTGGACCAAAGCCGCAAAGGCCGACAAGCTCACACGCACTGCTTCGCAAACAGATGATTTTATAGCCCGAAGCTCCGATGAACTGAGCCTGTCGAAAGGCGACAGGGTCGAACTCATCGAGCGCGATGACGAGTTTGGTGATGGATGGTTTCTGGGCCGTAACCTCGCCAATGAAAATACTGGCCTTTTCCCCGAAGGTTAGCGCCCTGCCCTCTTCTTGACTCTGGTCTGTATCCAATGTTAATCTTGCGGCAGTCTACACTCGTCCAGCACCAAGGAACGTACCTGGCTTGGCCCCCTCTCAACCGTCGGCTTCCGCCCCGCAGGCCGACAGTGATACCATCGTGCTCGGTGTTGCCAATGCTCCTACAAATTCGACTCCGGTCCCAGAGCCTGCCCCGAGCCTGCCGCCTGCGAGCGTGGTGGAGTCGTCTACAACATCGTTGCCCCTAAACATCAAGTCCGAAACCTCGGCCTCTCCGAGCATAACCACGTCCAGCTCGCCTGCTCCGGAAACGCGTCGTACTCCGAACCAGAACCAGGATAGCCAGGTGCTAAACGATACACTCAATGTCATCAATGAGCACATTACGCATCTGAGAGGCTCGTCGCCAAGTAACGGAGGTCTACGACTCCCGGTTGGAGTGAACGATTCTGGTAGCGAGTACAGCATGCCGCTGGAACACAGAATGTCATACATTCAGGGCGAGGAGACAGATGAAGAGGAGGACCGCGAACACAGTCGTTCCGAGGTGGAGTCGTGGACTGCAGACCAAGTTGCGGAGTATCTCTTCACCGTCGGTGTTGAAAAACATCATTGCGAAGTATTCAGAGACCAAGAAATCACGGGCGAGGTGCTCTTGGGAATGGACCAGAACTCGCTCTTCGTCAAGCCTTTTGACTTGGGTTCAGTTGGAAGACGGCTGAAGACTTGGCACAAGATTAAATCCCTTCAAGACGAGGCCAACAGCAACCAGACTAGGCGAACCACGCGCACATGGGGCAGCGAAATGGACTCAGACGATGGCAGAGGAGCGAGAAGCCGGACCAACACCGCCACAACCTCCATCTCAAATCGCATTTCGGCGCAACGATTGTCTTCTGGTCAGACGGCCAAGGCCAGCCCCACGACGTTAAAGTCACCACTTTCGGTACACAGCTCTCACGACAGCCCAACCCGGCCTACCCACACCAAACGACCCTCGGCAGCCTCTATTAGAGAACTTCAGTCACGCCGCCATTCTTCAACAGACTATCGGGCTCCGGCTCCACCAATGGCAGGAGTTGTTCCAGGAACGACACCTCCTGCATTGTCACCCAATGGAACGATGCTGAGTCCTGTAGCGCACAAGAAGCAAGCGTCCTTTGACCGAAATTGGACGCTCGGAAACGCATTTGGACAAACGGCTGTGCGACCCCTTTCGTCCGCTGGAGTGCATGACTCGCAAACCGGCTCAGACCCAGATCTTCAAGATTCGGCGGTGGATTTGGATCGGGGATACTTTTCTGGTACGGAAACAGACGGAAGACGGCGCAATGTCTTGAAGAAGCGAGATGGAACTACGCATTCAAGGCAATCGAGCTATGCCGAGGAGCAGCGGGTTCGCAGTGCCACAGCTCTGTCTCGACACTCCAGGTTTGGCAGTGTCGATTCCTTTAGAGACCCTGCTCTGTCACCAGCTGCGCAGAAATACTATGGAGTGCAGTCGACGGCGCATAGGAGAACAGCGTCGACAAACACAACGGACTCTGCTCGTCCCATCCCCCCAGCTAAAGATAGTCCACCTGCTCCAATCGTCACCCGAATAGATACAGGATTGAACCCTACCCGGTCGCCAGCGTCGCCAACCAACATGACGGGCAAGCCGGGATTCGGGGCCGACTGGCTGTCCGCGGTTGTCAACAAGCCCATGAGCAAAGGCCGCCCAGGCATGCGCGCTATTTCAGACAAACTTACCAATAGATCAAAGGATATGACAACGCCCGAACCCGCGCTCGACTCTCCCGGGCGCGCTACATCAAGCACGGCATCCGGGGAGCCCAGCCTTGACATTGAATCCCCTGCCACCGGCAAGAGTTTCAACGCTACACCGGCAAACAAGAGTAAGGGCAGAAAGAACAAGAAGGATACCAGCGCGTACACGCGAGGTCTCCTCAAAATTCCACCCTTGCAGGCCAAGGAAGGCGCCGACTATTATGGATGGATGAAGAAGAAGAGCTCCAACCTGATGACGACGTGGAAGCCAAGGCTATTTGTTCTCAAGGGCCGTCGTCTCTCGTATTACTACTCGGAGGAGGATGACCAGGAAAAGGGTCTCATTGATATCTCTTTCCACCGTGTCCTGCCCGCAGACAACGAGCGGTTGACAGGATTGCACGCCACCATCACGGGTGCAGTTGGCGGCCCCAGCCATCCAGCTGTGGGCAACGACTTTGATAAGGGAAACGAGTCAGTATTCATCTTCAAGCTCATGCCGCCTCGAGCTGGCCTCTCGAGGGCAGTCAACTTCACCAAACCCACAGTGCACTATTTCGCCGTGCCCAACATCCAGGCAGGCCGTCTCTGGATGGCCGCGTTGATGAAGGCCACCATTGACAGAGACGACACGCAACCCATCACAACAACGTACCAGCAAAAGACGATTTCGCTCACCAAAGCCAAGCAAATGCGGCACCGGCCCCCAGCCCTAATGAACTTGGAAGAAGCCGCCGAGGACGAGTCCAAAGCCGAAGGCGCCAAACCCTCCAACAGTCTGGGTATCTTTGGTGAATCCGACAGCGGCGTATCGGGAATGGATAAACTCGCTGGCGTCTCTGTCAATGCCGAAGCCAACGCACCAACCGAGGGCGAAGGTCCGCCTCAGAGCGCATAGGCTGTGCTCTGTCGCAAGAGGAAGTAAAGCATTCTCTCATACTAGATCTTGATAAAGCTACGACGGAATGGAAACGTCATCATGTACTTGTCTTTTATGCCTCTTATTTCATCTTTTCGATTCTGGCCCTTGTTATTTTTTTAAACCCCCCCTTTAACTTTTATATCTACTAGATGCTATGAGCGTTATGGAATGTCACGGTAAAGAATTAATGATGGGGCTCGAAGGCGTATGATATATAGCCAATTTACGTGGTGCAATTTTACTGCGGCGAGCTTATAATTGCTTCATCTTGAGGTCCGTTTGATTCGTTCAATGTGCAGTGTGAATACCATGTGTAGCTGCTTGTCTGGACGGGGGTGTAAATCCGGTCCAACTTGGAACTAGCAGCCTGCAGAACCCTTTTGTCGAGGTCCCTGGGTGCACTGGCTGGTGTACAAGGGCATGCTGCGGCCAGAAAGCAATTTGCTACATGTATCAAGGAGCAGTCACGGCCTCCCTTGTACGAGCAAAGGTGCGGCGGGTGCGGTGTGGGATATTCCAAACATCGAACCTCGACCGTACCACATGCCCGTGGAATAAGTCAGAATGTAATGGCGTACGCCGTTTAATGCTACCCGTGGCAAAAAGAGCAGTCAGATAATGTCATGCTAGGGAACTAGTTTTGAACGTGATTCATTTACTCTACTCCATACTCCGTACCACTTACCCCGTACTCACAAGCATGCACGGTACATACCCACGAACAGGCGCATGCGCAACAAACGTCCAGTATGATAAACATGCCGTACTTTAGCCATCACAACCGTCATCAACTTTCAGACTACCGCGCACCCGGAAGTCAAGGCAGCCCCTACTCAGCATACACCACCAAGCACGACGGGACCAGCACGCACGGTAAATACTATATTCAACTAAGCCGCCACGCTACGAGGGCACGTACAAACGCACCCACAAGGAAAATTACACAATTCATGGTCTCGTGTAAACAGCCATCGTGACCCTTTATTTCCCAACACCATGCTTTGATTCCCAACGCCGTAAACAAGCCGCAGGCGGCACTTGTTGGCTTCAACAAAAAAAAAATAGAAGAAATATTGCAAATGTAATTCTACGCCTCCTTGATCCTCTGGTTCATGCCTATGAGAAGCTGGCGGATAGACGACATCAGATGCTGCTCCACGCCTTCGAGGTTGAGGCTCGATGCTGCTGCCGACTCGCCTTCACCGCTTGGGGGGACGATGCTTGCGTCAGCGAGGCCGAGGACGCGGTCGATGGCGGAAAGCGCCACTACCTCGGCACGGCCTTCTCCCAATCGATTCTTGATGGCCCTGACGGACACCTCCTTGAACCCGTTCAACGAGTTGAGCACCTTGGGGTCGAGGATGGGCGGCCTTCCCGTCGACGTGGACCCTCCTGGCGCCGGACTCTTCTTGTTGAAGCCATCGATGACTTGATGAATGCCCTTGATGCAGATGGCCTCCATCTTGTCGTTTTCTGTCGCTTCCTTCTTCAGACCAAGGCACCGATTCAAGGCAGACATGACGATTGCCTCAGCCTTGGGATTGCGCGCCTTCTTAAGGTTCTCAACAAGCCCATTTTTGAGTCCGACCACAGCCGCTAGGAGTCGAGGATCAATGACTGGTCTTGGAGGCCCAGTGGTAGGCGGCGTTGCCGCTGGGCGACTACCTGGTGTGGGCGTCTGTTGAGGAGCCGCCGGGCCGGGTGCGGCTTTGCCACCAATTGCCGCCGCGGCAGCAGCTGGTGTAATGTGTGGAGGTAATTGTGCCGGCGCGGGTGCTACCGCACCGGGCTGTGCTCGACCTGGTTCGGTCTTGACTGGGGCGCTCGACGGCGGCGGAGGCGGTCTTGACGCATAAGGAGAACTATATGCTCCTGGCTGAGCACCGCCAGGCTGTGCCCTCGCCGGTGCGGGCGGAGGTCCATACCCGGGCAACTGTGTTGGAGCAACTGCTTGTGCAGCCACCGGTGCTGGCAGTGTATTGGGCTGCCCGGGTTGGGCTGGTGCGGCTGGGTATGGTTGCATAGGGCGAGGTGCCTGGCCAGGCTGAGCTGGATATCCTGGGACCTGGTACCCTGGCAGCCCTTGGCCCGGAGGATAGCCAGTGGCAGTTCCCGGAGGCATATGCTGAGCGGCGTTGTAAGGATAGGAATAAGGTCCATATCCCTGAGCTGCCAGGGTTCTGTCGGGGGATGAGGCCTTGCGCTTCTTTCCTGCGTCCAGCTCAACGCCCGGGACCCGGGACCACAGGTTGGTTGTTTCATCCTTCTTGAACGCTTCGTTGCCAATAAGGTTATGCCTGACGCTGCTCTCCCAGCCCTTGGTCTCCGTATGAAAGTAGAACCAGGGATATCTCTGACATATCCTCTTGTAAATCTGCTTCAAGGTCAAGCCATCCGGACCGGCGGCTGTTAGAGTTTCATCAATAAGAACACCGTAATTCTTGTTCGGCTTCTGGAGCTGTTCATCCGTGTAGTCCTCAATCTTGAGTTCAAGGGGAGGCGACTTGGGTCGAGCCTTCTTCTCCTTCTTCTCCTTTGCTCTTCTCTCCGCATCTGACCCTTCGCCGCCCTCTTCCTTGGGTTTACGCGGTTTGTACTTGCGTTTCTCTGGACGTTCGCTACCATCTTCTGGCAAGGGGTGCTTCCTTGGTCGACCAACCTTGCGCTTGATTGGTGGCTCGATGGGAGGGGCTTGCGGAAGAGTCTTCTTTGCCATCTCTTGCTGCTGCTTCTTAAGTAGGCGTTGCTCTCGTTTCGACATGATGCCATTCTTGGGCGGTCTTCCAGGCCCTCGCTTCTTGGGTATCTGTAGTAGTGCGGGATCGAGCTCCGCCGTTGACTCATTCTTCAGTTCAGAGTCGTCTCCTGGCTCGACGCCGTCACCCTCTTCGCCATCCTCGTTTTCCCCACCCTCTTCGCCCTCGCCTTCGCCCTCGCCCTCATCTTCGCCTTCTTCACCCTCAGATATTGCTGGAGGGCTAATCTCGACATCAGACAGTTCATCGCTGGTATCCTGAACCTCCCCGTTACCGTGTGATTGCTCAAAGTCAAAGCTCATTTCCTTTCCGCTATGAGAGTGCCGTTTCTTGGGCACTGGCTCCTCCTCCAAATACTCTTCTGCGCCAGTTCGTCCCTTCTCGACGCCATTGATGATGAACCGAAAGTCAACGTCCTTGATCTGCAGACGATCACCACATTTTAACACAACCTTGTCGCTCTTGTAGTGTACGTCTTCGCAAAAGAAGCCATTCTTGTGTAGAGGATGTGCCTCAAAAACACCCTCCTGCTGATTGTAAGCAATCTTGAGATGTTCCCTAGAAATAGCTTTGGTCTTGCCGGCAATGTTTGGGCCGGGGGAGTGAATTCCAATAAACGGAACGTGGTAAGGCGATGGCCGAAGGGAGCTTAGATCGACAGCCGCCGCACCAGGGGTATGTGACACATATTGGCGATTTGAGATGATGTTCTCCTGCGATTCCTCATTTTCCGGCTGTGAGGACCCGTTGGTGCTTGTTTTCCGTCGCTTGGGCGGCCGCCCACTACCCTCACTATCAGACTCAGGACCCAGCATTCCACCTTCCTCACTGACATAGGATTTGCTGAACTTGCTTCGGTCGTGGGGAATGGGTGCAGGCGGCGGCAGACCCTTGCTTGCATTTTCCTCTACCCTGCGCTGGTGTTCGTCTGCCCTCTTCTCGTCACGTCGTGCTTGTTCCAAAGCTCGCTGGTCACGACCAATAATCACGGCATAGGTTGTCATCTGAAAGACACTGTCTGCGAATTCGATGCGGGCAAAGGACTCGAGGCCCTTTTCTGTGTTGGCCTGGCGCAAAGCACTCGCTGCCCCAGTGCCATTCATTTCGGAATCGAGAAGATTCGGAAGTGTGACCTGGGATGGCGTAACTGTGGGTGGCGGAGACAAGGCATTCTGGGCTCCTGACATGGAAGCGAGAGCCATCATCATGTAGGTATGCTGGTCGAGATTCGCCATCTGGGCGGGAGTAAAGGGTGTAGAGGGAGGAAACTGTTCGCTAGTAGCAACGCTGGCCACGTTTGGAGGGGGAGGTGGAGGAGGAGGCTGCTGCTCCTGCTGCGGTTGAGGTTGAGGTTGCGGTTGAAGTTCAGGTTGAGTTTGCGGCTCTTGCTGCTGCGAAGACTCTGCTTGGGTTTGAGTCTGACCAGACATTTCAGTGTCCTCATCGGCATCCTTTGGAGCGTCTGGCACAGGCCGGTCGAAGGTAATGTTGCTAGCGTTTTTTATCGGGGTTTCCAAGGCAGGCCTCGGGGTGGTTTGTGGTGCAGTGGCGCTGGTCGCGTCACCATTGCGCTTCGGGGTTGAAGGCGACACGGGGTCCTTGGCCGGCTGCGCAGAATCGTCTGTGGTGGTAGCAGCAGTAGCAGCAGTAGCTGCCTCCTGAGAAGTGGCCTCGGCGGTCGCGGGGATGGCAGAAGTAGCAGTCGTCGTGGTTTCGCCGAGGGCATCTGGCGCAGTCACGGTCGCAACTGCGGACAGGGCTGCGGAAGCGTCCGTGTCCAGCGGTTGCTCGGGGCCATTGCGGCCGTCGCTAGACGAAGTCATCGCTGCTCGACTGACAGCTCCTTCGCCTCGTTGAGAGGACCGGCGGTTGCGGTTGTGCAAAGCTGTATGCGATGCCGGGGCTGGCCGCGATGATGTGGTGTTGTTGATTGACGCCTCGGGCAAAAATAATCAACTGGAGGCGGTTGGCAGCGTGACCCATTGAACTCTCCGCAGCGGGAGTCTCTCCGTAGCAGTGGCATGTTTGGCAGCGTGGCAGGAGCAGCCTTGTCTTCCTTCCTGTCCACCCAATGGGCGGGAAGGCGTGCTGTGATTGGGTGCTTGTTTGTCTCCTCACCAAGTCTGCTGGCCGCGACCCACCTCTTTGTTGCCTAGTGTTCTGAACTTGCCGTCTTGCTCCTGCCTGGTCGTTCGCGATTGAATTGCAGCATTGAAGGAAGGAGCCCCGAATCTGCTCGTTGCTCGTCTCTCCTTTGCTTCATTATCCGGCATCACGTATCAAGCGCACGTGCCGGACAATAAAGCCACGGCCCCAGGTATTGTCAAGTACACACAAGGTGCTCTGAACAAACCCGTTTGTGTCGTCGTCGGTTCCGTCAAGCCGATGTCAAAAGGCACCAACCACCAGGGGGATACAAAGATATCTATGCCGCATGGTGGCGGCGGCTACTCCCAGACCAGGGTTGACCATCTTCCCCAGAAAAAAAAAGGGCAATTCATGCCAAACGCTTTGTAAACACAAACGATGCTGAAACACCGTCCAGTGGCCAAAGGCGTCGTCGACCTCGTCAATGACCCAAAAGGGGCCTTCAGAAAGCCCATCTCGGATCCTGATTCGCCGATCTACCCGTCTGCGCCGCCGAGCATCAAGACCTCCCAGCCAATCCATTCTGCTTCCTCGTCAATGTCCTTTACTCAAGCGCTTACCGTGACAATCGTGGTATAACCCCAACGGCCAACATGACTCCTGCCAAGCTGTATCACTAAGCGCCTTGTGAGCCGGGGAGATCCATCTCATCTGAAAGAATACACGTAGATAAAGCGCTCATGCCCTCCCACCCTGCAAGATTTCATGAAGTGTTCAGCAAAGCATGTTTTTTTCTTCCCTTTGTCATTTTCTTGTGCGTGTGTGATTTATACGGCCCTTAATATCACGGGCACGCCTTCTCTTCTTCGTCTTCTTTTCTTTGGCTGTGCCATCTATTGATTTAATCCAGCAACTTGTTCCGTGTACATTATCAACAACCCGCCAACATGCTCTGCTTTAAACGCGAGTCGGAAAACAAGCGCCTGCGACGCCAACTCACCAACTCTCAGAATTCCCGCTATGTCCAAATGCTTCTGGCAATGGACGACATACCCTTCCTGCACAACGCCCTCGCCGCCTTCTTCGTCTGGCTCCTCCTCGCCGGCTTCCTGTTCTTCCCGGGAACCTTTACCTCGATCAGAAAATCCGTCGAGAACAACCACTCCAACAGCTTGGAGAACCAGGCCGCCGGCGTGATTGTCAAGTCCGTCAAGAACATTCCATTGCTAGTTATCGCGGCCATTGCGTGCGCAACATCCGTCGGCGGCATGGCCTTCCTCGCTTCGAAGCATTTGGGTAACTATGTCTGGCTGCAGAACAGGCTGGTCATCCCCGGCACTGCCAACTGTTTTGCCGGTCTGGTATCGACCTTGGTGGGCGTCTATTCACAGCAGAAAGGGGTTTGGAGTCCGACGGCAAAGATTACAGCCATTGTGGAGGGTTCTTGCCTAGCCGTTGCGATGGGACTTTTTGTGCTTGTTGAAAGGTTTTTGAGGAGGGTTAGAGAGGAACATGATCAACACAGTGAAAAGCTTTGGGTGTCTGGCCGGTTGTAATTAGCCAGGGGACATGTTTTCAGAATGGGTGTGATAAGGAAGGCAGGCGGATGGATGGTGGAAGGCGTATCATTTGCAGAGCAAAAAACTATGGCATATAATGTGGCTAGACGTACAGAATCATGAACTGAGCAAAGGAGCTCTCTCCCCCCGAAGCAAACGGCTCCTATTCCTCTTGTTGAGCCATTCCGATCCCTTATAAGCCCAGTGACACAGCATGCCAGCTACAAAGCCCACTGCATCATTCTTAAACGCCAAAATGCCCGCTGTGGTCATCAACATGACGGTCCATCGCTCCATTCGTTCTTCATCGCCCAAGTCTCGATGGATCCTGCCGACACGGCCGGAAAAAGAATCGCTGGCTGCGTTCTCCCATAAATCGGGGGCTCCCTTGTTGAGCGAATGGCCTACCTTGGCCAATTCCAATCCAGCGGCGAGCACCATGATCCCAAGAATGCTTTTTGGGTATAATTTCAACAGGTCAATCAGTGTCTCACCAAAGACGAGTCCTAGAACAAGCTTGACAAGCCCCAGGAATATGATGCTCGCGCCGGATCGGGCACCAAATCGATATTGGGCCGCTAGACCGCCCGCGCCATGACAAACGGGCATCGCCCCAAACCAAGTCCCCGTGAAATTCATACACGCCACGCTCATACCGATAGACGTCACTGATGGAACGGGAAGGTCGGGCAATAAATCAGCCGCAAGGGCGGTGACAGCAATGATGGAGTTGAGAGTCGTTAGCGGAAGCTGTCCAATTGCCATCCAGAGGGCTGGGGCGTCGCGGTGTGGACCAATCCAACTTGGCAGGATCAAATGAGGATGCCAGACATGGAATGAGGGCAGTCGATGATGAGAAGTGAGGACTGCAATTATGGCAAAGACGATGGCCAGGATGAAGAAGGCAAAGGCGTAGGGAAACCTAGGGAGCCTCTGGGTGACGATGAGAACAAGAAATGCGAACAATGCCCAGATTCTATTGTCCAGAATAGGATGTATCCAGTGTAGTGGTTGCAGAAGCGAGGTCCCGGCGCCGATGATGAGAGACAGGCCGGCTCCTAGTTGGATGCCTTTGACAACGGGAATCGGAACAACGGATACGGCCCATCGCAGAAGACCTGTGACGCTCATGACCAGCACGGCCGCTCCCACCCACTGGCCTGCCGCGACTACAACTTCCATGGGTGCATCTTCTCCACTAGATATGGCTGCTGAAGCAATAGCCTGCAATGTTGAGAAATTTTAGTCGTATTCACGCATGGACTTGTTGATGGGTAGCGGTAACTGTACCTTCATGGGTTGAACTGGTAGAGGGATGCCATACACAACGCCAGTGAGGATATTAAATGCCCCCGAAAACATCAGTGTCGAACCCAAATGCACCGATCCTTGCACTGCCAACGCAATCATGAGTGGCAAGAGAGTGCCGAGATCACCAAGAGACCCTGAGATCTCGGCTAGCGGCGCCCGTCGAAAGGTCGAGACATTGTGAGCGTTCACACGACGCAGATGGGCCAGCCACGAGGCCATTTGGATGGCACGACGGGAGGCTCTCGCGGTTGAATTCAATAAAGTTCAACACAAAAGACGGCACGAAGAGAGAAAAAAGTATCAGTGCGGAAATGCAAAATTCACTACGATCTCTAGAGTGTCAAGATGCTGCTTCTGTTACGTCGTCATTTGCATTCTCCTCACCTTGTGACAGGTCGGCACAAGACGTATGGCCGACGTACAGTGTCGTTTGGATGGCACTGTATACTTGCACTGTCGGTGACTTGCCATTTTTCGGCCGAGTGATACATTGTGGTTCGTGAATTCGAGTGGAAGGGATGCCAAACAATTTCTCGTGGCCATCGTTTATCATTATAACAAGCCGGAATAAGTGAGTTAGTAATTTATGTAATCACACCGTCGGAGAATGCAAGTCGTCATTTTGGGTTTTTCGACAAGCTGTCGTCAGCCTGCCAAGTTTGGTTGCATGTTAATAAGCATTGGGTGTTGGAATGTAGGGAATTCAATATCGCGATGGAAGGAAGCCTGGGCAGAGGCGCATGATGTCAATGACTAAATACACCGGACTTGACTGTTGCTTGAATTTTGGGTTTTGAATGGAATTAGCAATTCATGCCGGCCGGCAATGGTTGGAGCTGCGCGGTTGCGGGTAATTGTGAGGTCATTTCTTGATGCGCCCCAAGGTTGGCAACTACGACCGGGAACTAAAACAGGCAAGAGCAAGGTGCACACACAAGTACCTGGGTACCTCAGACGTGAGGCTGTCGGCCGGGGCGCGAAGCTGATAGCGACATCCAAACGCCGATGGTGTCCGAGTCTTCCACGATAAGTACGCAGGGCCAGAGACCAAAACAAATCCAAACAAACCCGATTCATGGACTCGGAGCATGGGCCCGCGGACGAAACGGAGCCCCCCCCAATTTTCTTCTCTGGCGTTTCTATGGATTCGGCCGTCCCGGGGCCACTCGGTGGAGCTCTCTTGAAAGCCATCGCCAGGTTGTTTTGGCGAATTGGCGTTCTGGTCCGGAGAAGCTCCAGCACAATAATGCAGAACTGCATCCTCCGGAAGCAGCATGGTCTTCTGGTTCCTCGAGGCCGTCATACCCGTCTCAGCCATTCAGTGTTTGCCGCCGACGCCGTCCACCACATCATCGTCCATATCCAGGTCTCGACGCAGCCCGGCCCCTTTCACGAAACGCACAATGGGCATGTCAATCCCAGATCAGCCCAAGCCCTTGTCCATCCAGTGTTGTAGCCATGGCCTCCACGGGGCTCTGTTTCAGAAGATGGCAGCTGTTGAGCCGATGGCGAGGACTTGGCAGGCATACTCCGTACTCGATGGAGTATTGCGCAGTCAATTGAGCTTGGCTGGCAGGCTGTAGCCAAGAACGGAGTAATGTCGATATTTCCTGGGGAACAGCCATTGAGGCGTGTCCCATGTCCTTTGTTTTAACGCCTCTCTGCTCACGTACCTAGGTAGGTACTGCTATCCCCAGTGTCTCTTGTGGCCAAGCGGGCTGTGAAACTCTAGCCAAGCAGGCCATGCTCCGTAATGTTTGTGCATATCTTCATGTTCAAACACAATGCATGGTACTGCGTAAACGCTGAGACATAGCGGCGCGTCTGTTCCCAACACCCATGATACCAGTTGACCTATGAGCACAAGGCAGCTACCGAGCACCCTGCTAACTTTAGCTCTTGGTTTCTTGGTTTAGCTACAGAATACTACAGATGGCACCCGTGTCGCCTCATCATCATTCCAACTCACTCGTGCATTTATTACTCGGAGGGCCGTTGGCACACATATTCATTGCACGGCCGCCTTTCCCCAGAGGCGTGGTGATTTGCCACGTACACATGTACAATATGAGATCCCAAAGCTTGAAATCCTGCTTCGCCGACTCAATGGCAGCACCACGCCATGCTCGCCGTCTTCTCCGGTCGTGGTGGTGCGCGAGCCGCCACTGTCCCAGAGTGGTTCTATGTACCGTTGACTGTCCTGCAGGGCAGATATAATCACGCAGTCCCATGATCCCCCCAGCCAATCTTCTCCTTCTGGATATCAAACTGGTCTAGTCCTTACCCGGGGCGCTAGAACAGGAATTGTAGAAAAACACTAGCCAGTGTCAAAACACCCGACGTTGGGTGTGGTTCAAAATTCGCGCAGGCAAATCCCGTCGCCTGTCCCCAGCAGAGCCATGGATCCACCACATGGGAACCACAAGTTATCGTCGTCTGCAACAGAGCTGTTGTTTGGCCAGCACACTGCCGTGTTCCGAGTTGCCCCATGGAAAGGTACTCACTACTTGGTAGGAGGCGGTCGAGGAACTCCAGGGCCATGCAGAGCTACCAGGTATCTTGCGGCTGCCCATGAGGCTCTTGTAATAAGTCATTCGCACCGACCTTCAGTCGCCCATGCAAGTCGCGCGGTGCCGGCCCGCTAGAGCGAATTGCGGAATTTGCTGCAGCATTTTTTCTTCAATGCCTGTGTCGTACCCGTGACGTTTCCTTGCTCATGTCGAGAACTGGTAGAGCCCGGCTATCTGGAACCTAAAGGGCAGTCAGCGGACCAAATTGACTGCGTTTAACTATTCTCCAAAACGCTGCTTTTCGACTGACTGACTGAATGGCTCGGCTCATATTTGCCAAGCACGGCGTTCTGCTCGGAGCATGCAAAATACATTGATTGTGGTAGACCGGAGACCAGAGACTAGTTCGACTCGGGTATGCTGGACAAGTTCCAGTTCCAGTGGTTGCCCAGAATGCCCGGCCCCCGGTTGGCCCGTGACGTGCACCCCCACTTTTTCCACAGACTCTAGGGCCTCCAGACTGATCAACAAAATCATGGCCCAGTCCACCCGCGCGACTCGAGCCAATTCTCTCCTCCACCTCCATCCTCTCTCACGGCCAGTACAGGTGAGTGAATGAATCACAAGAATGAGCCAGCTGTTGGTGCCAATGGCCCGTCGATCGTCTCTGGGCGTGCATCATTGATTGTCTTGGATGATGTTGCTGTGCCTCCGGACCGCGAGCTGCTGGCAGTAGCCGTCATGTTCGAACCGTTGCACCTGCCGAAACAGCCGATGCGATCGGAGGAGCTTGGATCAAACTCCAAGTTGCAAAATTCCAAATTGGCCGCCCTGCCGCGCCCAACAACCACCCTCAAGAGAACACCATCGCACAGAGTCCAGTCGCGCATCGCCAAACACAATCAATTGATTTCACCGCTCACCGGCTTTTCGAAAGACGGCCACCCTCCGGGCACCCAGCTGGCTCAATTGGCCCCCGAATATTTTTGCGCTGTTTACTAACGTTTACTTCGCGCCCAGCAGAGCAACTCTTGTCGCCTCTCCACTCCAACTCCCCAAACAACATAATGGCTGCCATTAACACTGCTCTCGTCGCCCGCGAGGCTATAAGCACGCTCGTCAAGCGCAAGAGCTGGCCTGCCGAAAATGCCGGTGTCATGGTGGTGTTCTGCATTGTCTTTGTCGGTATGCAATCGGATGCCTTCCCCCCCCATATTTGAACCCGGCCAATTCGCTATGGTTGAATGAAAGGACAATCGTCATGGCCAGCCCAAGAAACACGAATCGTTTTGCTAACAAAAAAAACCTCGTCTAGTTGCCGTCGGTCTCATTGGTCTCTGGATCGCCAAATTCCTCTCCCGACGTAGGGAGGCCAAGGAGCGCGCCCAGGCCAAGTACTAGGCGTCACCTTTTCCTGGCGGGTGACGGCTAGCTGAGGCGTGGATGGGGAGCGAGAAGGATCGGAAGTGACGAGCTGGTCGCGGGAGAAGAGGAACAAGAAGACACTCTCAAAAGAGGGAAGGGAATGCAGCGGCGAGTTTGGGAAACTTTTGACGGCAGCGTCGTCCTGCGGAACCTGACCCTTTTCTTCCCTGGCGCCAATCTGCGAACGACTTGCAGCCGACCACTTGAATTGATTCAACGTTTATCGAGTGCTACTATCATCTGGACACGGGTGTATTCTATTGGTCAATGTACATAGTGCATCATGTGTGGTCGGAGCGGCAGAGATTGATTACGAAACCCGGGGCAAGGAGGCTTGTTGTGCTCGGGTGCCCGTGGCCAGGCTTTGCTGTATTCTATATTCTAATACTGATACCTCTACAAAGTAACTTGCTCGCGCCGTGAGTATCGTCCGCCAGAGCCAACCGCCATTCTAGCCTGATCAATCGCTCGCCAGTGCTCATCATCTATTCACATTGTCCCCCCCAATATTCCGCTTCACAATCCCTCTCTGGCCAGCATATCTGCAATGCCCAGGTAAAACGCCACGGCATTGAACCTCCTCCTCCCCATCCACCCTCTCACCACCCACCGCAGCCTATTCGGCCAGTTAATCAAGTCGAGGTGATTGACGCCCACCAGCGTCCCCTGATAAGCGCCCCAGCGCGCGCTCTGCACGCTCACCAGCCCGTCGTTGGCGCCCTCAGCCGCGCCCACGATCCTCCCCGGGACGCGGAACGGGCTCAGCAGCGGCGGGGGGCCCGCCACCGCCCCGTACGAGAAGTACCTGACGTCCGGGTCGTCCGGCGTGGCCGGGTTGAACTCGCGCCGCATGTACGCCGTCGTGAGCTGCGCAAAGGCGCTCGTCTCGAGGCCCGCGCGCTCGAGCACCCCGTACACGCGCGGGAGGTACAAGGGGCCGGCCTCGGCGCGCAGCACGTAGTCGGCAAACGGCGAGCCGCGGTGCGGGCTGGACACCGTGGTCAGCGAGGCGACCCTCACGGGGAGCCCGCGCTGCCGGAGGGTGTGCGCAATCATCCAGCGCGCGTCGAGGCCGCCCATGCTGTGGGCAACGATGTTGACGCCCGCGGCGGCGTCGACGCCCGACCGGGTAATCTCATCCGCGAGCCGGGAGGCCCTGTCGGCGATGGAGCTCGACGGCGGGACGGAGGCGGCGACGACGGTTGCGCCCTGCGCCGTGAGCGCCTCGCGGATGCCGTGCCAGTAGTGGATGCGTGGGAAGGGCGGCACGTGCAGCTCTGAGAAGCCGAGGAGGCCGTGGGCCAGCACGATGGGGTGTTTGGGCGTTGCTGGGGAGTGTCAGATTTTGTTTTCTTTGCGGACGAGGAACGGGGGAGGACTGGACGGACCGTAGTGTTTGCGGATGGCGGCGTAGTCGTCCTCGATTTGTCGGCCGATGTCGCGGATGCGAGGATCTCGCGCGCGCGAGAGGCGGCGGCTGCAGGAGAATTGGCGGCGGATGGGACGCGTGCCGAGGGAGGCGAGCGATGCGCTTCGCTGGGCGCATTTGCTCATCTCGGCATTGCGAGTTTGGGGATTTGGATGCTTGGGAGGGAAGCCGTCAACGGTGGTTGTGAGCTGAGTGTTGGTGGGTTGGTCCTGACGAACGGGGCTGACGTCATCGGATGGAGCTTGGTTATGTCCGGTTGTGCACATGCCGTGATGTGACTGATAACGGGGATTTTGTTGACCACAATGGCGTAATGTGCACAATGCTTATTGGATTATGGATTCATATTATACGCTGCTGCTATGAAACAGTGTCTTATTCATGTAACAACCTGACCGTCTATGAGGCTACCCGTGCTTGAACCAAGGAAACCCACCCCCCAAACTCCCGTTGCAAAATCCCTTCATGCCGTCGTTATCACGTAACGAGCACCCTCGTCATCTCTTCTCCGCAGGCATTTGGCTTGGTGCGTTCTCGTTGGTAACGCCACTGTATGCTGGTCGGGGCTGCATTCCGTCAAATGGTCCGGACAAGTTCTCGGCTATTGCCTCATCGTAGCTTGGCGGTGCATCGTCGTATGGCGGTACTGTTTGCCCAGGCAGTAGCTGAGGAGGGTACAATGGATCTTGTGGTGGCCGCTGTGGCATTTGCGGTCTCGGCGCCTGGGGCTGATGCAGGTTCGGCATCTGGTTCTGAGTGTGCGGCGGACCAACTGGTGAGCTGGGTGCCGAATTGCCTGGTCTTGGTGGCAGTTGCGGGGGGATATTGAGTGTCGCCCGACCAGGCCGAGTATTTCTAGCGGCCCTGACAAGTTCGGGCGGCGGTGTTATGCCCGAGAAGACTTCTGTCGCTCCAAAGTGCAAAGGGAGGAATATTGTCTGAGGGTGGTTGCTGATGAAATTGGACTTGGCCTTGCCCCAGCATAGTCCCAGCTTTATTTCCACTTCATATCTTCGGGATAGATTGCAGGTGACAAACGACGGAGCAACGGTATTGGGAAGTGGCTTGTCTTTCCACAACGTATCCGGTACGACGACTTCGGATCCGACCTCAGCATCTGGACCAGAGGTCAAGGGTATGTTGAGGTCGGTGCTGGAGACGACAACCCAGCGGTTGATCTTTTTGTTGTAGATGTTGTATGTCCGTACTTCGGTGATGCCAATGAGGTCCACCTGGAACGAGATTAGGTTGACTTGTTCCGGACAGTCGACCAGCTTTTTGGCGATAAGCCGCAGAGGAATGAGTTGGTTGCATGTGAGAATCGAAGGGTGCGGAAGTCGAGCCGACATCTCGATGGATGGCGCCGGCGCCATGCCTGGTGAGTCGACACCGGAACCATTGTTATTCGAGCTATCGCTGCTGCTCTTCTCTCCCTTCTTTGCGAAAAAGGGGTTCTTCTTTTTACTTTGCGGACCGGGCGATCGTGGCCGAAAGGTAAACGGACGACGGGCAAACGCCTCCTGGCCAGTTGGTGCTGGCCTGGGAGGCTCGATGGGAAGAAATTTGTATCCGATTTGATATCTCCAGTTCTCCTTGAGAAATCCGGGCCGTTGGACCGTAACTTTTATATAGTAGCGGACTTCGGCTTCCATGGGATACCCTGTCAAGGATGGCGGGAGGGTTCGGGTAACATGCTGAAGGTGCAGCTGTTTCGTGCCATCCATAACTCGAACTCCACCCATGCCGAATAGTCCGCCCCCGGATCCGAAGCCGCCCACGCCTGCGAGGCCGCCAATCTTGGACATGGCCATTGGGTCGCTGCAGGCGTTGTTGATGGGCAGCTTGAACTTGAAGGGGAACTCGTGTTCCCCCGGCTGCAGCGGGAAGGCGCCATATGGGTTCGAAGTACTTGAGTGGTATTCGTCGGGGAAAACCTGCTGGACCTTGTATAAAATCTTGTGATTCTCGCTCACGATGCTGCCGGGCGGACCAGGCAACGGACCTGTCGGTCTGGGGCCAGTCTCTTCATAAGGATTCGGGACTTGCAGAGCAGTGACAGATTCTCCTTCCAGCTTGACGACTATGCTGCCGACTTGCTCGGAGCGATTGAGCCCGAGGATGATGCGTCCCGTCACATGGTCGAGGTTGGTGAAGAACTCGGGCTGATTGTCGAGAGCTATGCGGATGGACATGGTAGATGGCGGCGCACAAGCACCATCGGGTGGCGGCGCAAAACGCTTCTTGTAGAAGTGACGAGGGGCAAGAGGAAGACAAAGAGAATGGGATAAATAGGGAGAAATCTTGCCGATACTACCTCGTCATGTAGACATGCTCTCGTTTGCGTCGCGCCTCAGGTTGGTTGTCGGCCGTGCGACGTGACTGGCGGCTGCGGGATAAAAAGCGGATGGTTCGGCTGCGCAGAGCAGCCAAGCTTACGGAGTAGCCAGATCCCGAAATAGAGGCGGCAGCGGGCTGTGGGTGTTTCTGCCGGGAATACAGTTCTCAAGCTGTTGCGCAGAGCTTCGGATGGAGAGAGGCGTTGTGGTCGTCGTCGATGTTGACGTCGTTGGGCTAAGCCTCAGCCAAGCCTCAGCCGAAGTGTCGAGTGGCCGGGTTGTGTGACCTGGTTGTGGCCAGTGTGGCCAGTGTGGGCTCTGGGGCCGCGCGTTGAGCCCATCGATTGGTGGCCAATGGCTGTGCCGCTTTTTTGCTGCCGTTTGCAGTCGAAGCAACGCCGTGTTTGCAGGCTCGAGACTCGAGAGTGGCATGCGAGCTTGTGTTTTGTCATTTACAAAATATTGTCGGGCTGGGAATGAACAAAGAAGCCAAGGCTGTCGGTTTGGCACAGTTTCATCAGGCTCACGGTCTTGCCAGCCAGACCAGGGTAAAAGAGAGCTGGTGCTCGGTACTCGGTACTCGGTACTTGGTACATGCCCAGCTTGCTTCCTCCGTACGGAGTACTCCGTACCCAGAAAATGATATGGCTCAGAGGATGGGTGGCCTGGGCCCTTTTTTCTCTTTTTTCTTTCTTTTTGCTTCACTGCCCGAATGTGCTCGCTGGCACAAGTTTCGGAGCGATCGACTCGGTAGTTACATATGTAGACTGATTGTTAATTTAAAGAATCAAGCTGCACCAAGCACACCTAGCACTCGAGGCCAACCCAAGGGGGTACCACGTACCAGGCACAGGGTGTGGCACTGCAAGGCCTGCACATGTGCATGCTCCAGACTAAAGCCGACTTGCTCCTTCCTTCCAAAACAAAAGCATCATTTCTGGTGTGATGCTGAGACAAGGCGCAGGAGCCGTTGTTCCGTGGTCAACTGTCATAAATTTTCCTCCTCTGCACATGGAGCACAAGCCGTGCGACTCGTCAGGTCCCGGCATAAAGTCTGGAACAAACATCACTTTTTCATGGCCAATCTGTCTGTCCTAGATGCCGTGGGCCGCGCATTGTGATCTGCACATGCGAGTGACATTGCCGTTGAATCACCGGACACGAGCGCATCAGCCTGTTGTCCATGCGCCTTGACGGCTTCCGAACGCACGCTGTACTCTGTCGGCGGTGTGCTTATTGGCACTCATCACCACCTCGTTGGTCACCGGCATGCTCGTCGGGCCGCTGTGACACGGTCGAAACTCTTCGTTTCTGAAAGACACCAAAGGCTCTGGTACGCACATCTTGTCCGTCATTGACCGTTTGCCCACGAGAGATCGCAGGAAATGGCACCAACTAACAGAACTTTGGTCTCAGATCCAGCAGCAAGTGAGCTATTCTTATGGCTTGTTGGCCCGATTCTACAATCCCTCGACCATCATCTTCATTGCTCGTGCTCCAACGCCATTGCACGACGGCATCCACCACAAACCAGGAACCACCCAATCACCATGGCTCCTTCGACGTACTCCGTACGCTTCACACACCTGACTGGAGAACACAAGACCAACACCTGCCTTTCAAATGAGTAGCCATTCTTTGTGCTACCCTTCGCGACGCCACCACACGCAGCATGTTCTCTCTCGTTGGCGAAGGGGTCACGGGCACAATCTGCGCAGGGTCTTTAGGTGAGGGATAATGGGGGCAAATCCGCAAATCCCGGCCTGTTGTGTTCAGTTGTCGATGTCTGGCAGCGGAAGCCAACCCACCAACCACAAGTCTACTTACTATCGTCTCATCCCTGCTCTCAATATGATGCTGTACAACGACAGCCTTGTGAGTCTGACACACGCCTGTAGACACTTAGGGGAGGCAGATGCAGAGCCATGTCCGTCGTCCATTCTCGTCGGCCTGAGCTTCGGAGAATGGGGAACTTCTAAGCCCCCTCTCTGCTGCTCGTCTTTTGTCTTGCCCAGCAAGTCTCGCCAGCTTACCATTTCCCGCTGATCCATACACAGTGAGTGGTTCTTGAGACCCTGAGTGCTTGGGGGCGACGGCAGGACCAAACTCCCGGGACCAATATCCTTTCCCTCCGTTTGCTCCCATGGTTTGGCCGGGCCATTTGTTATGTTCGCAGACAGAGAACCCACTACTTGTGACGGCGCTGTCGGAAAGCTTTGTTGCGGAAGTAGATTGGGCTCATCTAGAGGTGGCCGAGCCTCGTTGCTTATCGTAGCAGATTAGTGGATGGTACATATTACGACGGGCTGCGCAATAGCGAATGCGGTACCTTGTGAATCACACCATCTGTCAATCTAGCACCCGTTGGTGCCGCCAGCATGTATATTCTTGCCATTAACCAACGGCAGCACTGACCGCAAAGCCATCCACGCCCCTTCACCCCCCCCCAACGGCCTGCATGGCCCGGCTGTTGGGCTGCATGTGTGCCGGTTATCGTTCGCCGTAGGCAGACGCGGGGACGGATATAAACAAGCCCTCTCCCCAGAAGGGTTGTTGGACTTGGTGGCTGTTGCCACTTGCCCAAGCTTTCATATGTGATACGAATATGAAAGACCTGGTCTACATTTATCATGGAGGCCAGCTGCGGCTCATCTTGCCCAGTTCCTGGAGGCTTTTACAGCTTTAGCCCCAACGTTGGCGGCAACGTCGTGCTACTTGCAATCCACACTCTTCTCTTGCCTGCGGTCCTATACTTTGGTGTGAGATTGCGTACTCGATTCTTCTCGTTGACCTTGGCAACAGGTCATCTGCTGAGCTTGCTTGGCTTTGTTGGCAGAGTCTTGCTGCGTCAAACCCCCGACAACCCTGGGCACTTCCTGCTGTCACTCTTGGGCACAGTGTTGGGTCCATCATTTTTCACAGCCTCGATATTTGTGGTATTCCCGCATATACGTCGTGTTTACGGAGAACGTCTTGGTCAAAACAAGCCGACACTTGCTGCTTCCACCTTGTTTGGCTTGACTACTGTGGCGATTGCGGTTGAGGTGGTTGGGATTGTGTTTGTTACTTACAGATATAACGGTCTATCAGTGAGCTGCATGCTACAAGTGACGTGACGAACAAGGCATCGGGGCTAACTTTTGTTCAGAGAACAAAATGTGCTGCAATCGTGCTTGCAGGCTTGAGTGTACAGGCTGTAGCACTGCTGGGGAGTGCAACTGCGTACTTTTGCCTCGTCTTACGATTAAGCTCCGGTGACTGCGTCTCCGATGGGACACACTCAAAAGTCTACACGTCATCCCAGTTTGGAAGATTTCTTCGAGGTAAAGACGAATGAGCAATGCATGGCTCAAAGGCCACTATCTAACCGATTTCTTCCAGGCATTGAGATATCCACCACACTCCTCCTCGCGTATTCAATCTATAGAATCGTTGAGCTAGCCGGCGGTGTGGATGCCGGCTTGTTTCAGAACGAGGTTGCCTTTATGATAATGGACGGCGCATTGCCCCTGGTATCTGCCACTCTTCTCACAGTTTTCCATCCCGGTGCTGCTTTTGGAGCAGCGTGGAAGCAAACATCGCCTCGCCGGCCGAATCGACCGAGTCCCTTGCCTCTTGAGGAGGATGAGCATCAGAAGAGCCACAACACACACTATGCCTACGACCCAAATATCCGTCAACACTTGTCCCCAAGGTCAAACACGTCACAAAAAATGGCAGGGAGTCCGTACGGGCAAGAAATACCGTGCGGACCCTCTGGACTGCCGTCGAACCCGAGGCCAAACGCGAAGCCGCCAAGTCCAATGGTTCCCTCTCCGAGATCAAATAATTCTACAAACAAGCGTCTCAGTGACAGATCAGAGAGGCGAGCTAATCTGCAGAAAGACATGGTGGACAGTGACGCTCTGTGGTAGTGAATGAGTACCGGAATGATGCGTGGATATCTACAATGTTTCAATATTCGTTGGATTGCAGAAGGATATGAGGGTTTCATGCTGGGGCGACGTACCATTGATGTTGTAGGTTGAAGGCCGGAGTCATGAGGTGGCAGCCAAAGTTGGTGGCTCTTATCACAGGGCAAATGTCCACGCGGACACATTTTCTTTTCGCAGACAGGGTACGTTGGAAGCTTATTCTCGCTTTAATTATTACCACATTAGATATACCTTGGGATCGTTCCATAACCCTCCTGATGCGCTGTTGTCGGTCTTTGCTTTTAGTGGTAGTAGCGTCGATGCCGTGAATCAAGACGGTCGAGCATGCGCTCAGTGGTGTTTGTCAACAGAAGCAGGTGCCGAGGCGGTTCAGAGGCGAGTTCCCAACTTGAAATTCAAGAGGACCTAAACTTGGCGGTGCGTCTGTTCGACTTATTCTACTTCCACGAGCCGCGACCGCCCTTATTTGTCGCACCCTTACCGGCCGCCAAGGAAATTAGTATGCGTGTCCCAGATGATTTACGTTTTGAGGTATCAACATGTGCTAACGAAGAGGCGCTCCAAAGCTGCCATCTTCATTATTCTGGCTTGGGGAACCGACTATTTGGGCCGAGGGCCTGTCCAAAAGTCCGTTTACAGTTGGCAATCCGGCTAGAAAGCAGAGTGTGTCGGGGTCTAGTTGATGTAATTTTGGGTATAACAAGTCTGGTATCCATATAGGTGCTTTTATTTCCTCAATGCTCTCGGATGTGAGCCATGAATGGAAGAAGCCCAGGAGCATCGTGGAGGTCCGGAGAACATGTACCTGCATATATGTATGTATGTTACGGCCACCGCCGAGTCACGCCACTAGTTTCTCGCCTCTTTCGAGGGTGCGAAAAGCACGGGTGAGTGTGTTGATGCTCGTGGAGGCCGATGCCGAGACGGAAGAGGACGCAAAACAACTGCCGCCGCGTCGTCAATTGTCGGATGAACTTAGCCAGGCTCATCCATGCGTCCTCTTCCACAATCAGATACAGAAAGCAGGCAAGCGTGAAAAACCGTTCAGTTGGCACTCTAGAATTTATAAAGTTGCGACCAGTTAGCCCGCGTCAGATACTATAAAATGCTGGCTTTACATGCGACAGAGTCAAGAGTCATGGGTTGCGTCAAATGATGATCCAGATTCCCGTCCATCCGCGGCCTCCGAATTTTCTGACCGTCTTATTCCCCACACAGCTCCCCGACATGAAGACACAAAAACCCTATTCGTCCGTCATTTCCCAAATTTTTGTCAGAGCGAAGACTCTGGAGAGGCAGTGTATTAATGCTTCTGCGACAAGGAAGAGTGCCGATACGCCACGCACGCTCAACTTGGCGCAGGCTCGGTTGAACAAACAAAGCCGGTCTCCCGAGGTACCCAGAGAGAAGGCCGATAGTTTTAACACTGCACAGATCCAGGGTATATCCTGCAGCATACCCTACTGCACCACGCAGCGCAGTCCTTAATACCACAAGACGGCGTGTTGCAATAAGCCATGCAGCTCGGCCAGTCCTCGTGTCGTTTGTCGAGTTCTTGGGTGGGGCTGGCGAGTGTGAGCCCGGCGAGGGCCATGGCCACAAGTGTGAACTTCATGTTTGCTAGAAAATAATGGAGGCGGTGGTAAAAGATGTTGACTCTTGAGGAGGTGAGGCCTGATTGTTCGTTTGGAGCAGAGGCAGCTGCAAGCTTGTATTTATGCTTTTAAAGATGACTATACGCGGTGCGTCCGCTTGTCCGAAGCTGACGCGGGCTTTTGCTCCTGTGATGCAGCTGCTGCAGAAAGACAACGCATCTAGGGTCTCGTGGAGTCTCTTGAATGTAACCGGGCCCTTTCTTACGTGCAGATATATTGGGTAACCAAGCCCTTTCCGGTGATTTAAAAGACTTGTGTCCAATTAGCAGCTTTGTGTTTCTGGAAACACGCCATTCCCGCCTGCGCAAGGACGAGTTGGGACGGAAAGCTGAATGAATGAGCCGGGTTGAATCGTACATGGCCGGAGGTTGCTCCGTTGAGGGCTCCGTAACCTCCCCGCCTGTTCTGTAAGAATGACATCTCGTGTGGTCGGATGACTTCTTCGGGTTTCGAGAACGCATGCGGCAATGACTTACCGTACAGCAACTCGTCCAGTTCGTTGCTGGCGGGTACGTAGGAAACCTGGACATTTCGTTAATGGCTTATGAAGCCTAGGAACCGAGGCAGTTGCTTACTTTCGTTCCATGTCCTGACTTTGCAAGGGAGAAGCAGCCCCGCCTCACATAAATCGTCTGATATCAACATGGACGGGATATGGATCCTCCCGATGGACCGACAGGATTGAAGCTGGTCGGAATTTGAGTCTAATAGTGGTTACAAGAAATGTTGTCCTTTTACCTCGCTTGAGGAATCCTACCGTACTGTTCATGTAAGGCATCAATATTTCTGTTCATGGCCTCACGCATGCCCGCTGGCACAATTGCCGGGTGGGACAGGCTGCAATTCTCTACTGCGCCATTTCCATCTACCTTTATGTGTAAGAGACTCTATTGGGCCGTGGCTTTGGGCGAGCCAATCGATGGCTTCACGGGAAAACTACAATCACACGGTACACTGCGGAATCATGTTGATATACTAGTATGAAAGGAGCCCTGCGAGTCCTGAGACCAAGACTTGGCCCAAAAATTCCTCCCCGCAGGCGATGCAATGTAAAACTTGGGGGAATCACTCCGAGGACCAGCAACTAGTGAGTCCACAGCCGGTGGTGCGCGTTTCATTTGAATAGATTGGCAAACAGCATGAAGCTTATACAGCAACTGCGACGCTGCGGGCCCCATGACTCGGACAAAGATGATGCCACTATTATGCAGCAAAAGCCATGAGGTCTATACAGTGGGTGTAAGTGTATGGGCTGTCACCCACCTGTTCCCCGTCCGGTATGACATGGAAAATTCACGCACACGTGTGCAGCCCGACCAATAGTCGCTCCAGGACTCTTTCAACTGCCTATCGCCACATTCTTTGACGTCCCAAATTGACAAACGAGGTCGATGGTGGTTCTGGCCAGCGTCGCGGCTTCTGTCGGCGCCTTGACGCCCGCCGCTGACGAACCCGCAGCCGAGCCTAAACTTCCATTTATTCCCGTGGGAATGCGACGGCCACTTTTGCGGATCTAGCCCCGACGACTCCGTTTTTACCATTTCGGAGAAGCATTGCGGCACGGACGAAAGGCCGATGGCCAAGGACGTGCGTAGCTGTCGCCGTTGTGGGAGGTGACGAGCAATGCACGCTTCAAATGCACGTTGCAGTCTATCGGGGCGATTTTTGCGTAGAGAGAATATAACCCTTCTGGAGAATACGTTGGACGAGACTCTATTATATTCAGTATAGTAGAACTGCATATAGGATAGGTGTAACATTGAAGCGACTTGAGCCGGCGCAGCTGGTCCGGATTCAGGATTTTTCTCCGGCCGCTAGCCAAACCTAGAGACTAGGGCCGGCCCGCGCCGGGCGCGTCTAGTTTCAGTGCGCTGATTGGATATCGCGACGTCAAGACTCAAAATCATGATGGCGGCCACAACATCACCAACTCTCGCGCCTACAACAACTTTTGCTGGCCGGCTCCATCTTCATCGCCAACTTGTGCTACACCTGGGCCACGTTCCGCTAGATCCTCACAGTCATCGGGTATCTCGCATGGAGCAAGCTCAACGAGTACGTTGCCGCCCCTGCGCAAGTGTATGCCAAGGCCGACTTTTGCTCCATTGCCAAGGGACACCTCAGATTCTGGCCGTCGTCTCTTCTGTCTCTTTGGCGAACCGCAGGCCCCGCCGTCAACAAGCCCTTTTCCGTCAACGTAGTTCCCCCGGATTACTTCCCCGAACCCTTTTGCTACCGCCCCGATCGCTGGTTTACTCCCGAAAAGGGCGAGACGCCCACTGCGTTATAGGCCGGCGATATTATCGCTGCCGATCATGACGAGCCCAACCTGGTGTTTACTCGGCGCGGCGACTATTGGCGGGACTTGCAAGAGAAGAATAGAGCCGCTAGCTCATCTTGAGGTTTTGTGAAGTGTCTGTAGCGGCCTTGAGCAGCTAGTAGGTCGGATTTGCCCCCTTTATGTAGAATAAGATGTTATCACCTTTGCCTTTTTAGCATCTGTACAATCGTCTCGTACCCCTTCACTTCAGCCAACGATAACGGTGTTCGACCATACTTATCCTTTATTGTACAGCTAGCACCATTTTGGAGAAGCAAGCTCACAATAGACTCGTCTCCTTCTATAACAGCCAAGATGAGCGGTGTTTTGCCTTCGTCATCATCTTGTGGGTCGACATGAGCTCCTTTCTCAAGCAGCAACTTCATAATAGCTGCTCTCGGCCTCTTAGATGCCCACCATAGCGGCGTCCGACTATTCCTATCTTTTGAATTGATATCAGCGCCCTTCTCAAGAAGAAACATGACCATAGAAGCATTTGCAATTATCTCAGCTGCCATGAACGGAGTTTGTCCAAAGTTATTCTTTGACTCAATATTTGCGCCTTTCTCAAGAAGCAGCTCAACGACAGCTTTGTGCCCTTCAATCACTGCGTGCCACAGCGGCGTCTCGCCCTTTTCATTCTTGGAATCGACCTTGGCGCCCTTGTCGAGAAGCAGCTTGACAATGGCTAAATGACCGCGGGAAGCGGCAATAAGGAGCAGTTTACTGTGGCCATTTTTATTGGCATCAGCACCATGGTTGAGAAGCAGCTTAACGACGGCCACATGGCCATTTTGCGCCGCATAGCTCAGGGGCGTCTGATTCTCCGTATCTCTAGAATTCGGATCCATGTTGTTCTTGACAAGCTGGTCCCGTACCGCTGAGTAGATGCCAAAATATGCTGTCATGTGTAGCCCCGGCGATTGTGGATCTCTGTGTTCGACGGACATGGATGTAATCCCTACCCAGTGCCGGTTGCACCATAATGCTTGAGTAGATGCATCTAATTTCTTCTGACAACGTAGAAAATATTCAACGTCATCGTACGGTGTTTCAGCTTCGCGAGCATGATGCCCCCAGTTACACGCGGCGTAACTGTAAAATGGATGGAGCCGCAACCTCTCCTCCAAATCTTCTTTGCACTGACAACGTCCGCTCTCAAAAGCGCTAAATGAGAGATAAGTGACGCACTTGAGAGCCATTTGGGCCTGTGGATTTCGAAACCATTTATCCTGTGTGTTCTCTAAATATTCCTGCAATGTGTAGTGGACCAACCGGATGGCCATGCTTTCCTCATCAATGGTGACTAGTCCGGCACAAACTGATACCAAGTCCTGGATATCAGCGAGATTATTTTCATCAAATTCAGGCTGGTTTAATTCCACTGCAAGTGCGTGCCGGAGTTCTAACGTGGTCAGCGCTCGCCTCGCGCACGTAATCCAGCCCAGAACCTGAAGGGCGAGTTCCCGACGGCCAGGGCTTTGGGCATTGACTCTCTGCATGGCGTCATCGAACGCATTGGCAAGCACCTGACTCCTATCATATGAGTCTGATCCCCGGCTTCGTCTTTGGAACTTGTCTAGGGCGTTGACAATGGCCTTTGGTGTCAGCTTATCCTCGAGGAAGTCAAGATATATTTTGGCCAAGAGAAACCTGCGAATAATTAGTACCTGCTTTGACTACTCGAACCAGAGGCACAAATAAGTACATTCCATCGGCAGCCTCGGCAATTCCAGTCTTGATTTCTAGTTGCAGCTGTGGGCTCTTTTGAACGATCCTTGGAAGCTGATGCATGTGACCGTCGACATATTTCTTTATGTCTTCAATGTCTGCACGGATCTCGATTTGTTTGCTCCCGATAAAGTGTAAAGAGTTCTTTTTATTGAACTTTTCAGTAACATCCGGAAGAAATCTCGAAGTAGCAAAGACGCTCGTTCCACAGTTGGCCTGCAGGTCAATCATCTCTGCCAAGAAATCTTTTCGACAACCACAAGATATTCGACACTCATCGAGCCCATCGATGACAATAAAGACTCTCGGATACTGTGTAATTAGAGCTTGTAAGGCTATCCGAGTCTCGTCCAAGCACGGTCGTGTCTGTCTCTCTTTGTGCTTGTCGTAGAGTTTCCCCACGACACTTGGTAGAGAGCCTTGGGTTTGGGCAAGCTGCTTTAGAAGATTCAGAAGTACGTCATCAACTGTCTGTTCAACATTGTATCGAAAGTAGATGTAAGTGATGGCGATGTTTTGCTGGTCTCGAAATCTTTCTTGAAGATAATCCACCACGACTGAAGTAAGGATAGTCTTCCCAGCTCCAGGGATTCCCGGACAGAACAATGTCTGCTTATTTACCTTAATCCAATCCCGAAACGGCGTGGAATCTAAAAGCCATTGGCCAGTTTGGGCCTGTCGTTTCCTCAATAAGTCACTCTGAAGAGGAGCGTAGTTGACTTGAGTAAGCCAATCAAGTATGTGCTGATGTTCTCGCTCATGTTGTTTATCGACGAGTTTGCGGACATCATCTTGAACGTCTAACATAGTAATCAATAGCTTGCCTTGGTATGATAACACTGCTCGCTACTACTAACCCAACAGGACCTCGGAAATATTTCTCTCGTCCTCAACGTGTTCAGGACGGATACGTTCGAGAAGATTCTTCGCGTACGCAGCTGCTGTCATGGCTGCGTATCCCTGCCACTCGTCGTTCTTGTGCGTATCTGCGTAGTCACAGATTCCACGAATAGCTAGGCAGGGAAAGCTATTCATAAGCCCTGCGGCCTCCATCTCAAAGCACAAAACGTCATTTTCCGTGGCAAGCTTATCCCGGATGTGGGCATCCTTTAGTAAGTTATCGGCAGAAGCAATTAAGCCGTAGTGAATAGTAATCTCCTTTGTTTTTGGCCGCTCGGGTCGTGGTACAAGGCATGACGGATCTTGACTGCAGACTTTCGCACAAGGCGCGTCGTCATCACTCGCGTGGATGATGTCGCTCTTGTAGAGCATATCTGACCCTGGATCCGGTCGGCTGTATTCTTCCTGTAGATCTGGGTACTTCTCGAGGACGTCGTCGATGTTCTTTTTGAGCGGATGGCCGCCTATAGTATACTGGCTCCTGAGTGCGCTCACTGCCGCCAATAGCGAACTTGGCGGCATGTTTAGATGTTTCGTTTCCTGGAACTTCTTGCCTTGTATCGATTTCCCAAAGTTATAGTGAAACACTCCACCGAACCCATTTCCTGGAACGCTGACCACGACATCCCCTAAACGAATGTCACGCTTATGGCGTGGCGCGCCGCCGCCAATGCCCACCATTAAACCAATTTTAATTTTGGGGAAGGTCCTCATCATGTTAGCTGCGACTTGTGCTGCACTCGCTACGCCGTATACGCCTGCTGGTAAGACGGCGACGACGACGTTATGCTCCTTGATCTTGCCTAATGTGTAGTCGTTGCTGTCTGCCGGCGATTTATCATAGGGTCCGTCATACTCGTTATCGAGAAATACCCGGGCGGCAACATTCTCATGGTGAATAGCACTAATCCACCCCACATGATACTTGTCATTTACGTTCCCAAGTTGATAAGGAGGGTCAACTTTCTCTCGTGCTGCGTGCTGCGACTCCGTTTTCTTAGGACTCTCATCTTGTGCCTCATCAAGTTTTCTGCCTTTCGCATCCCTGAGAAGAGCTTCGTCATCGTCATCAATCTTTCGAGTTCTATTTTGACCCTTTGTTTGTTCCATAGCTTATCGTCGCCTCGGGTCGAGGTAATGAGACGGGAATAAAATGTACCAAATCAGGCAAGCAGGCACCAGGCCGTTATGGTCACGCCCAAAGTATTCTAGGGCCTTTTAGTGACCTTTAAGAGGTCTGAAGAGGCAGCGTGGGAGGTAGAGATGTCAAATCTTGGACAATCTCAATTGTGGCAGCGATGATATCTTGCCGCTACCATGAGGGCAAAGGCAACGCGTAGGATAGTTGGATCAGGCTTGTATCCAAATTGGATCGGTGCGGTCGAAGAGACGTGAGTTGCTCATGTAGTGTCAAACGCTTATTGCATTTCAAAAGCTTCAAGATGGATGATACGAGGCAAAACAAGCAGAGACTTTGGAAACAGAAGTTGGGTGCCGTTTGGTCTTTTGGGCTGAAGTTGGGCATATCTGCAGTGGCACAACGGCGTCGCGATTGGGGGCTCAAGCTGATATAAGCATGGGGAGATTCGATACCTGGACTTGACGTGTTTGGTTCTGAGTTGATGGACACCATTGTTACACAATATAACAAGGCTGGGAAGTGGCTTGAGACGCGCATGAAGACGCAACCCGACGAGGCCAATATTGGCCGCGGCTCACAGCTTGTAGCGGACGTAGATTCTGATAATCTGACGAGAGATAGCTTTGCGGAAATCAAAGTTGTACGAGTTGATGGGGCGATTTATCATCCAGCAGAAGTAGATGACTGGTCCAACATAACCATGATTGCTATTTGTCACGAGAGCAGTTTCATGTCGAAGTTTACAGCATTTTAAAGGGAAGTTGCCTAGCATACAATAACCTTCACCCGGTGACGGATTTGTCCCATAATCGCTCGTGCTTCAGTGCTGGTTATACTTGCGAGCTGCTCAATGCCAACTCCTTCTCGATACGGCCCATGACATGCTTTCCTAAGCCTCCAAGGCTAATTGTTCAGACGATTTCAAGGAGCAATGAAGATATTACATTTAAAAGCACACTGGAGGAGGGGCAAGTGTTGCTGTGTTGCTCTATCCTACTGAGACTCATCATCCTGCTCAGAAACCGCACCCCGTGACAACTCATAGGAAAATCTGACATGGCGATTCTGCAGATTCGCGACGAATGCCTGTCCCGACTCAGGATCCGCGCCATATCCGCTCAAAAGCCACGTCGAGACCTGCGGCGGCTTGAGCATGTTGAGAGGGGATTGATGATGTTGGAATACATGTACCTACAGCATCGGCCCGATGCAAGCTCCTTGATTGGCCACCGTTGTCAGGTGGGGCCGAAAAGGGGTGGCGGGCCAGCTTAGTCAGCTGAGTCAACACCATAAAAAGTAGACCACGATCTAGCTAACTAGCTAATTAATAACTGTGAATAGCATCCTTTTGGACCTGATCCCTCGATCACATGTGCATGCACATAACCTCCGGTGAGACCTATAGATACAGATGGTGATTAATTTTAACTGACCGTTTATAAAGGGGCTATAATCTCGGCTGTGTTAACCGTGTGAGGCCTGATCACGTGACGGAGCACGCCAGTCACTGTCGCGTCGCTCTTGTTCTTCATCACAGCAGCAGACCCGTTACGACCCCCGGAGAGCGCTGTTGATCCGTTGGCAGTTCAGAATCCTCTGAAGTAAGCCAGTTGAGATGTAGGCCGCCCTGAGCCGCTCCCTGCCCGGAATAAAAACCCGGGTAATGCCCCTCACGGTGCTCTTGACGGCTGCGGAGATGCTCTTCCTGGCTGCTGCACTAACGGCAGGCTCTGTGATGCAGCAAGATTCGGCTTTGACGGGCCTTTATGTCTTGCTTGAATTCCTACTTCAACACCGTGTTGCCTACCACGCCGCTTATCCCACCAGTTGACCTAAGAGGCCACCGAGGCCGTCTAGTACCACCCTCTTCCAGGTTGATGACTTCCTTGAACAGCAGGCCAGAAGGCAAGTGCTGTAGGTTGTGAAGTTGAGTAGGAACCACTAAACTCAGACAAAGCACTAAGTCGGTAATGGTATTGGAAAGAACCCGCAGTGCCGGCACTCGTCACTCTAGTAGGGGCACGGTTCAAAGCCGACTCATATATGAGATGAAGCGGGTCGCCCTTTGCGCTGGCGATGTGAGTTGGCTCAGGAGTGACATGTTTGTATGTCTACCGAGTCCCTCGGAAGCCAACAACTTTGGACGTTGTGCGGCCACCCTGGTCTGTTTTTCTGATACAGCGTCCGAAGCCGTTGTACGCGTAGCTCATGTTTCTGTAGAGCGTGCCGGAAGAGTCGCTTCTGAGGAACTGGTGATATCGCTTCGGGGGTACCAAAACGGTTGATGATTTGCAACCGGTATCCGCCCGCGCCGCCGCTCACCAATCCTCCGGCCTCGACGCACCAAGGACCCTGTGAGTGTGTGGTATCTGAGAATATGTGTAGCCCTCAACGTGTGGTGATGCCACGTGGTCACGATGGCATGCTGTCCGTTCCCCGTTCGCTCAGTGTGGGAGACGACATGGTATTGCTCGATAATGCGCCACGGCGGGTAGTTGATGGTCGTCCTCCTTGTACCGCATCTCTTCCACCAAACCTGAGGGACTTGTAACATGTCTAGTGTGACTAAATGTACGGTAGAGAATCCTCCACCGCGCTGCATCTTCTAGATTGCGTTGTGAACGGGTCATTGAGTACGTAATCTAGGCCAAAGACTGCGTACTCTAGAAAGCCCGGCTAGACTAGCTACTTCGCTGACAAACTTCAATTGGGGTCTTTTCCTGCCTCTTCAATTGAAAGGTGCCCTTTTCTGATGCCCTCTGAATTCAATGATAAAAGAGACCTCAATTCCTTCGATAGATAGCTTCAATCCAGGGAACAGGTCCACGTTCAATACGACCCATGGCTCCTAAAGTCGCGACATTAATCCTTGAAGCACTACACGGCGATCAATTAACGCACCAGAAATGCGGCTATTTACGACGATAGCAGCATATACGGTGGGGGGATACAGTCTTGTGGAAGGCAACAGTGTTTACAAGAACAGGTACCAGGCTATGGAACTCTATGCTATAACATCAATTGATACTATAATAGGCTAGTGTATACCTATTGGTGGACAGATGTATTCTACCATAGACTGTAGAAGGTACATGGGCAAGTACGAGGAGATAGAGTAACGAGTAGACGTAAAGATGACCGACACACGAGAAGGTAGGGAAAACCTGGCGGATTACTTGGGAGTAAAGGGGAGGCGGGGAGCCGTGCCATAATGAATCATCTTCTCACTTCTTGGAGGAAAAGAAAATAGGCGTTTTAAATCTAGCGCGAACTAGACAGTGTCCCACGTTTCTGCTAGGTCAACCAGCAACACCACGCGTCGCGCTAGGCTATAGAATAGGAGCTAAAGATTAAAGAGTTGGAGATGACAAGTACATTCACATGGTTTGCTAGCAGCCCCGATAGCAATGGTCCGACGCAGGCTATCCGAGACACATGTTCTCGCAGCCTAAAAGTACACAAAGCTACGCGAAGCCAAGTAAAAGTACCAAGGAAGAACCTTTCGGTTTCGTGTACTCTGGAGTAGCATCGTCTGGCTAGCCTCGCACACCCAACCTCGTGATGAACATCACAAGGCAGCACCGGGGCTTACATCCAAAGCTTCAACGGGGTCGAGTTCAGCGGCATCGTGCAGTTTTGCTTAGAACTCTTGCAAGGACTCACATGGGAATCGGATATGGTCGTCCATGTGGATGAATCCCGAAAAGGCGACAATGACCAAGAAAAACCACAAAGGCCTTGGGAACTAAGAACCAAACCAGGCAAAACCACTCTACATGGCAATCATGACGAGCACTAAGTCTCCACAATGCTTTGCACGGCATATTCACTCATTACACCTTGTTTAACTAGCTCTTTTTGGGGATGTTTGTTTCATCCGATTCGGGATTTGGTGTGTATTGCTCTTCCGGGAGTGCATCACATGCACAATGGCCCTCCCCCTGGAAACCAACATGGAAACCAGCAATGTGCCCTCTGCGCAAAAACAGTAGCGCGACCCAAGAAAAACATTCAGTAGTGTCTCCCTCGCGCTTTAGTTGTATAACATGCCCACTTCCCTCTGGGCCCAACATGTTTTTGCTTCAAAGAGTCTCACACAAGTAAAACAAACTCTTTTTCCGCAACCGGCATCCTCCTGGCTCTCAATTATCCCAGTTTACTCCCACAACCCGAGAATACTCGAGATGAAGGCCACAATGGCAATAGCAATGTCCCTAATCGGGTTATTAGGGACAGCGTCAGCTCTAAGATCGGTCAACAAGGCGACGTGTGAATGGGAGGACACAGACTCGGGGCTTAAAAGCAGATATTGTTCTTTTCTCCGATATTGCCCTGGAAACGAGGAGTGTTTATGCCACGGCGTCTTTCCCGACTCCTATTGCAGATTTCACGTGAGTAGTGGCCCGTGACTAACTGGCCGGCAAGAGAGTGTTGCTAATATATGTCCGTGATTAAGGAAAAGGTTGAAGAGCCCGTGCCTGCGCCCCCGGAGGATGATTAATTTTTGCCAGTATTATGAGAGCCTGGGGTGTTGTTTATAATTGTGTGCTGGAACCAGGCCGGGCTTCACGTGGGGTTATTCTGTCATTGTAGCATCTTCAATGAGACCAGACTTCTTTTTACATGCTTGAATAAGCTATTTAGCCTAGTATTTCTGGGATTAGAATGGGTTCATGACCGAGCTCTTGCGTCTCCTTGGACTCGCAGTATGCCATCCTCGTCAGGGGGAAATTGTAACAGGGATCCAGACTTGGTAGAAGCCAAAGTACTTGCAGTGGCGTCATGAGTCACCTTCTGCTATCCTTCCACTTCTTGATGGCGACCAAGGTGATTAAGAGAAGGCAGCAAAAGTCACTGAAAGGTCTATTGATCAAGTATTGGTTGATGCTCTGAAGGCGCGACTGGCAGGTGTCTTTTAGCTACATCTTCTGACATTGACGAGGACCTGCCTCTGACTGCTCTTGGTGTTGACTCCCTGGTAGTTGGCGGATTAAGGAGCTGGCTCGCAATGAATATCTGGTCTGGGGTCAGCATCTTGGATGTCTCGCATAGCAATTCGCCACAAGACTTGTCACGAAGAGTCCTGGAAATATTTGGCTGGGAAGAAGTTAGTCGTGAATAAATAACTGACACGAGCCGGTTTAATTTTTCCCTACCTTAGAGTTCTGCGATTTTATAGTAGATTCTTATAAGTTTATACTTTGCCTAGTATTACCACGCAGAGCCATTTTTTCACGTGAATAGGCGTAGCAAATAAACAAACAAACGAATAAATGTATATTAATAGAGTTAATCGGAGCCATGCATACAAGCATGTCTCAAGGATGTCCTTTGTCAGGTTCAGATATTGGCATACGAGGTCTATGACCGCGACGCTGCGATATAATGCTCATGGAATTATTGGCAACAGCATGAGAGCCTTCCTCACTAACCATTTCCCAATCGCCCTGCGCGTTAAAGTAAACAGTCACTTGCGGGTGTTCAGTGTACGAGTATTCGTATGTGCTCGTATTCATAGCGTCTGCATTGAACGAGGTGAGAGTAGCAACCAACTCTCATTATTGGTACTAATCGTTCTCAAATCCAGACTCATTACCCGAACCGCCATCGTCTACACTACTCTCGCTAGCATTGGAAATTTCGTCATGTACACGAGGAGTCGTCCAGGCTAATAAAGGGGCACAATTCGGAGCTCTCATGTCGTGCCAACTACACCGACCCTCTTGGCTTCCGAGGCAGCATTTCTGCCATTGCCAGTTGGCTCTGCAAAACAGGAACCAGTCAACTTGGGCTCACGAAGAAAGGCCTGGTGTCATGCAACTTACCTCTCGTACCACGTCGTAATCTCTTACCCACTTGAGAAACTCTGGCGAGTGTCGAGCGGCAGTCATGTCCATCTCGACACTGTCCAGGTCCGGAGGAGGTTGGCGACCCAAGCTCGACATTTTCTCATCTCTCGCCTTCTGTTCCAGCCCATCCGGCAGACTCCACAGCCTCGCGTTCTCCGTAGACTGTCGCATGAAGACGTCGCATCTCGGTTTGCGCAGCTCAACCCAGGCCTTCGTCACCGCGGGCACACGGGCACTCATGTCGCTTCCTGTCCCCCCAACAAGACGCAGCATCTGCGCAAGGCTGATCCCATCTTCAATCCCTTGACTCAAACCCTGCGCTCCGTGCGGCAACATGGCGTGTGCAGCATCCCCAGCAAGCACCACCCTCCCGTTCTTGCTCCGCCACGTCGTCAAGCATGGCCCCATTGCCATTTGCCACTTCTCCGCGTGCCGTACATACTTTAGATACGCCCGAGTTACGGGACCAAAGTCGGAAAATCTTGCCCTCAGTGCGTCAACGTCGGCTGGCGTGTTCCAGTTGGCATCGACGGGCCCGGGATCCGCATGGTCAACATCGATGAACTGCACCCCGAGGTAGCCGCCGTGCATGTGTCGGCTTAGAATAAAGCGGCCAGGCCCTAGAACACCGTGTTTTGTGCCCGGCTCGAGCCATGCTGCCAGTTGCCTGTCCCCCGCGAGGTCAGCAACACGACTCTTTGTAAGAAAGATGGATTCCCTGAGAGGAATGGGATCGACATCCCGCGCGGGGAAGAGCATTTTGCGCGTCGCGGATTTGATACCTGAACGAAACTCGACATGAGCTATTGAGACGACTTTGTGTCAATGCCTGTGGTTTGAGTCAGACATACCATCTGCTGCTATGACAAGGTCCGCATTGTGCGTCATTCCATCTGCGGTCGAGAGGCTTGCGCTATCCGCAAGGTCCTCGACGTTGACAACGGCCCTGCCGAAAAGCAGTTGCACGCCGCTGGACACGGCCAATCCATGGAAAACACTCTGCACTGATGGCCGATCTGTTTGGAAGCGCTTGTCGGACCGACATGGCTGCTGCGCCGCCGCTGCCACTGCAAATGGCTTGTCACCGGTATAAGACCACAAGCGCAGAGGACCCGCTTGTACGCTGACGCGTTCGAGTGCGCTGTGCGCGCCCCTCAGGTACTGGAGGGCGCGGGTCGCTGCTGGCTGGATTACCAGTGCGTGTCCGCGGGGCTCCGGGTCCTGTCGTCGCTCAAAGACGGTGACAATGTGGCCCTGCTGCCTTAATGCCGCGGCAGTGCAGAGGCCGATCGGACCAGCGCCAATGACGGCCACTTTGAGACGCGACGTGGCTGGGGTCGTAGCCATTACCGGGCTTTAAAAGACGAAGAATGGTTGAGTGAGACATGGAGGAATATTGACTCTTGGCAGGGCGATCTGTCATGCCTATTTATACCCAGTCTGCCGGGCTGCAGCGTGACGGCGCTTAATTATGGGCCTTGTTCGTAAAGGTCCCTGGCTTGGAATAGAATTCGTAGGCTTATGGTCAACCTCTGCATGTTATTCATGAATTTGACGATAGCCAAGGCCGTAGCTTTGCAGCTTACAGAGCCGTGACTGAAGCTGTGGCGAGAGCTTGTTTCCTCGAGGCATCGTGTATTATGTATTTTGTCATGTGCTGTCACTGGTGTTGAAAAATGCATTGTAACTTCCTAATCGGGCCAACTTGGTGTGGAGTACAGCGGAACGTTGGCCGACGATCCTCGAGTAATGAGCTAGGAGCGGACCTAATTTTGTAACGTGAACACGAGCGCTAAGCCACATCCCTAGTATGTGGATTAAAGTATCAATCTATTTCAGCAGAATAAAATAGCCAGCACTTGGCTTCAATTTTGTTCCTATATCCCGTAAAATGCGCAAAATCAAAGCCAATACTTTCTCCAACCAAGACGCGAACCATATCCTCCACGCCATGTGTCTCTCACACCTCTTCTCCAGGAAACAAAAACCAGACGCGGATCAAGAGACGCAACTACAGCCATCACCACCAGCTCAGGTCACGGGCCGCAGAACAGCCGCGGCCACCGCCCTGCTCAGCAACAGCAAATTTGCAAGCGACGGCAGCCGGAGGAGGTACTCGTCCGAGAAGCAAACCGGCGCAGGCTATTCTCCCAGCGGGTATACAGCTTCACCAGCAATTCCTGACGGGCAGCACGACGGCATCTACGGCGCTGTTTATGGCGCAGTGCATTCTGAAGTGAGCGGAGGAGCAAACGGGGGTGTATCAGGCCGAGTATACGGTGGCGTGTACGGAACATCAAGCGGAGGAGCTTACGGGTCATTATCATGATGCACATTGTTTGGCGGAAATAGCACACCGTGTCGGAAGGGGCATGACACGAGCATCGCACCCCCTGGGCTTGTACAGAAGGGAGATTTGGTGCGTCTTATTTTCTGGTTGCAGCGCACCTATTATCCCTCGACCAGTTGGAAGTAGATATTCATGGTTTGCACCCGTATAACCGGTATAATCTGTTTATGCTCGCACCAACTCGCGGCAGAGACGACATGGCCAAAGTCTTGCAAAGAATCCAGTCAAAATCACTTATATAGGTGCAGCGTCTTGGAGCTTGGATAACACAAGCTGCAGCCCAGAATCATCCTTGTACCGATCCAACGCAACAGCCTTCCACTCATTCCACTCCAAGCCCTCGTCCACGGCCACTGCTTCCCGAAGGCCTCGAAACAGGCCCAGAAACCCGTCCCAGTCAGCGAGATCGTATCCGCAGCAGAATGCAAATCGATGCTGCAAACGGCCATTGCGAACAATCTGCGCCAGATCCTGCCGCCCCTTTGCCTCGAGCAGTTGCGCAAAGATTGTCTCGTCATCGCCCAGGCTGTTCTTGCCATTGTAGAAATCCGCCACTGGTAAGAAGCCAATGGGGGAGTTGAATGCGTCTGCGGCCGTGGCGGTATGTGCCCACTCCCAGTCAATAATCCCCGTGATGTTAAACTTCTCGTCTACCAAGATGTGATCTCCCTTGTCGTCTGCGTGCTTTAGATAGAATGTGTTGCTCTGTGTGGAGGGCAATACCCGCGGGACTAGGTCCAGCAGAAATCTATGGATGAGGTACGCGTCCACTGCTCGCTGGGAGTAGATTTCATCCTTCGTAATCAGATCTAGTATAAGCCGTATAGAGGCTACGTGATAATCTCTTGGACAAGAGAAGGGTCCCGTGGTGCACATTGTAGATTGCGCAAAGTTTGTGAGTGACTCTCGAGCATATGCGCCAATGTGAGACGTCCCGGGGCTGTCAAGAGAGCCAAGAAGAGGAAATGGGTGTTTGTGAAGCTCGATGAATATATCCGCCATCTGGCTCATGACGTTCTCCCTCTGCTCCGGAGTTGCGATGGACCATCGCAGAGACTTGCCAGGCAATTTCTGCATGAGAATGTAGCCAACGCCCACGGTGTTACCAGGTGCTCCCTCAAGTGCATAATCGTATACTTCCGGTGCGGGAACATTGGTGTGCTTTAGAAACATGAGGGTTGCGACCTCGCTCTGGATAATGTAGTCTCGTAGTGCCGGAGGAGGCGATGAGGCGTTGAATCTGCGGATACGGGCAATCCACACGACTCCGTCTTCGAAGCGGACTTCGATGTGATAATTCATGCCGCCCATGACAGAGCTTCGCGTCTCTCGGTCATACTTGAGCAAAGGGGTGGAACAGGGTACGCCCTGGCGTAGATGGCTGGCACGGGCCGCAAGGGCACGCGTGTTGACCTTTTTGATCAGGTCAGTGAGCTCACGCTCTTCCGCATCCCGAGAGGCGGGGTCATATGCATCTGCATCCTGTTAGGAGTGTTGGTAAGCGCTGGCTTTTTGAGAAGAAATCGGACTAACCTCCCAACAAGGGCAGTCGTGAATGCCAGGCCGCAAATGGCTCGAACAGAGATGGCGATTACAGAGCACGCAGTCGCCGATAGTGCGCACAGCAGGTCGGTGGCAATGACCAAAATCGCAGCTCCATAAAGGCATTGTTGGGACGTCGCGGCGAAGAGGTCAAGTTTGTTGAGGGTGAAAGAGAGGCTGTGATGTCGGTTAAGATGGAAGGAGCACTTGGGTCAACCGGTGGCACCGATGCTCGTGATTGGTGCTCGACTTGTTTCCTGGTCTATCCACCACCCTCTTCGACAGCAAGCATTTGACATGGTCAGAGCATCACCATTTTGTGAAAAGCTGCATGAGATGCTCCGCCAACGTGATATTCATAGGCTCGCGGACTCAAATGCCTGCAGTTGGTATTACTATATTGGTCGGTGCACCGCTCTCATGATACGTGGGTGATCCAATGGAAGAATCTGTGGTAGCGCCGGAGTGCTTATGTCTTTTCTAATCCAGGCCCAAGAAGCCGTCCCCCCAGACAAGATGGCTTATCAGGCTGTGGTTTGGTGGAATGCTCAAGTATAAAGGGGCACACCGCTCCAACTCAATCCAGATTATCCCAGCCTCCTGCAAACCACTCACCTCCAAAACAAAAGATTGCCACGCCCAAATTGAACCCAGAGACAATTTTTCTATCAACTAACTCTCATTCAAAATGCCTTCCCCTGCTATTAGATGTGTGAAAGAGGGCTGCGGTTCTTGGGCGGAGAGTGGCTCTAGATATTGCACAACACGTTCGTTCCGTCTCACTACCTGGGCACACGATAGAGCTAACAAGCATCTACATTACAGACAAATAGATGTGGCCATCTATCTAGCAGCTGACCATAGAAAACCGAGAGTAAATTATGGCGGCTCGGGAGATAGTCTACGGCACTACTAGGATGAGGTTCATGCTAGGTGGGACAGTTGATAGGGAGGATGCGGCAAACCTACTACCTGCGTACATTACAATATACTCATATCTGATAAATGAATGAGAATTGAAGAGTAGGGTATTTGTTTTGCCTTGAAAACAGAAAAGCATGCAGAGCACAAATCCATTGACTGTTTTGCTAGTAACCAACAGCGATTATATGATGTTATGCAACGTAGATAGTTCCTCGTGACTTTTTAATCTGTATAGCCACAAGTGACTTTCTAGTTACGCTAGCAGGTCCAAAGTGAAGCAGCCAGTCTGGTGTATTACACGATTTGGACGACATTGCCAAGACCAACAAGTCGTGACCGTAACACCATGCGGCCAGGGCTCAGTAGCGAGGGCTTGGAGCAGTAGTGTCTCAATTCAATTAATAGCAGTCTTTGGTATTAAAGATCCTTGGTTTCCATCAAGGCTTCGTTGACCAAAGATCGCTTTAAATACAACAAGTTGGTGAGGGACTTTGCCCTAGGTCCCGTGATCGTAGCCCTTGTGTAACCGTGCGACATTGGGCCATTTCCGCGTAACACAAAACTTCATTCAAACATGCTCAACAAAGCGATGAAGGAAGCTCGTGTTGAGGTTGTCAAAGCATGCTGCTTGGTTCGTACAGTCCGATCCCCGTATTCATCGAGGAGGATAGTACTTAAGTCGAAATTTCAGATGATTCCGAAACATGGGGTTGGACCATGGAAAATGTATTTGAACAAAATATTCAATCACCCAAACGTCATGTTTCAAAATGCGGCATTACACCATTGTTAGATTTGAGACCAGTTTTGCCTTAATTCATCACTGAACGCGTGCAGATAAAGATACGACGGAGGGTTCGTTGCGTGCTCAAGCTTCACATGTAGCATCAGAATCTCTCCTGCAAACCCTCTTCACTCATAAGACATCCACTGAGCATGTTTAAAATGCTCAGAAGACGTTGATCATCATAACGACGGGCTATGAGAGACGTGCCGTAGAGTTCCATGTCTAGATAGAGTCAGCAGCGTGGCGAGTCCAGCTGGCAGAGCTAAGCTAAGCAGACCTTTGGTGTCCATGATGTCCGTGATGGCGATGGATATTCCGTGAAGCCGATCCTTCTGATAGTGCGGAACTCGGTCTAGAGCACGCGCCTCGCTCAAGATAAGGTCTGGGTCTGATACAAAGATGGAGTGAGTTTTGTTTTGCATTAGATAGTGAATACGGCATACCCAAGTACTCTAATGCTTTTACCACGCTGTCTCTCGACTCGATACGGTGTAATAGTGCATTCGCATACTCCTCGAGAGTGAGCAGGTCCCTCTTGATCAAGCACAGAGTCTCAATAGCAGTCTGCGACCAAAGTTTCCCTGGCACAGGCACCACTGCTAGCTGTAGACAGTCTCAATGGAAAAGCATGTCACAATGCCGTGGGTCGACCAGGGAATCTACCACTGTCGATCTTATCGGCTTCCCGGGCCGGCATTTTCATGGCGGTCGGTGAACGGGTTGCTGCCTCTACTCTATTCACCATTTGTCAACTGAGAAAGGCATGTTTCAATCCATGTATAGACGGCTTCTATGCAGGACTTTGCAGAAGAAAAGAAGCAGACGATGTGTGAAATAATAAAACATGTCGGAGTCATCGTCACTCTGTTCTCATCTCTCTCCGCAGTCTCCCTCGCAGATTCGCTTGAAAAACAAGTGAGAGAGGACTTGGATCGACAAACGGAAGGAAGATGTTGTAAAGACTCCAGTGGTGCTTCAACTATGCAGACTGAACTATTGACGACTTGGAGGAGATCTAGCCTGGTGTATCAACGATATGTCCAGCACCACCCACAAGTCGGACCGTGATGCTACGACAATTCCGGTGCTGGGCTCGATACTGACAATGACTGCATGATGGCATGAGATGGCAAAGACCGCCTTAACTGCCCGTATACAGACACATATAGGCTATATGGATCGTACTAGTTGGGCACATCAACCGTTGCCGTTCGTGTTCTGCGCAGATCATTGGTACTGACATCCGTCTTGCCATGCCCACTTTGTATACTTCACAGCAGTAGGCACGGATATTGTTGGGCTTTGATAAGATTTTCGGAGACGCACGTTTATGCAGATCGCATTTGCCGATACCACTGGAAGCGTGACTATGAGTCTCTCGACCGGTGGAACACATATGGTACCCTTTTTGGCCATGATAACCTCTATTGTTTCTCTTTTCTCGACCTAAGTATCCTGTTAGTGATAATGAATTTCCAGTCTTGAGGTATGAACGGATAGGGGCTCGCTGTTAAAAATCCTCCCGTGAAATCATGCCGTCATTGCTGAGATAAGCTACCTTGAATAGGTTTATCGCTGCCACTAGCTCTTGAAATCCAAAGCAGCCTCAAGAAGTCAACTGGTATCCATTTACGCGGCCATAAGTACCGGTTTGGTCAGGATTTGAGCCAGCCGCTAATTCATTAGGACGCAGCATCTGACATTGGAACGACGGCAAACACGGGGCACTTATAAACAAGTTCAGTACCCGTACTTCAACGAACTCACCCCAACCATCTTTTCGTATCCAACCAAGCTACACAAGAGCAACATAGGGACGCCGCTGAAGCATCTTTGCATCCGTACTTCCAAGGCGAGCAGCGCATACGCTCTTCGCCTGCCACATGCCACAACCAGTGGATTCCCATCGTGCCACTACTTTGTCCACATGGATACTAGGCTTTGTTGGTATTACCACGGCGAGAAAATGGAGCCCGTTGATACAGCAAGCTCGGCTGCGGAAGGGCTGCGGTGTCCGTTCCGCGAACGCGGTATCTCGAAAAGGACCCGAGACCGATAACTGTGGCGGATAATCTTTGTCCATGCGTTAGAAATCGGAGCACTCCGTACGCTCCAAGTTGACCATATACATTGATAAAAGACCTTGATGGTGGCTGGCTGCCTTTTCTGCGCCAGAATGAGTTGCAATGCGGGCGTCAGACTTGCATAGATGCGCTGTGGGTAATCACATAAGTTATCACAGTCACAACTTCTATCACTCGGACAATTGGCGTCAAATTTTACAAGTCATAAAATATTTAATTGAACCAGGCCATCGACTGACCCGAGATCGGCGGAATGTACTCCGTATTTGAAGCGTCAATGTGTCTGAGGTACGTGGCAACGTTGGTACGGAGTTTCAAGCAGCGCGCGTTTTGGCAAGCTTACAACATGCAAGTAGCTGGGTCGGGACCGAAAGCCCCGCGTAGCTGGCCGAGCTGAAGAAGTACATTGTGCCACATGACATGCCTATCGGTCATTTCGTATGGCTGTCTCGGGTAGCAGCTTCAAGCATACTCCGTATGGTTGCTGGAGAATAACCTAGATAGGGCAACGATGTATTACTGTACTGATTGTATCATGCATGAGTACGGAGTACTCTATACGATGGGCATATGATGCGGCCCTATTGTCACCCTACAGCAATGTGTTGACTCACGAGACTACTTGCATGTCTCGTAAGGTGGCCAGAATTTGCTTCGCTATTGTCCTTCTCTAGAACCACACACTTACACGGGGGGTATGGCCATGAGCCGTAGGCAGAAAGATCTCACTGACTTTTACTGAAACCTTGATAGGTGATAGGTGCCAGACGATTATGAGGCTTGTGATTTGACGTCTAGAGTCTGGCATCAGTGGCCAACTATGTAGTTTGTGGACTCTCTACCTTGAGATAATTCTACTGCCCTTATACTAGGGTTTTGTGATATCGAAAACATGTGTTCTCAATTAAGTATCTCAACATTCGTTGTTTCTATCATCGTAATACTTTTTCTCTTCCTATACTGCTTGTTTAATTTTAAAGCAAGCACTGTATATTGGACTAGGTCACGCAGATCTCGAGTCGTTCAATGTCCCAGTTGTTCAGAATAACAAGAGTTGATTCGATAACCTGTGGCGGCCCGAAAATCCGCGCAAGTCTGAGGTTGCATCACGGTTCATTACCGTCATCCATAATGCCGCGCTCAATGCCGCGCAAGTGTGATCAAATGTCTCACCGTAGTCAGCTGGACCATAGCTAGCCAATGCCTTATATCCCGAAAAAAATTCACTGTCTCGGGATACGGGTAGAAAATGGCCCCTGGTAGTCTGACCGTGGTTACATCTTGAGACGATAATATGCTATCCATCAAAAACCACACGGTCGCCTAGGTTGATCAGCCTATCACAAATAAACATTTTGTCTGTGATCCAGGGGCTGTAAAACAGTAACAGTAACGGTCTTAGTAATATCATCCCGTCCGATGTAGTAATTGTGCAAGCCATGATATTATCCGCCGCGTATACAAACTACTTTGGTCACAGTCATTTGAGACAGGTCGCTGTCCTAAGTTGGGTTTTGACTACCCGAAGATGCGTGTGCGTCCAGAAAACAATTCAACCAATAGTCAAAATCCACAATGAAGCCGTTGGGGACTATTGTGGTTGTCCGCTCGTAAAGGGATATAAGTCGGCGACACCTCTCTTGTTTTCCAAGATATTCTACACCACACACTCACACTCTCAATCACACTCTCAATCACATTCACAACCTACTCCATACCTTGCACCGCACTCCATATCAAATCAAAATGAAGCTCTCTCTTGTTGCTAGCAGTCGTCATCGCCACTGGGCTGGCCGAGTTCGTTCCCGTCAACTTTACGACGCCATTGAGTTGGTTGGCCAGCCAGGAGTTGATGCAGAGAAAGACATGCGAAGACCTGAGGGCGCCTTACAAAAATTTCACGGCTAAAACTTGGGCAGCTCATGTTTTGAATGTCTGCCAATCGACAAACTGTGGATGCACTTCTGCCCTCGGCTTTTCCAGTAGGTCCTCCATCTAGCGACGAATCCAGGAATATCATGAGCTGACACTCGTACAGTCCCCCTGCAATACAAAAGATCGCAGGATCGCGAATGGTATGGGCAAATGTTTAGGGGCAACAGTACCACTGAAGCAGACTACGTTAGGGAGGAAGTGATTCAGGACTCGATTGCGTATACCTTGCGCCAGGACAAATAAGTACCACGCCTTTACAGCGATGGTTCTATCACTTGGGCTAGCTGAGGGACAGGACTATTGTTGGTAAAGTTTGGCAGTAGCCTTCCGCAAAGACTACAGCAGTCGTTTCAGACACTCGCGTTTCAGATGGTTTCACTACATGTGAAGACTAAGCCACTCATTTATATGGAAAGAAGGAAGAAAGTCTGTTTCTGAACAGAGGTCAATTGTTATCGAAATCAACGACCCGCTCCTTTAGATAGAAAATCAAGTGTCTCTCATTACGTCCAAGCTGTCCAACCGATCATGCTGTGTGACAGTCTCATTTATCCAAGTACAACGACGATAACTCGGCAGTCTTTTAGTCCGGCAGACGCACCGACATCATCGACAAAGAGAGACTTGTTTCGTCAATTAACCGGAAATCAGCCCGCAAGTCTCGACCCCAAGAGAAATGTGCAGAACACACTGTGCTGGGACAATCAGCAAGCTTCAGATAATTCTAGGTGAATTGGGCCGGTCAATTGTGGTCAATTTTCACCCGGGGCCTTCATTTTTGTGTTGTAGCTGGGCACCGAAGGGTCGAACGTGTCCAGAGTTGCCCTATGCAAGTCCTCTGACCTGTCCATCGGCGACTGCCCACTTTCCTCGCCAACCTGTGGACATAATATGTGACGGCTTACAACTTGGTGTTCCCAAAATTGTGTCCAGTTAATGTAGCGTTTTTGGGACTGTGTTTTAGTATCACAGCACGCGTCAGCGAGGCATACAAACGCCTTGTTCGTGGCTGGTTGTCTCCCACTGTCAGTCGAACGTAAAGAATCTGGTAGGGAATCAACACTCCACTGGGCATTGAATAATGTCACCCGATGGAGAGAGCTCTCCGCCTCCGCTCGGCACTTGATACATTTTCAATGACGTTCAGAACCTGGAATCTGAGGGTGCTTGTGAGAACACTAAGGCGGCGGGTTCCTTCAGTATCGGCTAAGTGGGCACGACTGGAAGGTTATCGAGATGCTGGTCAAGCTTTCAAAGCCTTTTGAAATTGCCACAAAGCAGCTTCAGGGCATCCGTGTTCCCGGTGGCAGATCGAGTTGTGGTAGTTTCGAGGAGTATTGACCTGTTTCCTAGATGCTTCTCGACCAACTGTGGCCTCGAGCCCCTACTCGTAAGGCGCAGGGTCGGCAAGCTGACTACTGGGAGAATAATTACAGGGGTCGTAATGTTGGAAATGTCGCTCTGGACATAAGTGATGAAGCTTCAATGGATAATATCGAGCGCAGGGGTGTGCAAAACACTTGGATCGAGAGACGAAGAAGCCGAGGACTCTCAGTACAGTTCCATAGGCGACGTCGAAAGGGGGGTATGCGTGATTATCAAAGGACATGGAGGTATGCGTGTTTATTAGTTGCCTATTGCTTTGAATTGTCTTCGAACTGGGAGATCCCACCCGGGCGCAACTCCACCAGACGTCTGGTTACTATTGCGATATGCAATTCTGAAATTTAGTGCCACTTTAAATGCATCTTATCTAACCATCTAACATTAGAGGGGCCTGCATGCAGACACAGCCTTCCATCACATAACACAACAAACGCTTCTACACGTGATTGGCCACTCGGAACACAACATATGGTTTTGGATGGCACTTGACACGATTGGACCGCAGACTCCTGCCTAAACGCCCACCCCCTCCGCCCCCAAACGTTGGGCCTAAAAAAAAACAAAGAAAACTGCAATATTCAGGATTCACTTCTGCTGTTGGGAATCCTTCCCCTCAAGACAACTCCTGGGAATCAATCGCGGCGACATCGCTCCACCATCGTCCATGGCTCTCCCCCTTTATATCCCAAAATGCATTCAAAGTCCTGCTCATTGCTTCCACCCACCACCGCTAGACAGGCCAGTGAGAATTCACATCGAAGGCCCACTAGTATCTATCCAGAAATTGCTTCCGGAGGTATCGTGGCATATTGACGTCCATGAAAAGAAGTTTCAGCAAGCTGGCGCAAAACTCGCAGAGTTAACTTACCGAACGATATATGGGCATGATGTCCGCCTTTATGTCGAGAATGACTTGATTATACGAGACGAGTACCTGGGTTGGGTGGATCAGAAAAAGTAAGAGTATCCTTCGTCATTACCAATTCAATAAGCTGTTGACGATACTCCGGGCACCTACTAGTGAAATTGACTATTACGGCGTTACATTTGACCACCTTGTTCCTGCCGATGATTACTTTCCAGAAGTTTTGCAAATCAATATTTGTGAGATAGACGAGGATGGGGGGAAATACGCGAACACATATTTACCCTTTACGGTTGATCCGGCAGAATATATAGGGAAGAAGATACTAGCTGTACCGAGGTGCTGTCAAAAGCGAAAGGGAACAACAGATCGGTCGAGAGTGAACGGTTCAGTAACACAAAAGGATCTTATTCGGCAAGGATATGATCAAGAAGTGATGAGGAGGCTGTTGATAGCCTACGGCGTATATTCTACGAAAATACCAGACAAGAAATTTGACAAAGTTCCTCAGCCACGGACTTGCATAGCTCCCGAGGAGCAATGATGGCACCAGGGCGCATGCTGTACGTGGATAATAGCGGAGGTAGATAGTTGTTGTGCAATGTCAATTGTTAACTGGAGGCCACTTGGCAATACGGTCCTAAGGTGCACCAGAGAGAATGGCACCGCGACGTCCACTAGTGATACCTTGGAAGACATTAGCTGACAGCACGATCCAGCCCCAAAAATAAAAAATAAACAGAGATCTAGACGATCAAATGGATTAGCGACGGAAAGTGTTGGTTTATATCGACGTTGATATGGATTTAAGCTGACCACAGGCCCTTCACGCTAGTGGTAGCTTGTAATTCATCAAGGATAGCCGTGCGAGATGTCTTTTCTAAGCTGGTTTGATTGTAATACTAGACCCTGGATGTAATATTTAATTATGTAATAGAACGTGGGCGCCCCGAATACAACTGCACTGTGTGGCGGAAAGCCTCACTCGCAAGTTAGTTAGTTGCCAGGCTGAACTTGTCACTTCGTCTCCACCGTTAACCACTTGAACTATAGTTGACATGTAGACGCCAAAGAATCTAATGCCAGATATTCGGGATGAGAATCGTGTATCGTAGCCAGAAGGTAATTTACTTAAGATTAAGGTATGCAGTTTGCACCTGGACTATAAAGTCCAATGCGCCCATTGAGAGCATCCATCTGCATAGTGCACGGCGAGCTTCAGCCCCAAGTCATTTCATTCAGCCACAGGAAAGTAAACATTGCATAATAGTAGCCTTTCAACGATATTATATTGCCGCAGTTACTGTTGTTGTCAGGGCGAACCTGATTGCAACTCCCCAAACTCTTGTCCAACGGCAACGCGCACTATTTGCAGAAGGCAGCTTTCCAGTTACGACAGCTACTACGTATCCCAAGCTTCTTAAACCTCGAGATATTATCACTTGTGGGTACATTGACAGGCACATTGACGTGGATCACGATACATGATAGTGTAATTCCAGCCTAACTCTTGGATAATATCTGGCTCCTCATAGAATGTGACTTAACTTGCCTCAGCGATGAAAGCTAATTCAAGGCCTTAAATACACGTGATAGCGATTACTTTTCTCACAGATCTGGATCACGTGCACGCGTGAAGGAGAGGTTTGCCCTATATATAAGCCCAACAGCAAATAAGATTTTAGAAAAAGCAATTATCCTAACTAACAGCCTCTAAATATCGCCCTTCCACCTGACAGCGTGCTCCTTTACTTGGCTTCGGGTTCAGGCTCGGCTTTGTCTTCGCCTTTGCCTTCGATTAGCGGTTTGCCTATTTCCACCAAGGTTTGGGCGGATTTAAAAATTCCCTCCTGTATAATTTCGAGGGCAGCCTTGTGTTCTTCAGGCGTAAGCTTTGTCTTGGTTTCAAGTTGTACTTTGCCCTGTTTTATGTCCTCGTTGATGCTTCCCATAACATCTAACATATTTTGCAACAGAACGGCTAGTTCTGCATTGGCAGTCTTTACCTCTTCAGGGTTTGGCTCTACAACTGGACGTTCAGCAAGAGGAGGCTCTTGACGTAGAAAGAGGCCATGCTCTCGGCCAACCTCGGGAGTGGCATCGAACCCAGGTTGAGCAGGCACCGCCAAAGCAGAGGTAGCAACTAGGAAGAGACGGGGCTTTCGTATTAGCAAACTTTGTTGGATTATAGTCTGGTAATGTAACGGTGCGGTGGCCTCTTGGAGAGCACGTGTAAGGGGACTGGTGGGAGATGAAAAGGAAAACTATATACGTACAAGCCACGAGTGCAATACTAGTGATTCGAACCATGTTAAGAGACTGTTTTTAGGCCTTCTTTAATATGGTTCTATAAAAGAAGAAAGAAAATACAAGTGCAGGACTTGAAAGCGAAGAGTTGAAAAGTAGCAGGATATTTATTCAAGACTAGAGATGTGATAACTCGTCACTTGACAGATAATAGGAAACTGTTGTAGTGGTATATACGAAAAAAGAAAGAAGGTATAGCTTTAAGGCGACGCTGTCATATCTTAAACTTTATATTATAAGTCCTTCACTTTTATTATCTTAGGCTTTATGCAAAAAGTAACAAACAGGTATCTTGCATAAATTATAATGCGTAACATGGCAAGTAAACATGGAATTGTATTCATGCCAAGAATGCAAGCGGGTACATTTTGCAATGCGTGCCACGACTTGGGGCTTCGGCTTAGCGTAGAAGACAAGAGTCTAAGCCATCGACGTCCCTAGTGTGACTGGTTAATAAATCTTTTAGATGTGAGTTGATAGCATAGCGATACACGGCGCATATGTGCTATTGAGTCGCAGTTGAGGTTCGTATAAACCCCGGCATAATAATTGGCTCAGTGTTCAGCGAATAAGGCTCAGCTATCGTGTGAGCTAGGCTACCTCGGTATAGTGCAGCTCTAGCTTGAAACACAGCCAGTGTTAAGTCTCGACTCAGAGTCGCGGCAAGCGAGTCATTATTGCCTAAGAAAGGGACTGTGCGGATTCTTTTACCAGCATATGCATTGTGGTAAGTACCGAGGGTTTCCCTTTCTAGTTATCAAGTAGTACATTTAAGGTTTGCTATACATGAATTTGAAGTCTCTGAATGATCGGCAGTCGCCCGAGTTCCACGAGGGCGGCTATGCTGTCTCAGTTAGTCTTTGCAACGCATGACTTTCAATGAGCATGACCACTGGAAGTTTATGCAAGACTCTTTGGATTACAATAGTATGTTACACCGTGATATTAGAGAGTGGTGAACCGCCTGCCCAAGATATCCCTGCTCCTCGCATTCACTATCGCGGCGCATAGTCTATGCTAAAAACTTTCACCAGCATATTTATGCAGACTCTCTAGTCATGGAGTCGTAATATGGGAGCCGCTGCCTTCGTCTAGGTTGCGCCTCAACGTGAAGATGTTCCCAGTCTAGACCAGGCAAAAAAAAAAAACTACAAATGCGGCCGCTTACCTCTGCTGAAATTTTGCATCTACGAGTTTCAAATTTCCTAATAACGCCTTTGAGATACTCGAATACTATTCACTATACACAATATGAAAGTTGCTATTACCTATATCGCCCTTATCGGACTAACATGCGCGCAGGGTCCTCCTTACAAGGAGACGCCTCCAGGGAAACAACTTCTTGATCAAGCAATCGCCGGCATTCCTAATTGGGGCGGCCCCGGATCACTGCAAGGCAAGCCTAATAAGAGTCCTAAGCCGCCAATTAAGAATATGATAGGGGGCCTACCAGAGCTCTTTAAGCCCAAGCCTGGTAGTTCGGACTGGAGGGAGGACACGCTCAAGGGGCCAAGAAAGAAGCCTGGCGTGGTGCGGCCGAAGAACCCGTCGCCAAACTGCCGGAAGCGTGACTTATGCGGGCCGGGCTTGGGCAAACTGCCAACCGGAAACAAGGTTCCCACTGGAGGCGGGATTCCTGCGGTTGGAAGCACACTGACGAATATATTCGGGGGGATCGCAGGAGGCATCGCAGTCGGGATAGGACTCCAGCGACTCTTTAGCGCTATCCCCGGTGCGAGTGACAAAATCCAAGAGGTTATAGACGCTATTACTCGCTGGCAGAGGGAAACCTTTGGGCCCAAAAACATCGCCTATCCGCTTGATCCTGGGAAGTATAGCAATTGCATTGCCGCACGGCGGCATGACATTCATGCCAACCCAGAGTATCGGAAGGAACTGATCATAATCAACTGTCCCTGGGGGACAGAGCTTGAAGATACCCCAAAAACACCGCCAGAGCCAGAAACACAACCGGAGCCGTCGCGGCAGTGCTTCGACTCGACTGGCCCTATCCCGTGTGGAGGCGCGCAGACGGAGGTACAGCTTGATACAGGACGTGCCGTCTGCGGAAGCTGCGGGACCTTCTGGGACCCGGAGGGCGGGAAATGCAGGGATATCAAGGGGGCGCTTATATGGCCATCTCTTACACCTATAACAGAGAGGACCCCGACGCCATCAGGGCAGTGCTCCAACTCAACTAGCTCATTTCCCTGTGGAGGTGGACAGACGGAAGCAGAGCTCGATATGGGATGGGCTGTATGTAGAGTTTGTAGCAGTGTTGCCTGGGATCCCGAGGGCGGCAAATGCGTGCAAAAGGACGGCAAGCTCCTCTGGCCACGTAAATCGTGAGCCACGCGTCGATTAGTTGTCGTGGGAATTTTTACTGGTGTAGGTTGGGAAAGGGGACTGAAATTTAGACGGATATGGTCAAAGATGACAGAACAAGCTAGTAGCGAATATTAAACCGGTTTACTTTGATTTTCCAAGTAATTCTACCGCTTATATCGGACGGCACTTTTCCTTGACATGTAAAATTAACACAAAATAGAAAAAATATCATAAGCGCTTATACTAGTTGTGTATTTTGCCTGCTACTTTACCTGTAATTCCTATTATGAATACATATGTAGTTTTGTAAACTGCCTTAATCTTCCTCTTATCCCTTGGCGGACCCTGCGGTCTCTCTGATAACCTAAACCCTGGCCTATTAATTATCTTCATCACACCAGCACAAATTCCTGAACGCCTTCTTCCAAACATTTCCTGCGCTCAGGTGATCCACTGAAATTCATCTTGCCGTCTAAATAGCACTGCGAGATAATCCGACATCTCTCCCCACCAACGCCAACACAAGGGGCTTTCGACCCATTTAGTAAACATATCAAGTCACCCTCTTTCGCGGTCTTCGGAACAAGACCCATATCATATTTATCAGAAAGAAACAGCCGTTTCTGATAGACAATAAGACCCCACTGCCGTAATTTCCCTAGCATCTTATAATCACTCTCACCCACCCCCGGCCTAGCTATGTCGTGCGCCGCTTGGAGCTTATCTTCGATCTCACATCCCTGGATAATTTCGTCTCTAGAATAATTTACAGCCAGCTGGGGTTCCTGAATACTCTCCATGCAACCTTCTGGACGCGAGACTAGGCGGCACGTCTGCCGAATATAAGCGAGATATTGTTTGCCCAAGGAGGCCGATGGAACTCGGATATCAATAATGACACTGAGATGCGGTAATATGCCGGTTCGGATATGACGCCATAACCTGCCGTGTGGTGATTCTGAGTCGCTCTTCTATTTTACCCGGTAGGGACATGACGCAAGCGTCACGTAATTATGGACAGTTGGCGTGGGACCACTTCCAGACCCAACATGCTGACTTGAATTTAAACCGAATCGAAGTTAAATCCGATGTGCTTCCATCATCCACATCGCATGTTTTTATTCAGGAAGCAGGCGACCGAATCAGCGACTTGCCATGTCTTCGGAGAGCTGGGCACTGAAGCCGCCGTATCAACCACCAGATACTCGAAGCCAATTTCGGCGGGAGATTCAAGGCTCCTGTCATTGCCGGAAAGTGTTGTATTGGATAAGCACTGACAAGCCATTGGCGTCCAAATTTTGTCATTGTGTAGGCTGTCAAGTCATCCATGGTAAGGCTGCCGCTGGTCCATCACTGTTTCACTGAACTAATCCAACGTCGTCAATCAGGCGCGCCATTCCAATGGGCTGCCATTTTTGAAAAGTCGGATGTGGCCTTTGAAACGGGAGCAGAACACTTGAAGTTTTATAATTCGGCGACAAAAGAAAGTCATCACGAGTTGCCTTGCAAAGTTAGTTGCAAGTGGTGTGGATCGCATATAATGGATGAAGGAAGGAACATGGCCCTCGTATTTCCACCATTACTTTCATTAAGCGCGGAGCAGAAGGAAATTTTTAAAGTACAGTGAGTAGAATAACGTCCGGACACTCTACCCTGCTGACCAACTTCAGGTGTCACATCTTTTACTCACAGCGCTGTGTCGATATTGATGACGGGAAACCGAAATGGTCTGGGCTGGACGGTCGGTCGGAGCTTTTATAATGATGCCCTGATGATGGGAAACAAGCTTTGAACGGGAGCCAGTAATCTAGTAGCTTGTGCTATTCTAGCCTTTGCGTCAACCGTTGGCTTACGCAACGAAACGTCGAAGCAACTCAAACACAAACAACATCATAGATTGTCCACATGTGGGTATATTTAGTTTCCTGATATACATGGGTGTTTTACATTGTTTTGTCAGTAATAACATTGAATATATCATAGGCTGAATTGAATGAGCATCATGAAAATCCGGGTGCCTCATTGATCTCCTCGTTTGAGATAAATGATCATTTAGCATTGACGCGACAATCGTTCATGTCCTCAATGGAGCAAATCTTATGTCTAGAAATAGTAAATTGTAGTTATATAAAACTCTAAATCTATCCGCGCTAAAGTCTAGATATGCTAAAATTTTTATATCAGGTGAAGTATGACACATAAATCTCTATTACAACTTTGGACAAAATCGCGGAAGCGTTCCACGTTGCTAGAATAAGAATATTCGCGGCAATTTACGCCACCACCGTCTCACCACACCTACCCCTGCTTGGCAGTGCGGATAACATCGTCGGCAATCTTTTCCGCCAACGCATAAATCGTCGCCATCGGGTGTCCTGGCGGCAAGATAGGAAAAGCACTCGCATCCACAACGCGCAGACCCTGAACGCCATGTACTCGCGCCAAGTTGTCAACCACAGCCATAGGATCTTCCTTCTTGCCCATCTTACACGTACAGGCCGGGTGCCACACCGTCATCAGCGAGTCTCGCACGGTGTTTAAAATCTCCTCGTCGGTCTTGACCTTCTCGCCTGGATAGTACTCGGGGCCATTCGAGATGGACTGCAGCTCAGGGGTTGCCCACACTTCTCGCAGGCGCTTCAACAAAGCTACCGCAACTTCTTGGTCGGCCTTTGCAGTCAACCAGTTGGGGTTGATGACGGGCTGGTCGCGGACAGAGGTGGACGAGATGGTCACGTTGCCCCTGGACAGCGGCGCGACGAGGGCGCCCAGAAGCGTAGCGTATTGCTTCCCGTCAAACGGCTGTTTGAGGAGCGACCCGAATGTCCCTATATGCCCGTTGCCCCCGAGAAACTCCACCTCTGGCCAGTCGTCTGAGAACCAGCCGAGTTGCTGCTTGGTGTCCTCGGAGAAGCTGCCCCTGAGCTGCGCCGGCAGTTTCTCCCACCCGACCATCTCGATGCCGTTTGAACTGAGAATCCCCTCGTGCCCGATGAGATACTTGCCAACTGCGCTTGCCAAGTCGATTGGGTTTTGCAAGATGGAATTGATAGTCTTGAACTTGACGGCGCGCGACGGTCCGAAGAAGATATGGTCCCACATGTTCTGGCCGACTCCGGGCGACGACGCAACGACTGGGATTCCATGTTTGCTGAGTGTGTCCTCGGGCCCTATTCCTGAGAGCATGAGGAGTTGTGGTGATTTGTAGGCGCCAGAGCTAACGATAACTTCTCGCTTCGCCTTGATGGTATACTCGGATCCAACTGCGGAGAGCACCTTGACACCAGTTGCTTTCTTGCTGCTGTCGAATTCGATTTTAGATCCCTGAGTGTTAGTGAATACTTTGAGATTACTCATTTTCTTCTTATTCGCAGCATAGATGTATTCAGCAGACGAACTACGGGTTGCGTCGGACTGTCGAATGGTCGTTTCGGTGTAGTGATAGCCCAACAAATCACCGCGATCAAACCCATCCGTCCTCTTGAGCCCGACAGCTTGCAGGCCCTTTTGCAGCCACTTCGACCAGTCTGAGACAAAGTTTGTGTAGCTGACTTGAACGGGACCGCCTTGACCAGCAGCAGCAAAGTCAGCTCCGCCAGACGGAGACAAGGTGTCGGCTGGGCGTTTCGAGGTGCTCCCAGGGGTGAATGTCGCGAATTTCTTGTAAAATTTCTCGAAGCTACTGAGCCTAGAGTTACATGTCAATAATTTTCCAGCAACGAGGTTGTACAATGAGCATTGGCCTACTTGTAGCTATCGTCTCCGACGGCCTCGGCCCATTGATCATACATGCCCTTGGGGCCTCTGTGGTGAATCATAAAGTTCCAAGCGGATGAGCCGCCGACGCATTTTCCTTGAGCGATATGAAACTTGCGGTTATTCGCGCCTTGCTGCGGCGTCGACTGAAACTTCCAGTCCGCCGGGGACAAGGCCTCGAAACTGTCGGAACCGACAAAGAGGACATCGAGGCCGGGGATGGTGGCAAAACCGGGCTTGGACAACTCGAAAAAGGTTCCGGCTTCGATAATGGCCGTTTTGAAGCCCGCTTCTGCTAGGCGGTAGCCCATGGCGTTGCCGGCCGTGCCGCCTCCTACGACCACGAAGTCGAACTCTTGGTCGCGGCCGAGAAGGCCTTGTACGGCGCCGAAGGATGCCTCGAGGAATCCATTGCCGCCAATCAAGGAGGCGATTGCACTAACATAGGGAGAAAATTGCCGTGGAAGGAAACGATTGAACTGAGCTTGACATGTCAAGCAGAGCGAGAGGCAACAATACAGGTAAAGGCTTGTCAAGTGCATGGCGCTGAGCGAAGCTGCACAACCGGACAGCTTGGAAGAGTCACATTCACCTGGGAACTGGATAGCAAAGCGTCTACATGCTCTTATGATGTAGTATATTTATGTACCTTAGTGTAGCATGAGTGTTGAGCGCGTCTTGCGTGGTTTGAAGACGGCCAATTAAACATCAACACTGCGCTTTGACTACGCCTAGACCCGCAGATCATACGGTTTAAATTAAACTCGGACATTTCTTGGCCATAAGCGGCGTCACACGGACCTTACGGTGGGATTAAGCTATTATTTAGAGGTGTCGGAAAATTTGGGGCACTATTGACAGATGGTTTAGCCTGTAGATGGCGCTCAGTCTGTGTTCTATGGAGTCAAGTGTATCAAAATATCAATCGACTACTGTTATTATTATGACATCTGGAAGTTATATAACACTGTAATTGAGCCATACCAGGCTACAGGACCGTAATGTACCGCGAGAAAAACACAAAGTGCACGCATCGCGATGCGTTAAACACACTAGGCAAGGTGATGATTCATCACCGCGCGCGCCGGGCTTTTTCTGTGTTTTCTCCTTCTCTCTCCTCCGATTGTGCGAGAAGCTAGCAAGATGACAGGGTTTCCCCTGCCAAACCCCAGCCTAGATGGAGCAACTCTGGGTTAGGCGAGCAGGTAGCGCGTAGGAGACGTAGCAATAACTGCGGGTACCAGGATGAGATTCTCGCAGTTTTCAGGTTATTGGTACCTCTGGAGCGGTGGAAGCGGTCGCGAATAGCTAGCTCTATCGGCATTTATGTGCGGATGCTTCCAATGTACATGGTCCTCATACAAGCTATACTTGGGAGATTGCTATGAACCACAACACAAAACGTTGTCCATAGAATACTGCGTTTATGACGGTAGCTACAGTGCTAGCGATTCCTCCAATGACCTGGGTGATAATTATTGTTTGTAGTGATAAACCGTCTATTTAGCAGTGAGAACTGGTATTATCCATGCATCCAACTCATGAACTATAACTCCACCTCCACATTCTTATCGTACAACTACAAGCCAGATGCTTACTTGGCACCTGTATTGTCCAAGAGCACCTCCCGAACCCCGTAGCGGATTTAACTGTACTCACAGACTGCACATGTGTGTTCCACATTTGGTGGGCGTGGCGGAGGAGGTCAGACCACGAAAAAGCGGCGTGGAAGAATGAAGCCACACCGGTAATTGGGCTTGGCTGTCGAGCCATGGATGAAGAAAATTCCGATAGTAGCTTCTTGCAGATTTCCCGCTTATTATTGTGCCTTCTTGACTCTCTCTTTCGTATCTTTTGTCTCTCTCCAAGGTCCCGAGAAATGAGTCTTGAACAGTACCAGACACACGACTCGAAAAAACCCTTGCATGTCTGGTACCAGATCTTATTAAAAGCTGGGGCGAACTCTATGTGATTCCTATTACAAATAGTATCACTTTAGCTATTACTGCGTAGCTTGTATATTTAGTTCATTATGAGCGCTTATATTTCCTTTCTAGTTAACCTCGCTTACTTGTAAAAAGAGTTTGTTTGTTAGGATATTAATATAATTACTAGAACTTATTCTATTTTATTATATTTATATATATATAATTTACTAGGTTATATATTATTTGCTTTTTAAGGCAAATAATAATATATATATAATTCACGTGGTAATAAATAATTCTCTTAGCTAGTATATTTAACGTGTTTTAATACCAGTATTTTATATTTTTTTCGCGATATATTATAATTTAATAGTATAATATACCTTTATTATCATATTACTTACTAGTTTATATAATTATTAAAGTACTTTTATATCAGAAACCATATATTAATATCCTATTTTCCATTTTCTACTCTTCGAAGTTTAATCCAAGTTTGTTTACTTTCTATTATTCTCATAATATCCGTTATTAGTTGCATTGGGAGCTCTTGTGACCTCACAGTCAATCCCTCCTTGTGGTGCCTTACAAATTCCCTGTGATTCTCTAAAGCTTGCCCGATGTTGTCCAGAATGAAAAGGGTCTCGGCGGCAAGGTCGGTCTTCTGCGCTAATTTCGATTTGTTTTCAGGCCCAGACCATTCCAGAAGTGGCGCAACCACTTTCTCGCGCAGCTCTTTGGCTTCATCGTGCTTTCCGAGGCTGGCATAGCTAGTTGAGAGGTGACCCATGGCAGAAAGTGTCCAAGGATGCTGAGGCCCAAGCACTTTGTTTCGTACCTCAATTACTTGTTTCAACATCTGCGTACCTTCCTCATGCCTTGGACTGCCGACGAGAAGAACTCCAAGCCTAATCATTACGGCGAGTGTCTCTTTGCTCTCAGGCCCAATATTGTCCTTGCAATACTGTAATGTTTGTTCATACATCTGTATGGCCTCGTCACATCTTCCTAGCGCCACAAGAGCTCCCCCAAGAAGGTTTATAGTTCGCCTAGTATCTTGATGCTCAAGGCCTAGAATCTTTTTCTGTTTTTCGAGTAGTTGCTGACACATATCCCTCGCTTCCTTGAATTTTCTTCGGACCATCGATTCTATTGCAATATGATACATACTTTTCAACGTGTCATCGTGATCTTGTCCCAGCGACTCTATACGGTACTTCAAGACTTTTCGGTGCAGTTCTTCGGCTTCCGTATACTTGCCCTGCGCAAATAATGTTACTGCGATATAGAAACGGCATACTAGTGCGTCAGCATTCTTATCAAGTTCCACACACTTTGACCACAGCGCTAGAGCCCCTGATAGTGTCGCAAATGCAAGACCACACATCCTTTCCTCCACCCCGTATATGCCCAAATTTTGGAGAAGGCGTGCGCGAGGTATAATCATCTCATCAGAAGTTTTATACCGGATCACCACCAATACATGTGGAAGCAATGCCTGACACCAAGTCCAGTTCTCATATGTTATAGGAGGGAATTCACGCGCCATAACCTCCAGGGCCTCTTCCTGGTATTTGTATATCTCTTTATCGCGCGTGATCCACTCGCGTACAGCGAGCTGAACCAGTCGGTGCATGCCAAGGTCACCGTCAAGTTTTGTTGCGGAGATCAACGAAAAGGCCTTTAGTCTCCCGAGAGATCTCTTAAATTCAGCATCGAGCTCTTTCTGGCACTTTAGAAGTCTTTCCGGTACTCCCTGCCTGTCCAAAACAGCCATAAGGCATAATATATCTGCCGCGCGAGGCCAAGATCGGCGAATCATATCGAAAGAAATTTTCCATGTTCGGAAGATTGAACAATTGCTTTGAAAGTCCCTCCTACTGTCTTTCTCCTCCTCATCCATGAGACTGCTCAGTTCCTCGTCACTTTTGTGAAGTATCTCAAGATATTCGTCAAGTGATACCTCGTTATTCCGTATGTATGCGGCAGCCTGCGTAATTGCAAGAGGCATATATTCCAAAGCCTTGACCAGCTTAAGGCAGTTTAGCTCAAGGTAGTCATTGAAGTCCGACATATAACCAGAGGCTAAATATGATCGAAATAACAATACAGCGTCGGACTCGTCCAGTGGCTCAATCCTGGTTATCTCATTGTCTGTCATCCAGTTGCCGACCAAGCAATTCTTTGTGGTGGTTAACGTCAAACCCTTCGAACTGCGTGGTAGGTAAGCCTTCAGCGGCGATTTCGTAGCTTCTTCTACCTGAAACGGGCTTTCTGCCGTACTTTCCAACACTTTCATGTCATCCAAGTTGTCCAATACTAAGAGCCACTGGCCGCATGTGCTGTTGCTGAGTGCTTCACATACTAGTCGAAGAACATTAACCTCTTGGCCGATTTGTACTGGCAGATTCAGTTTCTCTGCAATTTGTAAATATCCTTGGTACATTCTAGAACCAGAACTGCTATAAACCCAGAAGACGTGTGCATCAGGGTGTTTTTGCTGGAAGCGATAAGCGTATTCGATGGCAATTTGGGATTTCCTATACTTTATGAGCGATGCGTCTTGCCAAACTATCTATTGCGAAACGTACCCTACTCCGCCCAAGCCACATAGGGCAACATGTCTCTGATGCTCGAACCGTCGGTCAATCTCCTTTATGACATCTTCTCGACCGACAAACTTTGGGTCTCTATCAAAAGGTATCATATTGCACCCTTCCCGCGACGCTAAAAAGAGACATACAATGTTCAGACTCTTGCACTAGCATTCGTTGTCAAACGGGGCCACATACATGTTACACTGGTGCCAGCGGCATTGGAGAGAGAGACTTCCTCGCACCATCGAGACAGCTCCCCAGCGACGGCTACAAATCCAGCGTCATTTGAATCTCCAAATTTCGTCATGTCCATATGATTGCCACGAATTTCGATAGATATGTACCCAGGGATGATTGCGGAGTCCTTTGGAACGACCTGATATAAAAAATGAGTTTGAGTTTACTGGTATCAACGGTATCAATGATCAACTCACCTGACCAACGCCAAGCACAGCCAGCTCCTCGTAGAAGCAGGTAATGTTGATCTTTGGGCCTTGCTTTGATGGGTATTTTCGCGATCGCATCAAGATATGGAAACTGCTCTGGACACGCGCTAGAACTTCAGAATCTTTCTTTAGGACAGCCAGAATATCGGAGTTTGTTTGATGCAAAATTTTAAAAGCCTCTGCTAAGGCTTTTGCCCAGTGTGCGAGAGCAGAACCATGGTGCGGAGTGCCAAGAAATATCATCCCGCAAGTGCAATGAAAAACTTGCTTGAGATGCGGCTCGTCGCTTTGACTTGCATAAGACAGGGCCTTTCTTATCAGAACACTATACACTGACGCCACAAAGGCCAATAATTACTTACATCTTGGCAGACAAGACCACCTAAGCTATGGCAGACAAATATTATGGGACGGTCAGTCTGTATCGGTGAGTTTATATCCATAAATGCCATCGTTCTCGGAGTCTTACTGCATTCTTTCTCCTATGGGTCGCGAGCGCAGAAAGCAAATTCCCCGAATGGCCTGCAATGGTATTTTGCGAAACCATGCTCCCCAAATCTGTTACGGCGGCGTCATACCCAAAGGTGAGTATCCGTGCGTTCGGAATTTCAACAGGCAGTAAGGCTTGAGGCCACGGTTCTGAAGCGTCCTTTGCCTTCCAAGTGTTCTCGCGATGACCCCTTAGGCCATGCACAAATAAGATGCTACAGTATTTTTGGTCAATGCGGGCAGACAGCTGAAGGGCCATGCGAGGACACTAACTCTATTGTGCTGTTTTCATCCTCATGCAGAGTCTTGATTCCAAAAGCCTGTTGCCGCTGTTGCAGCTGTTGCGGCTGTTGTGATGATGATGGCAATGCCGAAGAGACTGCAGTGGCGGAAGATGTCTTGTCTTTCAACGCCGAGCTGCGTGACTTTTTGAATCGAACCATCGTGGTCACTCACAGTGTCTGAGAGATCACGATACGTGTTTTTATAGTCTGGAACTTCTGAAGAGTATGGTAGACAATAGATGGAGTCGTTGAATAGAAATCTGAGGCTTATCCGAGAAATTTCAGAGATTGTATCACGTTTCTGGGATTAGGCGAGTCTTAAGTAGTTATTAACTGGAGAGTTTGATCACACGACAGGCAAAGGCTGGGCATCATTCTCCGCGGCTCTTTGTCTACGGCCCAATATCCCCAATAATTACGGCCCAACTGGCTTGGGGCCTGCCTTGTTCCAAGTGGTTGCTGAGGATAGCCAATTGGGTTCTCAACCACATGCTGATACTACCTTGGAAGAGAGCTGGGGGCTCGGGAAAAACGAAGAGGCCTATGACGGTGCGGTTGAGTTGTACTCCAACATGTAGGTCTAGGCCATTCCTGCCACCCAAATACATTGTCCGCGGAAAGGGTGTATAGCTGTGTCAAGTGAGACCACACTTGTAGAAGTTGAATGGCCTATTATCAGGCCCAAGCCCCCGTGGTACAACGGACCAACGGTATTGGGATGTCAACCTGATGTTCCACAAACTTACCAGTACGTACATAGACGCTATGGGCTTCAAGGGCAAGGTGATGCTTCGATTATTGGAGGGTAACATACACCCCAACAGAAAGTGGTAAGTACAGCGGGGTAGTACGGAAGTATAAATAACTAGTTATTTGTTAACTGAAACATCCCTTTTCAAAGCAGCACAGGTGAATTGGTTTCCGTGTTTCGAAGGTAGCACAAGATGTGGCAGCAATACATGCGGGAGGCAGAGCGACAGACTTGTACAATCATTTAGAACCTGTCACGTAACACGGCAAAAGTATTAATAAATCAACTCGTAACAAGAAAGGAATACCGGGCGGCAATGCACCGTGAGCTGTCAGCTGCGTGGGACTTTTGTGCCCAATAACACATGCATTCTAATGCGCCAAGGTCATCCTGTCTCTCGGACGAACGTGTTGTGCTCGTACGAGCTGCTCCAAGTCGCATCAGGTCAGCAAGTTTGGTAAACGACATCGTTGTCACCTCTTCAGAGCATGAATCGAGCGCTGAGTTACGTTTTTGCAGTGTATGAACTCTCTTTGAGCTTTTAGCCACACAAATTTGACTTCCGGCTTCAACAAAGGGAGGGGTAGCAAGTTCCTTCTGGTCGTACAAAAATGGAGTTGGTGAGAGGCACTTTTATGGACGCCCAGCACACCTTACATATCCTGTGACACCAGACTTGAATGTTCAATGTTGTTTTATTGGACTCCACTCACCCTGTAAAGCGTCGCCACGACATAATGTGGCATATCACACGCGGCTGGCGAACCGTAGCCGGCTGTCGACCGGCATGGTCATGTCGTGCCGCGACTACAAGGTTATCGCGTCCGGTGAGCCGGGGGCCAAGGCGCTTTTTGTTAGACATAGAACATTTTTATTGGATGGACAAAGTGTTCCTCTTCTTTTCATGACGACTGGTAAAGCCCCTTTCCCCTGAAGCCTCGAAACTTGACCAACAAGTGCTCCCGTGGAGTGGCGTGCAACGGGCGTGAAACAAGCCGGCATAGGTCAACTGGGGCACCCCGTACAGTCATAGGGCTTCGATTGGTTATATAATTGGAAGGTGTGAATGTATGTTCCGAAATGGCAAAGAATAGATAATTACATTGTTCAGAAATCTAAGCACATAACGATGGTAAGACTCCAGAGTTCCAACTTGGCGACAACATAACTCCACAGCTGACTTGACTACCAGTGTGGACATCGCTGACGGAAACAGTTTAGTTGGTAGTCATGCATGCCTATTGATAGATTTTATCGCCTGAATTAGGTACAACTCCCATCAGTGATTCTCTTTGGTTAAATAACATGCTGCTTATATGGCTATGCGCTCTTCTGTCTACATCTGTGACAAGGGCTAGAGGCTTGGAGCAATTTACTCAATTCATCTAATAACAGTCTTTGGTATCAAAGGTCCTTGGTTTTCCTCAAGGCCTCGGTCGCCAAAGACGTCTTTAAATACAAGAAGTCGGCGAGGGCCTTCTGCCCCAATCCCGTGACCGTAGCCCTTGTGTAACCACCGCCATTTCCGTGTGACAACATCACATTATATAGTGCAGATTTTACTTGCAGTACTAAATCACGCGGCTCAACCATACATCTTTGGAACTCTCCAAGGCGCCAATGGGCTCAAACAGGCCTCCAAGCCTATTTGACCTGACGTGACAGGTGACGAGCATAATGGTGATTCAGGGCAAATACATATTGACTTCCAGACGTCCGAAAAAAAAAGGCAAGGACTAGATACTCACAGGTTTCCTATTCGTGTGATTTATCTGCGGCATCTTTGCGGCTCTCTCTGAGTTGAATTGATGGATGTTCTTGCCCACAACCTTGTAATGTGGTTGGTGAAGCTAACTCACCATTCTTTTATTATTTCTCACATATCGCATCACATTCGCTAAAATCTTCTGCACATCCTGCACACGTACCGTTTACAAGCCAAAGTCAAGTTTCCTGTGACAGTCGTTGGATTCGCTATGCTCCTCGGGAGCAATACTGCCCTAGCCTCGCCCAAGCTGAATATCAAGCGAGCAGGTCCAATTCGACAAGTCCAGCACTGCTACTGTTGTTGCAAAAGATACTGTAGTTCTTGCAAAGTCCCCAAAGGCCCCACCTCCTGTTCGGACTGCCGCCTCCGACGACGACATAGGTTTTGATAATGCCGTCCAGCACCGGCGCCAATGAACCCAACCCTCTTGAGTAGGACGATGACGCCAGTGATACTGGTTCAAAAACCCACGCTGCGGGAACAACCCCAAATATACCCCTGTAATTGTTCCAAGCCTAGCACTAGTGGTATTCCCAACACTCCCGTGAAGAGCACACCGCTCTGATGGGAACTGATACGACCTCTGAGACTACCACTAGTGGCTCTTTTCCTGATGCTTCAGAGCTTCTCGTCAATACCCCTTTCCCCTTCTCCGAGTACAACGTATTGTGTGCTTTGTCATCATCATCGATGGCCAGGCTAGTAGCCGCTGAACCACAAGTTTGCTGAGGCGTCCCGAGAAAGAGGTGGGCGGGATCTAATTCACCGGACACGGAATAAATTGGGGGTGTACTGTACCCCCTGGAATACGAGTGCGTACATCCGCTCCGAGTTCATCAATGGCCCAGCTCACCGATATGGTCTCTCCCATGGTTGTGACGATGCTGCTTATTTGCTTCATTTCCTCAAGTCCTGCCTGTCTCTCCGGCGTAATGGAGATGGCTTGGCCAAGTCTGACATGCTTTAATTCTGGGAACTTGTATGGTGCCTGGCGGCCTAGGCAGTAGAGATCGCCTGTCATAGCCCTGTATACGTACATGACGCGGAGCCTTTGAATATTTGGTGGCAGAAGACGAGAGAGCCGGCCTGGATTCGTTTCAGCATCTGGGCTCGATGGGCTATAGATGGATGCCTGATCGATGCCGAGCTCCTCGAGCTGTTCGAAATCTCGTAGCAACTCGATGGCGCTGGTATCGTAGGATTCGGCCAACGAACACTCGACGTAATCCCGGTATTGCTCGTCCGCGTCAAGGCCCTCAATCGTGCGGTGGAAGCCGCAGTTGAAATCAAACCTTCCCCTTGGAAGATAGGCAAAGTACAACCGTCGAAGGGTGCGCTTGACGCGCAAAAATGACTCTACTAGCTGCCTGACATTCGAGACGCCGATGGTGGTTTGCTCATAGTATTCGAGATCCTGTAGCTGGCAACAATAGCCTAGTATTTCATCCAGGTGTTCCGGGTGTGGGCCGTTAATAACCAAGCTACGCAAGTTGGCAAGGGCTAACTCAAAATGAGGTTGAAATTCCATGTCTAGAATTCGATTCCAGCCTGTGAGATGGCAACAATCCAAGAGATACAAGGTCTGCATATTCGGAGCGGCTGAAAGTAATGGTACTGCCTCAGAGAAGAAGTACTGTCCTGAATATCCTCGGATAGCAAGTTTCGCCAGTCGAGACAAATTGATATCAACATTCACAAAGGGTCGCGAAGGGGTGTTATGTGCGATGAGGAGCATCTCAATATTGGGGGAGAGGGCTATCGCGAGCCCCTCAAGCCAGCGGTGGCCCTCAAGCGATGATAGCGGCTGGTCTTCGTAGAAGCTATCGACATCTGACAGACTGCTGTCGTCCTCCAGTACCCGCATGCCACACTCCTCTGCCTTGGTTTCAAAAGCGCGCAAAAGATCAAGGGAGCATCCCTTCACAACATCCGAGTCCACTAGCTGCAGAGCCCTTACATGGCCCGCGAGGTCTGGTCGCTGCATAATTGTTCGAACAAAGAGGGAGAGCTTGTCATCCCTAGAAGATGCTCGAATGGCATGGTTTAGGCCAAAGCCGGCCGTTGTGGGAAGATTCCCAGTCGCATAGTAGTGGTAAAGCACTGGTTGGGCGATGACGCTGAGCCGTTTTGATGTGCTACATAGCCGAGACAGCGAGGATTTGTGTGCAAGAACATCGCGCGAGTCTGCATTAGGGAAGACACCTTGGTGTTGGCAATGAAAGCATAGTTGCTTGCAAATATGTTGGATGATCTCGGTCGGTAGGGAGTCCATCCTGAGATGCTTCGTGTTAATAAAAAGGGAATGCCAACATGTAGTTACTTTACGGACAAATTGCCTGGCAAAATCAATCTTCCGTGTGGATCCAGCGGCCGACTTGCCGCCACGTTATTGGCCACCAGATTGACCTTTCGACCAGAAAACGCCGGCTGGGACTTTGTAATTGGTGGGGCAGCCAGAGTCTTGATGATTGGCATTCCGCGGAGCCCGTCACAGGCCAAAGCGGACAAAGGGACATGGAGAGCCGGACGAGGGAAAAAAGGCGTGCGAGTTCAGTCGAGTATAACATAGAAATCATCCTGTAAACGGATAAAGCCGGATTAAACCGGAAGTTTGATAGAATTGATGCAACAAACTTTGAAAGCACATAATAGCTCTCTAGAGCCTTTGTAAGCAGCAGTCAAATTCTCCTCTATATAGTTTCCATCGAGGACCAGCTCACTGTTCAATTTGACATATAGCTAACTACTTCGTAATACGTCCCAAACGTACCGAGTACATAGCCTCACCTATTGCTCAGTCTCAATAAACGCACTGATGGACGGCATGGCAACCGACAAACCTCAAGCCGTGCAGATCAACAAGACCGAGCATGGCATAACAACCATCACCATCAACCGCTTCCATCGCCGAAACGCAATCGACGGCCCCACGGCTAAGGAACTAACAGACGCATTCCTCGCATTCGAAGCGGATCCCACGCAAAAGGTGTGCGTGTTCCACGGCGCCAACGGCACCTTTTGCGCCGGCTTCGACTTACACGAGGTCGCCAAGTATCACAGCACAGAATCCAGCTCCGGCGCAGCAGGCTACAAAGGCCCCATCATAGACGCCAACCACCGTGTGCAAGGCCGCAACATCGGGCCCATTGGTCCCTCGAGGATGCAGATACTCAAGCCCGTCATCTGCGCAGTGGCCGGGCACGCCGTCGCCGGCGGCCTGGAGCTCTCCCTCCTGGGCGACATGCGTGTGGCCGAAGAGGACGCCGTGTTTGGCGTCTTTTGCCGGCGCTTTGGCGTGCCGCTTATTGACGGCGGGACGGTGCGTCTGCAAGCCATTGTCGGCTTGGGGCGAGCGTTGGATATGATTCTCACCGGGAGGCCCGTGTCGGCGCAGGAGGCCTTGCAGATGGGCCTTGCGAACCGCGTGGTTCCGAGGGGGCAGTCTTTGCAAGAAGCGACCAAGATTGCGGAGCAGTTGCTTGCGTTCCCGCAGGAGTGCATGAATGTTGATAGGGCGAATTGCTACTACGCGGCTTATAATGCCACTTCGTTTGAGGACGGTTTGAGGAACGAGTTTGATGAGGGCGTTGGTGTGATCACGACGGAGAGTGTGAGAGGAGCGGCTAGGTTCGCTGCTGGCGCTGGACGACATGGGTCTTTTTAAAAAGATGGCGCAGTACGGTGAGAAATAAGAACGGGTAGGAGACCTAGTATACATGGGCAGACAGCCTTCAAGTTTGTCAGAAATGAATATTTGTGAGTGCCATACCTCGTAGACCATCGTATCGCAGAAGTGGTCCATCATCACCTACATGAAAGGTAAGAGAAGTGATTCGAGGGTTCAATTCTTCCACACTATCAATAAACCCATGACTGGATTCGCCTCTCGAATGTTGTACTCCTCGCCCGTCAGGTTAAATTGTTCAATCTATTTGTCCTTGAACCCGAGTTCCTGAATACCTTCAGGTATCCACCGCAGCTTCCCTCGGAATCCTCCTTCTCTGGCGGCAGCCTCATACACAGACTTCTTCATATGCGCTGCCAACAAGGACACGTCCTCGTTTAGGTGTATACGCGATCTCCAGCCCGACCCCTCATCAATCTCCTTGATGTACTCCAGACGCGGCCACATTCTGTCCAACGGGGGGCGACTATATGCTTTCTTGCGCGCGACCAAGTCTTCAGCGGGATGAGGCACCACGCCCACAAACACCCCGTCATGGCTGAGATTATGCGCAATAGTTGCAAACATTGCTACCAACCCGGACCGTTTCTCGGTGTAATTCAAAAACCAGCCGCCAAAAGCACAGTCGAAGAAGCCGATTGACTTGTCGGGAGCATAGGACGTGGAGATAGTACCGTCCCCAAGCACGAAACGAACGCGGTCGCTGTCACTGGTCGACAGGCTTTTGGACGCAATGCCCAGCATGACTGGAGAGATATCCATCGCTGTTATCGTTAAGGTGGTCCACGACAATATTTCCTGGGTGTAGAATCCCGTGCCACAGGCAAACTCGACAATCTTGGCATTCGGTTTGAGCAGTGGTCGGATGGCCCTCCTCACCATGGCAAGCTCCATTTGTTTGAAGAGGAGTTCGCCTACGACAAGATACGAAGATCCAATAGAGTCGTACTGTGTCATCTTGATGTGAATCTATGGTTTTGAGGAAACGTCGTCAAAATTTCGAGTCAATTTACAGTAAGAATCAAAATTTGAGGTACAGAGCTGAAATGTTGGGAGACGGAGAATAACGGCGATATTATATAAAGTAGCAGGTGTTTGAAAAACAGACAGAATCAACGCTTGATTGTCTCGTTTAAGGCTTGGAAAAAGCGGCCGTAAAAAGCAACGACTTACCCCATGTCGATGTAGCTGTAGCCGGTGGACGCAAAAGTTCCCACGGCTCGCGGCTGCATCAATAGCGTAACGAGGTGGCCAGAAACTCGGTCTCGTCCATGGGAACATGAGACAAATTACACAATAGCGTAAACGCAGAAGGCTCGACGGTCGCTGAACGCTGGCTGTGCGATAGGTGACGTGGCAGGCCTTATGCATAAATCCGGCCGAAGGGTAGGAGTTGGACTTGTTTAATTGATTTCTTAACGCGCCGCTCATAAGGTCATTGAATCCAACAGCCCCGACCAAAAAAGCTAGACTTTTCCTTCACAGCTTTCCTTCTCACAACCAGGGGCGCGGAAAGACATATATGGAGGTTCAATTGGAGGAGAAAACCCTGAGTCTTATCGCGGCCCAGCTTCAATGGAGTTGTTTTGGAAGATCTTTCCGCTTTAGAGAGGGACACGCCAAAAGCTTTCCGAGGCTTCCTGGCTGACGGATTTTCTGTCAGTAGCCTCAAAAGCACGAGAGGGCAGTTATGAGGCATACAAATATCATGATTGAACAACTACAAAGACACTTTGAACAGGATGTTAGCAATCAACGTCAGTGGGGTGTGTGAATGAAGAATGCATTTCCAGAGGCAATGCATTCGACTTGGCCGCATGGTTCACCTGGACCACCTTCGACATTGTGGGTGATTTGACCCTCGGAGAAAGCTTTTCCAGCTTGGAAAACCTGGACACAGGATTATACGTCCGGTTCATGTTCAATCCTTGCGCGTGGGGGGCCCAAGCCGTTGTGCTGTGGTATCTAGATCAGAGAGATTTGGCAGAAGCACAGAGGTATTTTTTGAGGAGGAACATGTCGAAAGCTCTGGAGGAAACAAACATGGTGCTATCAAAGCGGATGGACAGTGCGAAGGAGAAGGACGATCTAATTGGGCCCGTTATCAAGGCGAAAGAAAGGGCGGCCAGACCCAACCCGTCACTCATTATGCCATATTTTATGGGTTCTTGACAGCACATGACGTTTATTGCCGTTGCACGACCTGAAAATTATATAGGAACTGAAGTTTGACCGCGTGCTTGCTACTGCAAACGGCCTGATTGTTGCTAGGGCAGAAGCTACGTCATTGGCTTTATCGTCATTCGCCTCTTGTATGGTTAGCAGCGACATGTGTAACTAGAGCCATGGATGAGATTCAATCTGCATTTGAGCGAACATCTCCCAAAGCCATTCAGGTTCCATGTGTTGGAGGATTCGCAGCCCTTTCTGGTAGGACCGAGAAGCTGTGTTGGAAAAAAGTACATGGATTTTGCATATCCCCATCACGACAGGAAGCCAACCTCCCTTTACTAGACTTTGTACCAGAAGATACACCAGACATCTTCTGGAAGAAGAAACCTTTGTTAATTCAGTGAAAACCCGCCACCCCATCCCTCCAAAAACATCCAAAAGTCCGCTGCAAAATCCCTGCGCCACGCGGAGGTTAGACTATCGTATACGCCTGCATCTAAACCTTGGAGGACTTCAAATTATCAATGAGCCTCCTGTCGTTGCTTCATCACACACATGAGCCATTCCGCACCAGACGTCATCTACGTAGCTCTCACACTAACCATTGCTGGAAGGGCTGTCAATTCGACTGATTGTCCGACCATCTGTCAGAAAGCACAATCCATGGCCAAGCCACCAACTCTTATAGCCACGTCTGGCCCAATTGGGAAGTGGCCAACCCATCCTCTCTCTCCTTGGCTGCCGGGCGCCATCGTGTCAATCGTGGATGCATGTGTGGAGAAATGTCTACAGAGCACTTCCATGTTGGTCCGTGAGCCCGATTCATGCAGCCATCCAAGTGGCGCCATTGACATCAATGGGACATGGAAGAACAATAGAGCTGCAAAGCACTAAAAGAGCTCAGCTGCAGCTGGTGTGCTGGGAGCTCGACCTCCGCCCGAGCAGATCAACGTATATTGTCTCGAGCTCCGCGCCAGGCTGGCCTTTATCGACTTTTCATCTTCGAATTCATCACGCTACCAGTAGTATGCCATTCCGTGGCCACGCAAAACTTTCTCATATCAGACAACAATGTTGACTGCCGTGCTGGGTGTCATGAGCGCAGCAACTGGCGCTTGGTTGGTGTCCTACATCATTGACGTTGCTGAGCTTCTCCCCGACGAAGACGGGGATATGCTTCGCGAAGCTATTCCCACAGCTCATCGTGAGCAAATCCCTTGGCTTCCATCTTGCTTCGCCTTGTCGCTAACCCTTGCATCAGTAAGAGAACCTAGACTGGCCGGGGCCGGATGCAGACAGGGAAAGCTCCTTCATGGGCTTCACGACAATATTAGAAGCCAGTGAACGTGAAAGATGAGCACTATTCCTCATTTAACTACAGTCACTGGGACGTGGGTTTGAAGCCGTCTTTCCCGCTTCTCTGGCGTTGGGAAGACGATCCAACGACGTGTGTGTATTGCAATGAGCCTGCGACGCTGCATATGTATACGAGGGGATGGCCAAATATATAATAATTCGGAGCATTTTTTGAAGAGTCAGGAGATAAACACTTTTTGTCGCACGCTTGACGTCGTCAAGTATGTTGGGATAGGTTCCACGACCAAGACGGAGAGGTTCGTTGACGACCCTTCTCCGCCGTGGCCTGCGCCACGTAAAAGACGCAGAAACACAAGGCTACTAATAGTTTCTACCAAGCAGATGTACCTGATAGTTAATCTGAATGCATTTCATGTTCGATTGTCACCTATCCAGTCTCCGAGTCTAGCCATCGCTTTGCGTGGATCGAAATCTTGCCAGTCCACACATAAAGGCGAGCTCTTCATCAGTCCTCTCCAGCTGGCTTCTTTCCAGGAAGGTCTTAAGATCCCAATGACCACAGCAGATAATCAACGATTCTTGCCTTTTGACTCAGGTCAGGGACGTTGCACCCTGGTACTCATCTAGATATAAATCGGTCATCTTCTACCCCTCCCCACGGTAGTTCACATCAAAACAAGCAACCATGCAGCAAAGCTATTAATTCCCCATCATGCGTTGATCAGTGGCTCTGCAGCCACTGGTATACCCTATCCGCAATCTCCAGGTTATTCTTCTCCATAAAGAACATGTGTCCGTTGCCGTGAATGCCCTCCTCGCCCAGATCCGCATGCTCCACCTCCACGCCAACTTGCTCCAGATACTTGACGGTGCAGTAATCATACGGCGCATGAAACGACGCCTCGCCGGTAACAACAAGCTGTGGGATTCTGCCCAGGTTTGTCAGCTTCTTCGCCGGGGCCTTTTGCATGATGCACTCGTCGTGGTGGGCGTCGATTGCCGGCTCGACCACGGTCTCCATGTTGTCGGCATTCTCGCCCGCCGACGGCTCGTACCCGATGGCGAGGTCGGTGAGGCCAAAGGCAAACGCTGGCTCGTTGCCAAACGGCGGTCGGAGGGTGAATGGCGGACCGGACGGCTCGAGCTGCACGATGCCCTTGACCAGGTGTGGGCGCATGTCTCCGACCCTCCAGCCTGCTCAATCGTTAACCATTTCAGCAAGTCATGAGATATTGAAACCGGGAGACAATACCGTATGCCCCCGCCTGCGAGTGACTGATGATATAACAGTCGCCTACGAGGTCTACCAAGGCCGAATATGCCTGGGCATTCTCCTCTTCGCCTATGAAGCGGTCCTTTCGGAACTGCACCTGGCTCCTGTAGAAAGCGTCGAAAGTTGGGTCGCCGGCGCGGCCGGTGCCGGGCCATTGCGTGTGAAGCTTCGCCTGCGGCCACTGGTTGCCGTTGTGTGCTACGTCGGTGAAGATGTCAGAGACAGAATCGGGGGGGCCGATGTACCCGATGCTCCCGTGTCCGGGAAACCAGAAGGAGCGGCCGCGTGCAGGCTGGTCAGAGAGGTAGACGGTGTGACCTTTGGAGATGAAGTAGGATGCCCATCCTGGCCGCCCGTCTGGCGTATCAAGGAAATTGGTACCCGTCTGGGCCGCGCCGGCGATGAAGATGATGGGAAGTGGTGGGTTCGCCGGGGCCGGGTTGGGGGAAAGCTTCTCGACGTAGATTTGCCCCGTCATGGCCATTGATGTGGAATTGGTTGCATTGTCCTGCTTCTCCCGTCTTAGAGACGCGTAAAACCAGAGGTGGAATCCATACTTGCCGTCACATTTGTGTACTGTCCGCCAACGTAGAGAACCTCGCGTTTGGGAACAATGTCGACAAGCTGGGAACCATTGGCCTGCGCATGGCCTCCCAGCAAGGCAACTTGGGTCAAATGCGTGAGAGAAGTAAACGTGCCAAGGTTGACCATTCTGCAAAGGCTCCGCGGAGGAGACGTCAACTGGTTTGTAGGTGGAAAGGATTGTAGAAGAGGAACATGGCATGGGGCGGTAAGAAATTAGCGGATCGATTGATGTTTGTCTGTGGCTTCACAGGTGATTTTCGGGTTAGGGTTATACATACCTCGGGACGCGCTCGTGCATACCCAGAAGCAACCACCAAAATAGAAATGACTTGCCTACTGATATTATTCTGACTTCTTCCGAGATGTAAGAATTCTTCCGAGATGTAAGAATTCTTCCGAGATGTATCACTAAATATCTAGATCGAGATGCTAGCTTAGTTTTCACGAGGCCCTGGACGAAGGGATCAAGAGGCCATGTCAACCCACAGTATACAGAGCTTG